>NC_041386.1:8413-43202 GCF_002162155.2 Triticum dicoccoides | reverse complement strand
TTTCATGTCCCTTGACCCCCGTTACAAGGCTATTTGGTTGTTGTCAAAACTCGTCGTTTCGAGCATTTTTTGCCGTTTTCGTGGGCTATAACACCCTGTTTTGTGGCCCGGGGACGATTTCGATGGCCCGTTACCACCAGTACACAACTATTTGGACATTGTCAAAACTCGTGGTTTCGAGCATTTCTGGTTGTTTTCATGAGCTACAGCACATTGTTTTTAGGGTGCGGGGACGATTTCGATGGCCCGTGACCCCCGGTACACGACTATTTGGACGTCGTCAAAACTCGTCGTTTCGAGCATTTCTCGCCGTTTTCGCACTTTTTTGGAGTCTGGGACGATTTCGATGGCCCGTGACCCCCAGTAGACGGCTATTTTGACGCCGTCAAAACTCGTCGTTTCGAGCATTTCTGGCCATTTTCGTAGGCTATAACGCATTTTTTGGGGTCCGAGGACGGTTTTCATGTCCCTTGATCCGCGGTATACGGCTATTTGGACGTCGTCAAAACTCGTCGTTTCGAGCATTTCTAGCTGTTTTCATGGGCTACACACTGTTTTGGGGTCCAGGGACGATTTCGATGGCCTATGACCACCAGTACACGGCTATTTGGACATCGTGAAAAGTCATCGTTTCGAGCATTTCTAGCCGTTTAGTGGCTATAGCACACAATTTTTACGGTGCGGGGAGGATTTTGATGGCCCATAACCACCGGTACACGACTATTTGGATGTGGTCTAAACTCGTCGTTTTGGCCATTTCTGGCCGTTTTCGTGGGCTATAACACACTGTTTTGGGGTCCGGGGACGATTTCGATGGCCCGTGGCCCCAGTAGACGGCTATTTTAACGTTGTCAATACTCGTCATTTCGAGCATTTTTGGCCGTTTTCGTGGGCTATAACACCTTGTTTTGTGGTCCGGGGACGATTTCGATGGCAGTGATCCTTGGTAGACGGCTATTTTGATGTCGTGAAAATTCGTAGTTTCGAGCATTTCTGATTGTTTTTGTAGGCTATAAACACTGTTTTGAGGTCGGGGGTTAGTTTTCATGTCCCTTCACCCCCGGTACATGGCTATTTGGATGTCGTCAAAACTCGTTGTTTCGAGCATTTTTTGCCGTTTTCGTGGGCTATAGCACCCTGTTTTGTGGTCCGGGGATGATTTCGATGGCCCGTGACCACCAGTACACAACTATTTGGACATCATCAAAATTCGTCGTTTCGAGCATTTCTGGCCGTTTTCGTGGACTATAACACACTTTTTTGGGGTCAGGGGACATTTTTGATGGCTTGTGACCCCCGGTAGACGGCTATTTTGACGTCGTCAAAACTCGTTGTTTCGAGCATTTCTGACCGTTTTCGTAAGGTATAACACACTATTTTGGGGTCCAGGGATGGTTTTCATGTCCTATGACCCCCGGTACACGGCTATTTGGACGTCATCAAAACTCGTCGTTTCGAGCATTTCTGGTCGTTTTCGTAGGCTACAACACACTTTTTTGGGGTCCGGGTCGATTTCGATGGCCCGTGACCCGTACACAGCTATTTGGACGTCGTCAAAACTCGTCATTTCGAGCATTTCTGGTCATTTTCGTAGGAAATAACACACTGTTTTGGGATCCGGGGACGGTTTTCATGTCCCTTGACCCCCCAATACACGGCTATTTGGACGTCGTCAAAACTTGTCGTTTCAAGCATTTCTGGCCATTTGCGTGGGCTATAACACCTTGTTTTGTGGTCCGGGGACGATTTCGATGTGCAGTGATCCTTGCTTGACGGATATTTTGACGCCGTGAAAATTCATAGTTTCGAGCATTTCTGGTTGTTTTTGTAGGCTATAACACACTGTTTTGGGGTCCAGGGTCAGTTTTCGTGTCCCTTGACCCCCGGTTCACGGCTATTTGGATGTCGTCAAAACTCGTTGTTTCGAGCATTTTTGGCATTTTCGTGGGCTATAACACCTTGTTTTGTGGTCCGGGGATGATTTCGATGGCCCGTTACCACCAGTACACAACTATTTGGACATCATCAAAACTAGTTGTTTCGAGCATTTTTGGCTGTTTTCGTGGAGTATAACACACTTTTTTGGTGTCAGGGGACGATTTCGATGGCTCGTGACCCCCGGTAGACGGCTATTTTTGACGTCGTCAAAACTCGTCGTTTCGAGCATTTCTGGCCGTTTCCGTAAGCTATAACACACTGTTTTGGGGTCCGGGGATGGTATTCATGTCCTATGACCCCCGGTACACGGCTATTTGGACGTCATCAAAACTCGTCGTTTCGAGCATTTCTGATCGTTTTCGTAGGATATAACACACAGTTTTGGGGTCCGTGGACGGTTTTCATGTCCCTTGACCTCCGGTACACGGCTATTTGGACGTCGTCAAAACATGTCATTTCGAGCATTTCTGGTCGTTTTCTTAGGATATAACACACTGTTTTGGGGTTCGTGGACGGTTTTCATGTCCCTTGACCCTCGGTACACGGCTATTTGGACGTCGTCAAAACTTGTCGTTTCGAGCATTTCTGGCCGTTTGCGTGGGCTATAACACACTGTTTTGGGGTCCAGGGACGGTTCTCGTGTCCCTTGACCCCCGGTACACGGCTATTTGGACGTGGTCAAAACTCGTCATTTTGTCCATTTATGGTCGTTTTTGTGGGCTTATAACACACTGCTTTGGGGTCCGGGGACGATTTCGATGGCCCGTGACACCCGGTACACGGCTATTTCGACGTCGTCAAAACTCGTCATTTCGAGCATTCCTGGCCATTTTCGTAGGCTATAACACACTGTTTTGGGTCCCCGTGACGGTTTTGATGGCCCTTGACCGCCGCTACATAGCTATTTGGACGTCGTCAAAACTCGTCGTTGTGAGCATTTCTGGTCATTTTCGTGGGCTATAACACACTGTTTTGGGGGTCCGAGGACGATTTCGATGACCCGAGGCCCCCGGTAGACGGCTATTTTGACGTTGTCCACGCTCGTCGTTTCGAGCATTTTTGGTCGTTTTCGTGGGCGATAACACCTTGTTTTGTGGTCCGGGGACGATTTCGATGCTCAGTGATCCTTGGTAGACGGCTATTTGATGCCGTGAAAACTCGTCGTTTCGAGCATTTGGATTTCGGGGGTCGGTTTTCATGTCCCTTGACACCCGGTACACGGCTATTTGGTTGTTGTCAAAACTCGTCGTTTCGAGCATTTTTTGCCGTTTTCGTGGCCTATAACACCCTGTTTTGTGCCCCGGGGACGATTTCGATGGCCCGTTACCACCAGTACACAACAATTTGGACATTGTCAAAACTCGTCGTTTCGAGCATTTCTGGCTGTTTTCGTGGGCTACAGCACATTGTTTTTAGGGTGCGGGGACGATTTCGATGGCCCGTGACCCCTGGTACACGACTATTTGGACGTCGTCAAAACTCGTCGCTTCGAGCATTTCTCGCCGTTTTCGCACTTTTTTGGGGTCTGGGACGATTTCGATGGCCCGGGACCCCTAGTAGACGGCTATTTTGACGCCGTCAAAACTCGTCGTTTCGAGCATTTCTGGCCATTTTCGTAGGCTATAACGCATTTTTTGGGGTCCGAGGACGGTTTTCATGTCCCTTGATCCGCGGTATACAGCTATTTGGACGCCATCAAAACTCATCGTTTCGAGCATTTCTAGCTGTTTTCATGGGCTATAACACACTGTTTTGGGGTCCGGGGACGATTTCGATGGCCTATGACCACCACTACACGGCTATTTGGACATCGTCAAAAGTCATTGTTTCGAGCATTTCTAGCCGTTTAGTGGCTATAGCACACAATTTTTACGGCGTGGGGACGATTTTGATGGCCCATAACCACCGGTACACGACTATTTGGACATGGTCTAAACTCGTCGTTTTGGCCATTTCTGGCCGTTTTCGTGGGCTATAACACACTGTTTTGGGGTCCGGGGACGATTTCGATGGCAGTGATCCTTGGTAGACGGCTATTTTGATGTCGTGAAAATTCGTAGTTTCGAGCATTTTTTGTTGTTTTTGTAGGCTATAAACACTGTTTTGGGGTCGGGGTCGGTTTTCATGTCCCTTAACCCCCGGTACATGGCTATTTGGATGTCGTCAAAACTCGTCGTTTCGAGCATTTTTTGCCGTTTTCGTGGGCTATAACACCCTGTTTTGTGGTCCCGGGATGATTTTGATGGCCTGTGACCCCCGGTAGACGGCTATTTTGACGTCGTCAAAACTCGTCGTTTCGAGCATTTCTGGCCATTTTCGTAAGGTATAACACACTGTTTTGGGGTCCAGGGATGGTATTCATGTCCTATGACCCCCGGTACACGACTATTTGGACGTCATCAAAACTCGTCGTTTTGAGCATTTCTGGTCGTTTTCGTAGGCTATAACACACTTTTTTGGGGTCCGGGTCGATTTCGATGGCCCGTGACACCTGATACACAGCTATTTGGACGTCATCAAAACTCGTCGTTTCGAGCATTTCTGGTCATTTTCGTAGGAAATAACACACTGTTTTGGGATCCGGGGACGGTTTTCATGTCCCTTGACCCCCCAGTACACGGCTATTTGGACGTCGTCAAAACTTGTCGTTTCAAGCATTTCTGGCCGTTTGCGTGGGCTATAACACCTTGTTTTGTGGTCCGGGGACGATTTCGATGTGCAGTGATCCTTGCTTGACGGCTATTTTGACGCCGTGAAAATTCATAGTTTCGAGCATTTCTGGTTGTTTTTGTAGGCTATAACACACTGTTTTCGGTTCCGGGGTCGGTTTTCATGCCCCTTGACCCCCGGTACACGGCTATTTGGATGTCGTCAAAACTCGTTGTTTCGAGCATTTTTGGCGTTTTCGTCGGCTATAACACCCTGTTTTGTGGTCCGGGGATGATTTCGATGGCCCGTTACCACCAGTACACAACTATTTGGACATCATCAAAACTCGTCGTTTCGAGCTTTTCTGGCCGTTTTCGTGGACTATAACACACTTTTTTGGGGTCAGGGGACGATTTCGATGGCTCGTGACCCCCGGTAGACGGCTATTTTGACGTCGTCAAAACTCGTCGTTTCGAGCATTTCTGGCCGTTTCCGTAAGCTATAACACACTGTTTTGGGGTCCGGGGATGGTATTCATGTCCTATGACCCCCAGGCACGGCTATTTGGACGTCATCAAAACTCGTCGTTTCGAGCATTTCTGGTCTTTTTCGTACGATATAACACACTGTTTTGGGGTCCGGGGACGGTTTTCATGTCCCTTGACCTCCGGTACACGGCTATTTGGACGTCGTCGAAACTTGTCAGTTCAAGCATTTCTGGTCGTTTTCGTAGGATATAACACACAGTTTTGGGGTCCGTGGACGGTTTTCATGTCCCGTGACCCTCGGTACACGGCTATTTGGACGTCGTCAAAACTTGTCGTTTCGAGCATTTCTGGCCGTTTGCGTGGGCTATAACACACTGTTTTGGGGTCCAGGGACGGTTCTCGTGTCCCTTGACCCCCGGTACACGGCTATTTGGACGTGGTCAAAACTCGTCATTTTGTCCATTTCTGGTCGTTTTTGTGGGCTTATAACACACTGCTTTGGGGTCCGGGGACGATTTCGATGGCCCGTGACACCCGGTACACGGCTATTTTCACGTCGTCAAAACTCGTCATTTCGAGCATTCCTTGCCGTTTTCGTAGGCTATAACACACTGTTTTGGGGCCCCGGGACGGTTTTGATGGCCCTTGACCCCCGGTACATAGCTATTTGGACGTCATCAAAACTCGTCGTTTTGAGCATTTTTGGTCATTTTCGTGGGCTATAACACACTGTTTTGGGGGTTCGAGGATGATTTCGATGACCCATGGCCCCTGGTATGTGACGCCCCCGATTCAATCATACACTAATCATACACACAAACGTGTACGAGCAAGATCAGGGACTCACGGGAAGATATCACAACACAACTCTAAAAATAAAATAAGTCATACAAGCATCATAATACAAGCCAGGGGCCTCGAGGGCTCGAATACAAGTGCTCGATCATAGACGAGTCAGCGGAAGCAACAATATCTGAGTACAAACATAAGTTAAACAAGTTTGCCTTAAGAAGGCTAGCACAAACTGGGACACAGATCGAAAGAGGCGCAGGCCTCCTGCCTGGGATCCTCCTAAACTACTCCTGGTCGTTGTCAGCGGGCTGCACGTAGTAGTAGGCACCTCCGGTGTAGTTGGAGTCGTCGTCGACGGTGGCGTCTGGCTCCTGGGCTCCAGCATCTGGTTGCAACATCCAGGAAGAAAGGAAAGGAGAAAAAGGGGGGGGAGAAAGCAACCGTGAGTACTCATCCAAAGTACTCGCAAGCAAGGAACTACACTACATATGCGTGGACTGAACTGCAGAATGCCAGAATAAGAGGGGGATAGCTAATCCTATCAAAGACTACGCTTCTGGCAGCCTCCGTCTTGCAGCATGTAGAAGAGAGTAGAATGAAGTCCTCCAAGTAGCATCTCCAAGTAGCAACTCCAAGTAGCATCTCCAGTAGCATCGCATAGAATAATCCTACCCGGCGATCCTCCCCTCGTCGCCCTATGGAAAAGCAATCACCGGGTTGTCTGTGGAACTTGGAAGGGTGTGTTTTATTAAGTATCCGGTTCTAGTTGTCATAAGGTCAAGGTACAACTCCAAGTCGTCCTGTTACCGAAGATCACGGCTATTCGAATAGATTAACTTCCCTGCAGGGGTGCACCACATAACCCAACACGCTCGATCCCATTTGGCCGGACACACTTTCCTGGGTCATGCCCGGCCTCGGAAGATCAACACGTCGCAGCCCCACCTAGGCACAACAGAGAGGTCAGCCCGCCGGTCTAAATCCTATGCGCGCAGGGGTCTGGGCCCATCGCCCATTGCACACCTGCACGTTGCGACGGCGGCCGGAAGCAGACGTAGCAACCTCCATTACAAAGGAAGTCACGTTACGTGGTCCAATCCGGCGCGCGCTGCTCCGTTGCTGACGTCAAGAAGGCTTCGGCTGATACCACGACGTCGGGATACCCATAACTACTCCCACGTAGATGGTTAGTGCGTATAGACCAAATGGCCAGACTCAGATCAAATACCAAGATCTCGTTAAGCGTGTTAGGTATCCGCGAACGCCGACCAGGGCCAGGCCCACCTCTCTCCTAGGTGGTCTCAACCTGCCCTGTCGCTCCACCACAAAGTAACAGTCGGGGGCCGTCGAGAACCCAGGCCCACCTCTACCAGGATGGAGCCACCTGTCCTTTCAGCCCCCTCATCAGAATCACTTGCGGGTACTCATCGAGCTGACCCGTCTTTAGTCACCATCTGTATAGTATGTATGTATAGTGTATACCCGTGATCACCTCCCGAGTGATCACGGGCCAAAAGTATAGCAAGGCAGACTGACAAGAATGTAGGGTCAATGATGATAAACTAGCATGCTATACTAAGTATATAGGATTGCAGGTAAGGTATCAACAAATGTAGCAACAATGTCAGGCTATGCATCAGAATAGGATTAACGGAAAGCAGTAACATGCTACACTACTCTAATGCAAGCAGTATAGAGGAGAATAGGCGATATCTGGTGATCAAGGGGGGGGGGGCTTGCCTGGTTGCTCTGGCAAGAAGGACGAGTCACCAACACCGTAGTCGAACTGGGGGTCGCCGGCAGTCTCGGGGTCTATCGGAAAGAAGTAACGGAGAGGGAACACAATAAATAACAGAACAATCAAAGCATCACAAAGCATAACAAGACAATACGCGGTGTTTGGTGTGCCCTAACGCGGTAGTAAGTGATACCGACGAAGGGGGGAAACATCCGGGAAAGTATTCCCGGAGTTTCGCGTTTTCGGACAGATGAACCGGAGGGGGAAAGTTACGTGTTTGATATGTTAGGGGTGTGTGGCGGACGAACGGGCTGCGTATCCGGATTCGTCTCGTCGTTCTGAGCAACTTTCATGTTGAAAATAATTTAATCCGAGTTACGGATTAAAAGATATGATTTTCTAAAGATTTTATTAATTTCTAGAATTTAATTAATTATTTAATGTAATTCAAAAATGGAATTATGACATCAGCATGATGTCATGTTGACGTCAGCAGTCAACAGGGGTTGTCTGGGTAAATCTGATGGTGGGACCCGGTTGTCATTGTCTAAGACTAACTAATCAGGTTTAGTTAGTCTAACTAAAATGATTAGGTTTATTAACTACAATTAATTATGTTAACTAATCAGGATTGATTAAGTTAATTAATTCTTTAATAAATAAATTAATAGTTTAGTTATTTTAATTATTTATTTATTTACTTTTTTTAAAGCCTTTTTTATTTTCGTTCTGGGGTGGGGCATGCTTGTCATAGGGCCAATGGGGCCTAACGGGCGTGTACGGACGTGCCCCGTTCGGGCGCACGTCCAGGGGCACGCGGGCTTGGGCGTCCGCCCGAACTCGCACAGGCGTGATGGATGGCGCCGGCGAAGGCCATGGCCTCGACGAGGAGCTGGCGAGGGCGGTCCCCGGCGGGGGTTCTGGTGGTGGCGGGGCTAGCAGGGGCACGGTCGTCGGAGGCGGCGGAGGTAGGCGCCCGCAGTGGAGCGAGGCGGGGCGGCAGCGTGAGGTAGGACAGGGGCGCCCGGCGGGAGGCAGCACGGGTGGAGCAGTAGAGGAGGCTACGACGACGCGAGCCACGGCAGGTGTGAGCACTCCGGTGAGGAGGCCGCGGTTCCGAGGCAGCAGCGGGTGCGGGAGGCAGGGGAGGCCAGGGGCGAGGCATCCTTGGGCGCGTGCAGGTGGCGTGGTGTGGGGCACAGCTTGGGCGCGGTGTGCACGCATCGGGGCGCTCCGGAGCGGGCCAGTGGCGTGGTGGTGATGACGAGTCGCCTTGGAGCAAGTGGGGGGAAGAGGAGAGGCGGAGGCCGGGCTCACGTTGGTTCGTAGGGCAACGGTAGCGGGTGTCGAGGAGGGGGATGAGGACGGCGCGACGCAGGTGGACGACGGTGTGGCGGTCCGGCGAGGAGGCGTGGTCGAGGCGGTGAGGCGACGTCAGGCGGTGGCATCGTCGGGGCGCCGCGGCGAGGCGCCCAGATCGGGGGGGAAGGAGGCGAGGAGGACGGCGATGGGGCGTCACCGGGATGGGCGCCGGCGGCGGGGCGTGAGGCGGCGCGGTCGTCGGTGTTAGCTGCCCCCGATCTGGATCGGGGGGGAGAGGGAGCGAGACATGGGGGATCGAGGGGAGTGGGGGTAGCGGTTAGGGTTTCTGTCGGGTGGGGGGATAAGGTGGGAGCGGGGTGGGTCGGCCGGCTGGGCCAGTCGGCTGGGCCTTTGCCCAGTTGGGCTGGCCAGCTAGGCCACAGATGGCCCAGTGGGGGGTGCCTCTTTTTATTTTTAGTTAGATTTGTCTTTTCCTTTTATTTATTTCATTTTTCTGTTTTATTTCATTTTAATATATTTAGACATTTTCAAAAATGGTGTTTGTTGCACTATAATCACCTAGGCATTTAACTGCACACTCCGAACATTTTAGTTTAATATTTTGAAAACTTTGTCGCTTGACATTAATTTGAATTTGAATTTGAAAAGGCTTCGAATCATTGCAAGGTTAGCAATAGTAAGAGTGGTGATGTGGCATCATTAACAGAGGTTACCGTAGCTTGATTATCCGGGTGTCACAATTCTCCTCCACTACAAGAAATCTCGCCCCGAGATTTAAGCGGTGGAGTAAGGGGGGGAAAGATGTTGGTAGCGAAAAACCTAACGAGTCTTCTCGATCTTAGCTGCCCTTTCGAAGAGGTTGATCCTTTTCCTTGATGTATTCATTTTTCTGCTTTAGGTCATCATGATGAAGTGGCCATCCTTCCTTCGGAGTCTTCATCATACTAACGAGAGATTAAGGGGGTATACCGGAAGAATGGAACTCTGCAGGGTAGACTATCTGGTAAACAACAACAAGGAAGGTGGCGGAAAGTAACTCTCGAATTGAAATTTAAGACAATATCGAGAGCAAAGTAAGAAGGTTCAAAATAGAAGTTTCAAGCGCATAGGCAATCGTTCGTTGCCTGAAGCGAAGTGTGAAAGGGGTTCAGAGCAATGGGAATAAGTATTGCGCCTGATACCAGATTGATGACCTCACCGGAAGGTGGCTCGTGAATTACACACGAGGCCACGCGTGAGGAATAACTTTGCGAACAAGGGGTGTACAGGAGAGTCAGGTTTCGATCATGTCGAACTGTGGGTTATGGGCCCACCATGTGGGTTAAAAGTAGGAAGGGCGGAGACGTCTTGCGTGATCATGCAAGCAAGGCATGTCAGAGGGTAGCCTGTCGATTATGTCGGCAACAACGTCGATACCAAGGGCAAGGGACGAAGAGAACCAGTTTCCTTCTCGTTGAACGAGGCGGACCAATAGGCAAAGTTCCCGTCCGTCGGTGGCTACCGAAATGTCATCAACAGTAGAGACAGGGTCTTACTGACAGAGCGGTACCATGAGGTGTTTACATAAGCAGGAGAATATTACTGCTTAGGTCATATAGATCACAAGAAAGGTTAAATCAAACAATGGAAAGGAAAATGTGATCATCAGGTTAAACAGAACAATGGAAAGGGAAATTGTGATTACACACAATTATTAGGAGTATATCCTTCCCATGGACAAGCAGAGCAAAATATCCACGACAGGAGATAATGTAGAAAACCCTTTAGGTAAGGGGAGAGAAATTTAATGACATTACCCATACAACGGTGTTTGGATAATTGAGCAAGAAACATTTAGCATTGGGCTTCAAATGTTCTTATTGAAGATCGGAGTACCACAGACTCGCTTCGAGATAGCATTGACATGGTCTTCAAGCAAAGGTCAGACTTTGGATACACAAAGGATCCATCAGGATAACTTATTAAACAAGGCATTCAAGTTCCTCATGGAAATTGGTTAACCTTGTTAAAAAAGGAAACTATAACAATAGGCCCTTCGGCCAGGTGTGCTAGGCATGACATCACCTTACCGAGTCATATAAAGACCGATGTTATAACTCTTGGAAATATGTTCCAACCATCATATCTGACCGAGGTTCAGATCCGATTAGTGTCAGGATATCTCCGACTTAGTATGCCTGAGAAGAAAAGGGTGCAACACAATTGACGAGATGACAAGTAAGATTCTCGGGAAATGAACTATGAAGTGATTTCCGTTAACAAGAGTTCATCGTTAACCCAAGGAGAGGACAAGGAGGTGTCTGGTGAACTCAACGGCAATTCATCGAGATTTCCAAAAGATGGATCTCGACAATTAAGTGAACAAGGAGATAACATTTGTCAGATCAAATGATATAAGGAAGTATGCTCGATGAAAACATACACAATTAAATATTGGATGAAAGGGGCACCCGAAATATGGGCTGGGTTGCACGACCAACGTCGAAATGGAAATTTAGCAACCAGCACACTACATTGGAATTATTGTCCATTAACTCTGAAGTAACAAGGTTGCTAGAGATATTAAATTCTCATAACAGAGTTCACTCAACACGGGGACCAAGAGGAGAATTATGATGGTGAGAAGCATCACTGTATCAAGAATTCCTTAAGAGGTGGTGAAACTCTCACGACATTCTTGACATAAAAGATGGTAATACTCCAATGTAAAGAAGAACAATTGCTGGATAGCAAGGAACTCAAGGTATAACACAAAACAAGAACAAGTTTGTGTTGGAGGAAAAGTAGCAGAGTGGTCGATGATAACACTAATCATCGAGGGCAAGGATTGTCTTTCTCATCATGAATTCCATTGATATCCAGAGCTCAGAATGCTGATGATGAGCACGACACATTTGTCGAGAGAATTCATGAAGATGTAATCAATTGGCGATGAAATCAAGTCAAAGGAATGATGAAGCAAAAGGTTATTGAAACCATGGGTACGACACAAACTCCAAAGCAAGCTTGCTGTCCAAAGCGAAATGATATGATGAGGAAGATCGATGTAAGCTTAGCTCATCGTCAAAAATTGTGCTCTGGGAAGAAGGACGAGGAAGCATAGTTAAAATCGGCACGACAAGGATATAGCCAAACAGGCTAGGAATGACGTGATTGAGTTCAAACTCGTAAGTAACAAAGGTTACCAAGAGTTGCTTAATCGCGATGCGGACTCGATTCAGTTATCGGTGTCTTTGAGTGTTAAATAACTCAGAGCCCGTGAAAAATTGGAATCAATGAGAATGTAGCACTTGATGAAGAACTCATGAGAAGTTATGCAGTTCCGTGATAATCTCGAGATACCAGGGGGTAATACTCTATGACAGATCAAAGTAGAGGTTGGACATGGCTATTGCTCTATAGAAGACCAGTGCTTAAACTTGCACGAGAAATGGTATTTAAAAGAGATCATGGTCGGAACCACGATTGCAAAAGGCCAGATCCCAGATATAAGATTAACTTTTACCAAAGGGATAATTAATTTAAGAGAAGCTTTAATGATACGATCTACATCGTGTCCATGGGCATACCACAAAGGTTCAAGGTCGACTCCCACTTCCTCAATGCATAACCTTCCATTCACTTCTCTCAGTTATGAATGTTTAGAGTTTGAAAGTTTAACTGACGGAATACCAGAAGGTTATGACCCATGAAGACTTTTGGGTTCACAAAAATTAAGGAAGGTATACGTTCAACCCATCGGGGCATCTTAGAAACATATACCACAATCTTCAGGAGTAAGTAACACAAGCTCGAAAGTAGAGCATTGTTCAAAGGCAGATGATACAATTTACCAAAGGCATTATATACCCATGGAAAGGCTCTCAAGGTTAGTCAATATGAAGGACACTGCTGGATAAAATCCAACAAAGGAACCGATGGTCCACAAGGGATCTGATGTGAGCATCGGTACTCAACTAGAGGAAGAAACAATGCAAGGAGATCAAATTATAGAAACAACTGACTAATCCAAAGTTCAAATGCAAAAGAATTATGATTTCCAAATCAGGGGATCAGAAGCAACGCTCTGATCAAGGATGGATAAGTTGAGTAGGCTTAGGGGTACAATCGACGGCAAATTGATTGGTCGATAACCAGCTCATGTTCAAAATAATGTCTGAGCCGGAAAGATAATTTAGAAGGTTTGATAGATGATTGGGTACATTCGCACACGTGTTGAATCAAATAGGATCAAAATGACGGTGTCAAAAGATACTAGTGAATATTGCAAGATATATGGTAAGCATCCATAAAGCAAGTAGACAAGTATTTTGCAGAACAATAAAGCTGCTAAGGATTTTCGGAGGATTGAATAGTATTTCAAAGACTTTTGTGAAACACCTGAACAACTGGGGATGAGCGGATACTCGGTAAGTGCGGGTATTATCCGTAGGGGTATTCAGGTGATAAAGAACAGCAAGGCAGTAAGCTCAAAGGATTATCGAAACAATGACGAGTATTTCGGGGTATCTTCTAATAACAAGACCAACTAGGGATGAATGTAAGAATAACAACTGCAAGTAGTTATCCATAAGGGTTGACCATGGAAGGGGAATTGCAAACGCGATGAACACAAGTTCTCGAGTTAACAGCGGAGAGTATCTTCAGGGTCTTCTGGTGCAGCCGACGATCATCAGTAATAAGGGGCTCTCCGGGTGAAAGTGATAACGAGATAGCAAAGTTCATTTAACCCGAATAGAAGAGAGATTAGAGTCCCAGAGTAAGATCGAGGAGTAAAAGATCCTAATACCACCCAATGGCGACGTGGGCCCATGGGCCACACAACCAAGTTAGTAAAAGTTTTGTAAAGTCTAGACTCGACTTCGGACAAGGAGTGTGGAAGGGGAATTCCTACAGGCAGTCGGCTCCGATACCAACTTGTGACGCCCCAGATTCAATCATACACGCAAACATGTACGATCAAGATCAGGGACTCACGGGAAGATATCACAACACAACTCTAAAAATAAAATAAGTCATACAAGCATCATAATACAAGCCAGGGGCCTCGAGGGCTCGAATACAAGTGCTCGATCATAGACGAGTCAGCGGAAGCAACAATATCTGAGTACAGACATAAGTTAAACAAGTTTGCCTTAAGAAGGCTAGCACAAACTGGGACACAGATCGAAAGAGGCGCAGGCCTCCTGCCTGGGATCCTCCTAAACTACTCCTGGTCGTCGTCAGCGGGCTGCACGTAGTAGTAGGCACCTCCGGTGTAGTAGGAGTCGTCGTCGATGGTGGCGTCTGGCTCCTGGGCTCCAGCATCTGGTTGCAACAACCAGGAAGAAAGCAAGGAGAAAAAGGGGGGAGAAAGCAACCGTGAGTACTCATCCAAAGTACTCGCAAGCAAGGAAATACACTACATATGCATGGGTATATGTGTAAGGAGGCCATATCAGTGGACTGAACTGCAGAATGCCAGAATAAGAGGGGGATAGCTAGTCCTATCGAAGACTACGCTTCTGGCTGCCTCCGTCTTGCAGCATGTAGAAGAGAGTAGAATGAAGTCCTCCAAGTAGCATCTCCAAGTAGCAACTCCAAGTAGCGTCTCCAGTAGCATCGCATAGCATAATCCTACCCGGCGATCCTCCCCTGGTTGCCCTGTGGAAAAGCGATCACCGGGTTGTCTGTGGAACTTGGAAGGGTGTGTTTTATTAAGTATCCGGTTCTAGTTGTCATAAGGTCAAGGTACAACTCCAAGTCGTCCTGTTACCGAAGATCACGGCTATTCGAATATATTAACTTCCCTGCAGGGGTGCGCCACATAACCCAACACGCTCGATCCCATTTGGCCAGACACACTTTCCTGGGTATGCCCGGCCTCGGAAGATCAACACGTCGCAGCCCCACCTAGGCACAACAGAGAGG
The DNA here is from genome assembly GCF_002162155.2 of Triticum dicoccoides. Lineage (NCBI taxonomy): Eukaryota > Viridiplantae > Streptophyta > Magnoliopsida > Poales > Poaceae > Triticum > Triticum dicoccoides. The sequence goes on along the minus strand of NC_041386.1, from coordinate 28,364 downwards.
TCAGCCCGCCGGTCTAAATCCTCTGCGTGCAGGGGTCTGGGCCCATCGCCCATTGCACACCTGCATGTTGCGAGAGCGGCCGGAAGCAGAGCTAGCAACCTCCATTACAAAGGAAGTCACGTTACGCGGTCCAATCCGGCGCGCGTCGCTCCATCGCTGAGGCGGCGCGGTTGTCGGTGTTAGCTGCCCCCGATCTGGATCGGGGGGGGAGAGGGAGCGAGACGTGGGGGATCGAGGGGAGTGGGGGTAGCGGTCAGGGTTTCTGTCGGGTGGGGGGATAAGGTAGGAGCGGGGTGGGTCGGCCGACTGGGCCAGTCGGCTGGGCCTTTGCCCAGTTGGGCTGGCCAGCTGGGCCACAGATGGCCCAGTGGGGGTGCCTCTTTTTATTTTTAGTTAGATTTGTCTTTTCCTTTTATTTATTTCATTTTTCTGTTTTATTTCATTTTAATATATTTAGACATTTTCAAAAAGGGTGTTTGTTGCACTATAATCACCTAGGCATTTAACTGCACACTCCGAACACTTTAGTTTAATATTTTGAAAACTTTGTCGCTTGACATTAATTTGAATTTGAATTTGAAAAGGCTTCGAATCATTGCGAGGTTAGCAACAGTAAGAGTGGTGATGTGGTAGACGGCTATTTTGACGTCGTCCACGCTCGTCGTTTCGAGCATTTTTGGTCGTTTTCGTGGGTGATAACACCTTGTTTTGTGGTCCGGGGACGATTTTGATGGTCAGTGATCCTTGGTAGACGGCTATTTGATGCCGTGAAAACTCGTCGTTTCGAGCATTTGGATGTCGGGGGTCGGTTTTCATGTCCCTTAACCCCCGGTACACGGCTATTTGGTTGTTGTCAAAACTCGTCGTTTCGAGCATTTTTTGCCGTTTTCGTGGGCTATAACAACCTGTTTTGTGGCCCGGGGACGATTTCGATGGCCCGTTACCACCAGTACACAACTATTCGGACATTGTCAAAACTCATGGTTTCGAGCATTTCTGGCTGTTTTCGTGGGCTACAGCACATTGTTTTTAGGGTGCGGGGACGAATTCGATGGCCCGTGACCCCCGGTACACGACTATTTGGACGTCGTCAAAACTCGTCGTTTCGAGCATTTCTCGCCGTTTTCGCACTTTTTTGGGGTCTGGGACGATTTTGGTGGCCCGTGACCCCCAGTAGACGGCTATTTTGACGCCGTCAAAACTCGTCGTTTCGAGCATTTCTGGCCATTTTCGTAGGCTATAACGCATTTTTTGGGGTCCGAGGACGGTTTTCATGTCCCTTGATCCGCGGTATACGGCTATTTGGACGTCGTCAAAACTCGTCGTTTCGAGCATTTCTAGCTGTTTTCATGGGCTATAACACACTGTTTTGGGGTCCGGGGACGATTTCGATGGCCTATGACCACCAGTACACGGCTATTTGGACATCGTCAAAAGTCATCGTTTCAAGCATTTCTAGCCTTATAGTGGCTATAGCACACAATATTTAGGGTGCGGGGACGATTTTGATGTCCCTTGACCCCCGGTACACGGCTATTTGGACGTCGTCAAAACTCGTCGTTTTGGCCATTTCTGGCCGTTTTCGTGGGCTATAACACACTTTTTTGGGGTCCGGGTCGATTTCGATGGCCCGTGACCCCCGGTACACGGCTATTTGGACGTCACCAAAACTCATCGTTTCGAGCATTTCTGGTCGTTTTCGTAGGATATAACACACTGTTTTGGGGTCCGGGGACGGTTTTCATGTCCCTTGACCTCCGGTACACGGCTATTTGGACGTCGTCAAAACTTGTCATTTCGAGCATTTCTGGTCGTTCTCGTAGGATATAACACACTGTTTTGGGGTCCGTGGACGGTTTTCATGTCCCTTGACCCTCGGTACACGGTTATTTGGACGTCGTCAAAACTTGTCGTTTCAAGCATTTCTGGCCGTTTGTGTGGGCTATAACACACTGTTTTGGGGTCCAGGGACGGTTCTCGTGTCCCTTGACCCCCGATACACGGCTATTTGGACGTGGTCAACACTCGTCATTTTGTCCATTTCTGGTCGTTTTTGTGGGCTTATAACACAATGCTTTGGGGTCCGGGGACGATTTCGATGGCCCGTGACACCCGGTACACGGCTATTTCGACATCGTCAAAACTCGTCATTTCGAGCATTCCTGGCCGTTTTCGTAGGGTATAACACACTGTTTTGGGGCCCCGGGACGGTTTTGATGGCCCTTGACCCCCGGTACATAGCTATTTGGATGTCGTCAAAACTCGTCATTTGGAGCATTTCTGGTGGTTTTCGTGGGCTATAACACACTGTTTTGGGGGTCAGAAGACGATTTCGATGGCCCGTGGCCCCCGGTAGACGGCTATTTTGACATTGTCCGCGCTCGTCGTTTCGAGCATTTTTGGTCGTTTTAGTGGACTATAACACACTTTTTATGGGATAGGGGACGATTTCGATGGCTCGTGACCCCCGGAAGACGGCTATTTTGACGTCGTCAAAACTCATCGTTTCGAGCATTTCTGGCCGTTTTCGTAAGCTATAACGCACTGTTTTGGGGTCCGGGGATGGTTTTCATGTCCTATGACCCCTGGTACATGGCTATTTGGACATCATCAAAACTCGTCATTTTGAGCATTTCTCGCCGTTTTCGTAGGCTATAACACTGTTTTGGGGTCCGGGTCGATTTCGATGGCCCGTGACCCTCGGTATACAGCTATTTGGACGTCGTCAAAACTCGTCTTTTCGAGCATTTCTGGTCGTTTTTGTAGGATATAACACACTGTTTTGGGGTCCGGGGACGGTTTTCATGTCCCTTGACCCCCGGTGCACGGCTATTTGGACGTCGTCAAAATTTGTCGTTTCGAGCATTTCTGGCCGTTTGCGTGGGCTATAACACACTGTTTTGGGGTCCAGGACGGTTCTCATGTCCCTTGACCCCCGGTACACGGCTATTTGGACGTGGTCAAAACTCGTCATTTTATCCATTTCTGGTCGTTTTGTGGGCTTATAACACACTGCTTTGGGGTCCGGGGACGATTTCGATGGCCCGTGACATCCGGTACATGGCTATTTCGATGTCGTCAAAACTCATCGCTTCGAGCATTCCTGGCCGTTTTCATAGGCTATAACACACTGTTTTGGGGCCCCGGGACGGTTTTGATGGCCCTTGACCCCCGGTACATAGCTATTCGGACGTCGTCAAAACTCGTCGTTTTGAGCATTTCTGGTCGTCTTCGTGGGCTATAACACCTTGTTTTGTGGTCCGAGGACGATTTTGATGTGCAGTGATCCTTGGTTGATGGCTATTTTGACGCCGTGAAAATTCATAGTTTCGAGCATTTCTGGTTGTTTTTGTACGCTATAACACTCTGTTTTGGGGTCCGGGGTCGGTTTTCATGTCCCTTGACCCCCGGTACACGGCTATTTGGATGTCGTCAAAACTCGTTGTTTCGAGCATTTTTTGGCGTTTTCGTGGGCTATAACACCCTGTTTTGTGGTCCGGGGATGATTTCGATGGCCCGTTACCACCAGTACACAACTATTTGGACAACATCAAAACTCGTCGTTTCGAGCATTTCTGGCCGTTTTCATGGACTATAACACACTTTTTTGGGGTCCGGGGATGGTTTTCATGTCCCTTGACCCCCGGTACACGGCTATCTGGACGTCGTCAAAACTCATCGTTTTGAGCATTCCTGGCCGTTTTCGTAGGCTATAACACACTGTTTTGGGGCCCCGGGACGGTTTGATGGCCCTTGACCCCCGGTACATAGCTATTCGGACGTCGTCAAAACTCGGCGTTTTGAGCATTTTTGGTCGTTTTCGTGGGCTATAACACACTGTTTTGGGGGTCTGAGGACGATTTCGATGGCCCGTGGCCCCCGATAGACGGCTATTTTAACGTTGTCCACGCTCGTCATTTCGAGCATTTTTGGTCGTTTTCGTGGGCGATAACACCTTGTTTTGTGGTCTGGGGACGATTACGATGGTCAGTGATCCTTGGTAGACGGCTATTTGATACCATGAAAACTTGTCGTTTCGAGCATTTGGATGTCGGGGGTCGGTTTTCATGTCCCTCGACCCCCGGTACACGGCTATTTGGTTGTTGTCAAAACTCGTCGTTTCGAGCATTTTTTGCCGTTTTCGTCGGCTATAACACCCTGTTTTGTGGCCCGGGGACAATTTCGATGGCCCGTTACCACCAGTACACAACTATTTGGACATTGTCAAAACTCGTGGTTTCGAGCATTTCTGGCTGTTTTCGTGGGCTACAACACATTGTTTTTAGGGTGCGGGGACGATTTCGATGGCCCGTGACCCCCGGTACACGACTATTTGGACGTCGTCAAAACTCGTCGTTTCGAGCATTTCTTGCCGTTTTCGCACTTTTTTGGGGTCTGGGACGATTTCGATGGCCCGTGACCCCCAGTAGACGGCTATTTTGACGCCTTCAATACTCGTCGTTTCGAGCATTTCTGGCCATTTTCATAGGCTATATCGCATTTTTTGGGGTCCGAGGACGATTTTCATGTCCCTTGGCCCCCGGTATACGGCTATTTGGACGTCGTCAAAACTCGTCGTTTCGAGCATTTCTAGCTGTTTTCATGGGCTATGACCCCCGGTATATAACACACTGTTTTGGGGTCCGGGGACGATTTCGATGGCCTATGACCACCAGTACACGGCTATTTGGACTTCGTCAAAAGTCATCGTTTCAAGCATTTCTAGCCGTTTAGTGGCTATAGCACACAATTTTTAGTGTGCGGGGACGATTTTGATGGCCCATAACCACCGGTACACGACTATTTGGACGTGGTCTAAACTCGTCGTTTTGGCCATTTCTGGCCGTTTTCGTGGGCTATAACACACTATTTTGGGGTCCGGGGACGATTTCGATGGCCCGTGGCCCCGGTAGACGGCTATTTTGACGTTGTCAACACTCGTCGTTTCGACCATTTTTGGCCATTTTCGTGGGCTATAACACTTTGTTTTGTGGTCCGGGGACGATTTCGATGGCAGTGATCCTTGGCAGACAGCTATTTTGATGTCGTGAAAATTCGTAGTTTCGAGCATTTCTGGTTGTTTTTGTAGGATATAACACACTGTTTTGTGGTCGGGGTCAGTTTTCATGTCCCTTAACCCCCGGTACATGGCTATTTGGATGTCGTCAAAACTCGTCGTTTCGAGCATTTTTTGCCGTTTTCGTGGGCTATAACACCCTGTTTTGTGGTCCGGGGATGATTTCGATGGCCCGTGACCACCAGTACACAACTATTGGGACATCATCAAAACTCGTCGTTTCGAGCATTTCTGGCCGTTTTCATGGACTATAACACACTTTTTTGGGGTCAGGGGACGATTTCGATGGCTCGTGACCCCCGGTAGACGGCTATTTTGACGTCGTCAAAACTCGTCGTTTCGAGCATTTCTAGCCGTTATCGTAAGGTATAACACACTGTTTTGGGGTCCAGGGATGGTTTTCATGTCCTATGACCCCCGGTACACGGCTATTTGGACGTCATCAAAACTCATCGTTTCGAGCATTTCTGGTCGTTTTCGTAGGCTATAACACACTTTTTTGGGGTCCGGGTCGATTTCGATGGCCCGTGACCCCCGGTACACTGCTATTTGGACGTCGTCAAAACTCGTCGTTTCGAGCATTTCCGGTCATTTTCGTAGGAAATAACACACTGTTTTGGGATCCGAGGACGGTTTTCATGTCCCTTGACCCCCCAATACACAGCTATTTTGACGTCGTCAAAACTTGTTGTTTCAAGCATTTCTGGCCGTTTGCATGGGCTATAACACCTTGTTTTGTGGTCCGGGGACGATTTTGATGTGCAGTGATCCTTGGTTGACGGCTATTTTGACGCCGTGAAAATTCATAGTTTCGAGCATTTCTGGTTGTTTTTGTAGGCTATAACACACTGTTTTGGGGTCCGGGGTCGGTTTTCATGTCCCTTGACCCCCGGTACACGGCTATTTGGATGTCGTCAAAACTCGTTGTTTCGAGCATTTTTTGGCGTTTTCGTGGGCTATAACACCCTGTTTTGTGGTCCGGGGATGATTTCGATGGCCCGTTACCACCAGTACACAACTATTTGGACAGCATCAAAACTCGTCGTTTCGAGCATTTCTGGCCGTTTTCATGGACTATAACACACTTTTTTGGGGTCAGGGGACGATTTCGATGGCTCGTGACCCCCGATAGACGGCTATTTTTTACGTCGTCAAAACTCGTCTTTTCGAGCATTTCTGGTCGTTTTCGTAGGATATAACACACTGTTTTGGGGTCGGGGGACGGTTTTCATGTCCCTTGACCCCCGGTACAGGGCTATTTGGACGTCGTCAAAACTTGTCGTTTCGAGCATTTCTGGCCATTTGCGTGGGCTATAACACACTGTTTTGGGGTCCAGGGACAGTTCTCATGTCCCTTGACCCCCGGTACACGGCTATTTGGACATGGTCAAAACTCGTCATTTTGTCCATTTCTGGTCGTTTCTGTGGGCTTATAACACACTACTTTGGGGTCCGGGGACGATTTCGATGGCCCGTGACACCCGGTACACGGCTATTTCGATGTCGTCAAAACTTGTCGTTTCAAGCATTCCTGGCCATTTTTGTCGGCTATAACACACTGTTTTGGGGCCCCGGGACGGTTTTGATGGCCCTTGACCCCCGGTACATAGCTATTTTGACGTCGTCAAAACTCGTCGTTTTGAGCATTTCTGGTCGTTTTCGTGGGCTATAACACACTATTTTGGGGGTCCGAGGACGATTTCGATGGCCCGTGGCCCCCGATAGACGGCTATTTTAACGTTGTCCACACTCGTCGTTTCGAGTATTTTTGGTCGTTTTCGTGGGCGATAACACCTTGTTTTGTGGTCCGGGGACGATTTCGATGGTCAGTGATCCTTGGTAGACGGCTATTTGATGCCATGAAAACTCATCGTTTTGAGCATTTGGATATCGGGGGTCGGTTTTCATGTCCCTTGACCCCCGGTACATGGCTATTTGGTTGTTGTCAAAACTCGTCGTTTCGGGCATTTTTTGCCGTTTTCGTCGGCTATAACACCCTGTTTTGTGGCCCGGGGACGATTTCGATGTCCTGTTACCACTAGTACACAACTATTTGGACATTGTCAAAACTCGTGGTTTCGAGCATTTCTGGCTGTTTTCGTGGGCTACAACACATTGTTTTTAGGGTGCGGGGACGATTTCGATGGCCCGTGACCCCTGGTACACGACTATTTGGACATCGTCAAAACTCGTCGTTTCGAGCATTTCTCGCCGTTTTCGCACTTTTTTGGGGTCTGGGACGATTTCGATGTCCCATGACCCCCAGTAGAAGGCTATTTTGACGCCGTCAAAACTCAGCGTTTCGAGCATTTCTGGCCATTTTCGTAGGCCATAACGCATTTTTTGGGGTCCGAGGACGGTTTTCATGTCCCTTGATCCGCGGTATACGGCTATTTGGAGGTCGTCAAAACTCGTCGTTTCGAGCATTTCTAGCTGTTTTCATGGGCTATATAACACACTGTTTTGGGGTCCGGGGACGATTTCGATGGCCTATGACCACCAGTACACGGCTATTTGGACATCGTCAAAAGTCATCGTTTCAAGCATTTCTAGCCGTTTAGTGGCTATAGCACACAATTTTTAGGGTGCGGGGACGATTTTGATGGACCATAACCACCGGTACACGACTATTTGGACAGGGTCTAAACTCGTCGTTTTGGCCATTTTTGGCCGTTTTCGTGGGCTATAACACACTATTTTGGGGTCCAGGGACGATTTCGATGGCCCGTGGGCCCGGTAGACGGCTATTTTGACGTTGTCAACACTCGTCGTTTCGACCATTTTTGGCCATTTTCGTGGGCTATAACACCTTATTTTGTGGTCCGGGGACGATTTTGATGTGCAGTGATCCTTGGTTGACGGCTATTTTGACGCCATGAAAATTCATAGTTTCGAGCATTTCTGGTTGTTTTTGTAGGCTATAACACACTGTTTTGGGGTCCGGGGTCGGTTTTCATGTGCCTTGACCCCCGGTACACGGCTATTTGGATGTCGTCAAAACTCGTTGTTTCGAGCATTTTTTGGCGTTTTCGTGGGCTATAACACCCTGTTTTGGGGTCCGAGGATGATTTCGATGGCCCGTTACCACCAGTACACAACTATTTGGACAGCATCAAAACTCGTCGTTTCGAGCATTTCTGGCCATTTTCATGGACTATAACACACTTTTTTGGGGTCAGGGGACGATTTCGATGGCTCGTGACCCCCGATAGACGGCTATTTTTGACGTCGTCAAAACTCGTCTTTTCGAGCATTTCTGGTCGTTTTCGTAGGATATAACACACTGTTTTGGGGTCCGGGGAGGGTTTTCATGTCCCTTGACCCCCGGTACAGGGCTATTTGGACGTCGTCAAAACTTGTCGTTTCGAGCATTTCTGGCCGTTTGCGTGGGCTATAACACACTGTTTTGGGGTCCAGGGACAGTTCTCATGTCCCTTGACCCCCGGTACACGGCTATTTGGACGTGGTCAAAACTCGTCATTTTGTCCATTTCTGGTCGTTTTTGTGGGCTTATAACACACTACTTTGGGGTCCGGGGACGATTTCGATGGCCCATGACACCCGGTACACGGCTATTTCGATGTCGTCAGAACTCGTCGTTTCAAGCATTCCTGGCCGTTTTCGTAGGCTATAACACACTGTTTTGGGGCCCCGGGACGGTTTTGTTGGCCCTTGACCCCCGGTACATAGCTATTTGGACGTCGTCAAAACTCGTCGTTTTGAGCATTTCTGGTCGTTTTCGTGGGCTATAACACACTATTTTGGGGGTCCGAGGACGATTTCGATGGCCCGTGGCCCCCGATAGACTGCTATTTTAACGTTGTCCACACTCGTCGTTTCGAGTATTTTTGGTCGTTTTCGTGGGCGATAACACCTTGTTTTGTGGTCCGGGGACGATTTCGATGGTCAGTGATCCTTGGTAGACGGCTATTTGATGCCATGAAAACTCATCGTTTTGAGCATTTGGATGTCGGGGGTCGGCTTTCATGTCCCTTGACCCCCGGTACATGGCTATTTGGTTGTTGTCAAAACTCGTCGTTTCGGGCATTTTTTGCCGTTTTCGTCGGCTATAACACCCTGTTTTGTGGCCCGGGGACGATTTCGATGGCCCGTTACCACCAGTACACAACTATTTGGACAGCATCAAAACTCGTCGTTTCGAGCATTTCTGGCCGTTTTCATGGACTATAACACACTTTTTTGGGGTCAGGGGACGATTTCGATGGCTCGTGACCCCCGATAGATGGCTATTTTTGACGTCGTCAAAACTCGTCTTTTCGAGCATTTCTGGTCGTTTTCGTAGGATATAACACACTGTTTTGGGGTCCGGGGACGGTTTTCAAGTCCCTTGACCCCCGGTACAGGGCTATTTGGACGTCGTCAAAACTTGTCGTTTCGAGCATTTCTGGCCGTTTGCGTGGGCTATAACACACTGTTTTGGGGTCCAGGGATAGTTCTCATGTCCCTTGACCCCCGGTACACGGCTATTTGGACGTGGTCAAAACTCGTCATTTTGTCCATTTCTGGTCGTTTTTGTGGGCTTATAACACACTACTTTGGGGTCCGGGGACGATTTCGATGGCCCGTGACACCCGGTACACGGCTATTTCGATGTCGTCAAAACTCGTCGTTTCAAGCATTCCTGGCCGTTTTCGTAGGCTATAACACACTGTTTTGGGGCCCCGGGACAGTTTTAATGGCCCTTGACCCCCGATACATAGCTATTTGGACGTCGTCAAAACTCGTCGTTTTGAGCATTTCTGGTCGTTTTTGTGGGCTATAACATACTATTTTGGGGGTCCGAGGACGATTTCGATGGCCCGTGGCCCCCGATAGACGGCTATTTTAACGTTGTCCACACTCGTCGTTTCGAGTATTTTTGGTCGTTTTCATGGGCGATAACACCTTGTTTTGTGGTCCGGGGACGATTTCGATTGTCAGTGATCCTTGATAGACGGCTATTTGATGCCATGAAAACTCATCGTTTTGAGCATTTGGATGTCGGGGGTCGGTTTTCATGTCCCTTGACCCCCGGTACATGGCTATTTGGTTGTTGTCAAAACTCGTCGTTTCGGGCATTTTTTGCCGTTTTCGTCGGCTATAACACCCTGTTTTGTGGCCCGGGGACGATTTCGATGTCCTGTTACCACTAGTACACAACTATTTGGACATTGTCAAAACTCGTGGTTTCGAGCATTTCTGGCTGTTTTCGTGGGCTACAACACATTGTTTTTAGGGTGCGGGGACGATTTCGGTGGCCCGTGACCCCTGGTAAACGACTATTTGGACATCGTCAAAACTCGTCGTTTCGAGCATTTCTCGCCGTTTTCGCACTTTTTTGTGGTCTGGGACGATTTCGATGGCCCATGACCCCCAGTAGACGGCTATTTTGACGCCGTCAAAACTCGTCGTTTCGAGCATTTCTGGCCATTTTCGTAGGCTATAACGCATTTTTTGGGGTCCGAGGACGGTTTTCATGTCCCTTGATCCGCGGTATACGGCTATTTGGACGTCGTCAAAACTCGTCGTTTCGAGCATTTCTAGCTGTTTTCATGGGCTATAACACACTGTTTTGGGGTCCGGGGACGATTTCGATGGCCTATGACCACCAGTACACGGCTATTTGGCCATCGTCAAAAGTCATCGTTTCAAGCATTTCTAGCCGTTTAGTGGCTATAGCACACAATTTTTAGGGTGCGGGGACGATTTTGATGGCCCATAACCACCGGTACACGACTATTTGGACAGGGTCTAAACTCATCGTTTTGGCCATTTCTGGCCGTTTTCGTGGGCTATAACACACTATTTTGGGGTCCGGGGACGATTTCGATGGCCCGTGGCCCCGGTAGACGGCTATTTTGACGTTGTCAACACTCGTCGTTTCGACCATTTTTGGCCATTTTCGTGGGCTATAACACCTTGTTTTGTGGTCCGGGGACGATTTTGATGTGCAGTGATCCTTGGTTGACGGCTATTTTGACGCCGTGAAAATTCGTAGTTTCGAGCATTTCTGGTTGTTTTTGTAGGCTATAACACACTGTTTTGGGGTCCGGGGTCGGTTTTCATGTCCCTTGACCCCCGGTACACGGCTATTTGGATGTCGTCAAAACTCGTTGTTTCGAGCATTTTTTGGCGTTTTCGTGGGCTATAACACCCTGTTTTGGGGTCCGGGGATGATTTCGATGGCCCGTGACCACCAGTACACAACTATTTGGACAGCATGAAAACTCGTCGTTTCGAGCATTTCTGGTCGTTTTCATGGACTATAACACACTTTTTTGGGGTCAGGGGACGATTTCGATGGCTCGTGACCCCCGATAGACGGCTATTTTTGACGTCGTCAAAACTCGTCTTTTCGAGCATTTCTGGTCGTTTTCGTAGGATATAACACACTGTTTTGGGGTCCGGGGACGGTTTTCATGTCCCTTGACCCCCGGTACAGGGCTATTTGGACGTCGTCAAAACTTGACGTTTCGAGCATTTCTGGCCGTTTGCGTGGGCTATAACACACTGTTTTGGGGTCCAGGGACAGTTCTCATGTCCCTTGACCCCCGGTACACGGCTATTTGGACGTGGTCAAAACTCGTCATTTTGTCCATTTCTGGTCGTTTTTGTGGGCTTATAACACACTACTTTGGGGTCCGGGGACGATTTCGATGGCCCGTGACACCCGGTACACGGCTATTTCGATGTCGTCAATACTCGTCGTTTCAAGCATTCCTGGCTGTTTTCGTAGGCTATAACACACTGTTTTGGGGCCCCGGGACGGTTTTGATGGCCCTTGACCCCCGGTACATAGCTATTTGGACGTCGTCAAAACTCGTCGTTTTGAGCATTTCTGGTCGTTTTCGTGGGCTATAATACACTATTTTGGGGGTCCGAGGACGATTTCGATGGCCCGTGGCCCCCGATAGACGGCTATTTTAACGTTGTCCACACTCGTCGTTTTGAGTATTTTTGGTCGTTTTCGTGGGCGATAACACCTTGTTTTGTGGTCCGGGGACGATTTCGATGGTCAGTGATCCTTGGTAGACGGCTATTTGATGCCATGAAAACTCATCGTTTTGAGCATTTGGATGTCGGGGGTCGGTTTTCATGTCCCTTGACCCCCGGTACATGGCTATTTGGTTGTTGTCAAAACTCGTCGTTTCGGGCATTTTTTGCCGTTTTCGTCGGCTATAACACCCTGTTTTGTGGCCCGGGGACGATTTCGATGTCCTGTTACCACTAGTACACAACTATTTGGACATTGTCAAAACTCGTGGTTTCGAGCATTTCTGGCTGTTTTCGTGGGCTACAACACATTGTTTTTAGGGTGCGGGGACGATTTCGATGGCCCGTGACCCCTGGTAAACGACTATTTGGACATCGTCAAAACTCGTCGTTTCGAGCATTTCTCGCCGTTTTCGCACTTTTTTGTGGTCTGGGACGATTTCGATGGCCCATGACCCCCAGTAGACGGCTATTTTGACGCCGTCAAAACTCGTCGTTTCGAGCATTTCTGGCCATTTTCGTAGGCTATAACGCATTTTTTGGGGTCCGAGGACGGTTTTCATGTCCCTTGATCCGCGGTATACGGCTATTTGGACGTCGTCAAAACTCGTCGTTTCGAGCATTTCTAGCTGTTTTCATGGGCTATAACACACTGTTTTGGGGTCCGGGGACGATTTCGATGGCCTATGACCACCAGTACACGGCTATTTGGCCATCGTCAAAAGTCATCGTTTCAAGCATTTCTAGCCGTTTAGTGGCTATAGCACACAATTTTTAGGGTGCGGGGACGATTTTGATGGCCCATAACCACCGGTACACGACTATTTGGACAGGGTCTAAACTCGTCGTTTTGGCCATTTCTGGCCGTTTTCGTGGGCTATAACACACTATTTTGGGGTCCGGGGACGATTTCGATGGCCCGTGGCCCCGGTAGACGGCTATTTTGACGTTGTCAACACTCGTCGTTTCGACCATTTTTGGCCATTTTCGTGGGCTATAACACCTTGTTTTGTGGTCCGGGGACGATTTTGATGTGCAGTGATCCTTGGTTGACGGCTATTTTGACGCCGTGAAAATTCGTAGTTTCGAGCATTTCTGGTTGTTTTTGTAGGCTATAACACACTGTTTTGGGGTCCGGGGTCGGTTTTCATGTCCCTTGACCCCCGGTACATGGCTATTTGGATGTCGTCAAAACTCGTTGTTTCGAGCATTTTTTGGCGTTTTCGTGGGCTATAACACCCTGTTTTGGGGTCCGGGGATGATTTCGATGGCCCGTGACCACCAGTACACAACTATTTGGACAGCATGAAAACTCGTCGTTTCGAGCATTTCTGGTCGTTTTCATGGACTATAACACACTTTTTTGGGGTCAGGGGACGATTTCGATGGCTCGTGACCCCCGATAGACGGCTATTTTTGACGTCGTCAAAACTCATCTTTTCGAGCATTTCTGGTCGTTTTCGTAGGATATAACACACTGTTTTGGGGTCCGGGGACGGTTTTCATGTCCCTTGACCCCCGGTACAGGGCTATTTGGACGTCGTCAAAACTTGACGTTTCGAGCATTTCTGGCCGTTTGCGTGGGCTATAACACACTGTTTTGGGGTCCAGGGAAAGTTCTCATGTCCCTTGACCCCCGGTACACGGCTATTTGGACGTGGTCAAAACTCGTCATTTTGTCCATTTCTGGTTGTTTTTGTGGGCTTATAACACACTACTTTGGGGTCCGGGGACGATTTCGATGGCCCGTGACACCCGGTACACGGCTATTTCGATGTCGTCAATACTCGTCGTTTCAAGCATTCCTGGCTGTTTTCGTAGGCTATAACACACTGTTTTGGGGCCCCGGGACGGTTTTGATGGCCCTTGACCCCCGGTACATAGCTATTTGGACGTCGTCAAAACTCGTCGTTTTGAGCATTTCTGGTCGTTTTCGTGGGCTATAACACACTATTTTGGGGGTCCGAGGACGATTTCGATGGCCCGTGGCCCCCGATAGACGGCTATTTTAACGTTGTCCACACTCGTCGTTTTGAGTATTTTTGGTCGTTTTCGTGGGCGATAACACCTTGTTTTGTGGTCCGGGGACGATTTCGATGGTCAGTGATCCTTGGTAGACGGCTATTTGATGCCATGAAAACTCATCGTTTTGAGCATTTGGATGTCGGGGGTCGGTTTTCATGTCCCTTGACCCCCGGTACATGGCTATTTGGTTGTTGTCAAAACTCGTCGTTTCGGGCATTTTTTGCCGTTTTCGTCGGCTATAACACCCTGTTTTGTGGCCCGGGGACGATTTCGATGGCCCGTTACCACAAGTACACAACTATTTGGACAGCATCAAAACTCGTCGTTTCGAGCATTTCTGGCCGTTTTCATGGACTATAACACACTTTTTTGGGGTCAGGGGACGATTTCGATGGCTCGTGACCCCCGATAGACGGCTATTTTTGACGTCGTCAAAACTCGTCTTTTCGAGCATTTCTGGTCGTTTTCGTAGGATATAACACACTGTTTTGGGGTCCGGGGACGGTTTTCAAGTCCCTTGACCCCCGGTACAGGGCTATTTGGACGTCGTCAAAACTTGTCGTTTCGAGCATTTCTGGCCGTTTGCGTGGGCTATAACACACTGTTTTGGGGTCCAGGGACTGTTCTCATGTCCCTTGACCCCCGGTACACGGCTATTTGGACGTGGTCAAAACTCGTCATTTTGTCCATTTCTGGTCGTTTTTGTGGGCTTATAACACACTACTTTGGGGTCCGGGGACGATTTCGATGGCCCGTGACACCCGGTACACGGCTATTTCGATGTCGTCAAAACTCGTCGTTTCAAGTTTTCCTGGCCGTTTTCGTAGGCTATAACACACTGTTTTGGGGCCCCGGGACGGTTTTGATGGCCCTTGACCCCCGGAACATAGCTATTTGGACGTCGTCAAAACTCGTCGTTTTGAGCATTTCTGGTCGTTTTCGTGGGCTATAACACACTATTTTGGGGGTCCGAGGACGATTTCGATGGCCCATGGCCCCCGATAGACGGCTATTTTAACGTTGTCCACACTCGTCGTTTCGAGTATTTTTGGTCGTTTTCGTGGGCGATAACACCTTGTTTTGTGGTCCGGGGACGATTTCGATGGTCAGTGATCCTTGGTAGACGGCTATTTGATTGTTTTGAGCATTCGGATGTCGGGGGTCGGTTTTCATGTCCCTTGACCCCCGGTACATGGCTATTTGGTTGTTGTCAAAACTCGTCGTTTCGGGCATTTTTTGCCGTTTTCGTCGGCTATAACACCCTGTTTTGTGGCCCGGGGACGATTTCGATGTCCTGTTACCACTAGTACACAACTATTTGGACATTGTCAAAACTCGTGGTTTCGAGCATTTCTGGCTGTTTTCGTGCGCTACAACACATTGTTTTTAGGGTGCGGGGACGATTTCGATGGCCCGTGACCCCTGGTACACGACTATTTGGACATCGTCAAAACTCGTCGTTTCGAGCATTTCTCGCCGTTTTCGCACTTTTTTGTGGTCTGGGACGATTTCGATGGCCCATGACCCCCAGTAGACGGCTATTTTGACGCCGTCAAAACTCATCGTTTCGAGCATGTCTGGCCATTTTCGTAGGCTATAACGCATTTTTGGGGTCCGAGGACGGTTTTCATGTCCCTTGATCCGCGGTATATGGCTATTTGGACGTCGTCAAAACTCGTCGTTTCGAGCATTTCTAGCTGTTTTCATGGGCTATATAACACACTGTTTTGGGGTCCGGGGACGATTTCGATGGCCTATGACCACCAGTACACGGGTATTTGGACATTGTCAAAAGTCATCATTTCAAGCATTTCTAGCCGTTTAGTGGCTATAGCACACAATTTTTAGGGTGCGGGGACGATTTTGATGGCCCATAACCACCGGTACACGACTATTTGGACAGGGTCTAAACTCGTCGTTTTGGCCATTTCTGGCCGTTTTCGTGGGCTATAACACACTATTTTGGGGTCCGGGGACGATTTCGATGGCCCGTGGCCCCGGTAGACGGCTATTTTGACGTTGTCAACACTCGTCGTTTCAAGCATTTTTGGCAATTTTCGTGGGCTATAACACCTTGTTTTGTGGTCCGGGGACGATTTCGATGGCAGTGATCCTTGGTAGACGGCTATTTTGACGTTGTCAACACTCGTCGTTTCGAGCATTTCTTGTTGTTTTTGTAGGATATAACACACTGTTTTGGGGTCGGGGGTCAGTTTTCATGTCCCTTAACCCCCGGTACATGGCTATTTGGATGTCGTCAAAACTCGTCGTTTCGAGCATTTTTTGCCGTTTTCGTGGGCTATAACACCCTGTTTTGTGGTCCGGGGATGATTTCGATGGCCCGTGACCACCAGTACACAACTATTGGGACATCGCCAAAACTCGTCCTTTCGAGCATTTCTGGCCATTTTCATGGACTATAACACACTTTTTCGGGGTCAGGGGACGATTTCGATGGCTCGTGACCCCCGGTAGACGGCTATTTTGACGTCGTCAAAACTCGTCGTTTCGAGCATTTCTGGCCGTTTTCGTAAGGTATAACACACTATTTTGGGGTCCAGGGATGGTTATCATGTCCTATGACCCCCGGTACACGGCTATTTGGACGTCATCAAAACTCATCGTTTCGAGCATTTCTGGTCGTTTTCGTTGGCTATAACACACTTTTTTGGGGTCCGGGTCGATTTCGATGGCCCGTGACCCCCGGTACACAGCTATTTGGACGTCGTCAAAACTCGTCGTTTCGAGCATTTCTGGTCATTTTCGTAGGAAATAACACACTGTTCTGGGATCCGGGGACGGTTTTCATGTCCCTTGACCCCCAGTACACAGCTATTTGGACGTCATCAAAACTTGTTGTTTCAAGCATTTCTGGCCGGTTGCGTGGGCTATAACACCTTGTTTTGTGGTCCGGGGACGATTATCATGTGCAGTGATCCTTGGTTGACGGCTATTTTGACGCCGTGAAAATTCATAGTTTCGAGCATTTCTGGTTGTTTTTGTAGGCTATAACACACTGTTTTGGGGTCCGGGGTCGGTTTTCATGTCCCTTGACCCCCGGTACACGGCTATTTGGATGTCGTCAAAACTTGTTGTTTCGAGCATTTTTTTGGCGTTTTCGTGGGCTATAACACCCTGTTTTGTGGTCCGGGGATGATTTCGATGGCCCGTTACCACCAGTACACAACTATTTGGACAGCATCAAAACTCGTCGTTTCGAGCATTTCTGGCCGTTTTCATGGACTATAACACACTTTTTTGGGGTTAGGGGATGATTTCGATGCCTCGTGACCCCCAGTAGACGGCTATTTTTGACGTCGTCAAAACTCGTCGTTTCGAGCATTTCTGGTCGTTTTCGTAGGATATAACACACTGTTTTGGGGCCCCGGGACGGTTTTGATGGCCCTTGACCCCCGGTACATAGCTATTTGGACGTCATCAAAACTCATCGTTTTGAGCATTTCTGGTCATTTTCGTGGGCTATAACACACTGTTTTGGGGGTCCGAGGACGATTTCGATGGCCCGTGGCCCTCGGTAGAAGGCTATTTTGACGTTGTCCACGCTTGTCGTTTCGAGCATTTTTGGTCGTTTTCGTGGGCGATAACACCTTGTTTTGTGGTCCGGGGACGATTTCGATGGTCAGTGATCCTTGGTAGACGGCTATTTGATGCCGTGAAAACTCGTCGTTTCGAGCATTTGGATGTCGGGGGTCGGTTTTCATGTCCCTTGACCCCCGGTACACGGCTATTTGGTTGTTGTCAAAACTCGTCGTTTCGAGCATTTTTTGCCGTTTTCGTCGGCTATAACACCCTATTTTGTGGCCCGGGGACGATTTCGATGGCCCATTACCACCAGTACACAACTATTTGGACATTGTCAAACCTCTTGGTTTCGAGCATTTCTGGCTGTTTTCGTCGGCTACAGCACATTGTTTTTAGGGTGCGGGGACGATTTCGATGGCCCGTGACCCCCGGTACACGACTATTTGGACGTCGTCAAAACTCGTCGTTTCGAGCATTTCTCGCCGTTTTCGCACTTTTTTGGGGTCTGGGACGATTTCGATGGCACGTGACCCCCGGTAGACGGCTATTTTGACGCCATCAAAACTCATTGTTTCGAGCATTTCTGTCCATTTTCGTAGGCTATAACGCATTTTTTGGGGTCCGAGGATGGTTTTCAGGACCCTTGATCCGCGGTATACGGCTATTTGGACGTCGTCAAAACTCGTCGTTTCGAGCATTTCTAGCTGTTTTCATGGGCTATATAACACAGTGTTTTGGGGTCCGGGGACGATTTCGATGGCCTATGACCACCAGTACACGGCTATTTGGACATCGTCAAAAGTCATCGTTTCAAGCATTTCTAGCCATTTAGGGTTTAGGGTGCTATTTTGGGGTCCGGGGACGATTTCGATGGCCCGTGGCCCCGGTAGACGGCTATTTTGACGTTGTCAACACTCGTCGTTTCGAGCATTTTTGGCCATTTTCGTGGGCTATAAAACCTTGTTTTGTGGTCCGGGGACGATTTCGATGGCAGTGATCCTTGGTAGACGGCTATTTTGATGTCGTGAAAATTCGTAGTTTCGAGCATTTCTGGTTGTTTTTGTAGGATATAACACACTGTTTTGGGGTCGGGGGTCGGTTTTCATGTCCCTTAACCCCCGGTACATGGCTATTTGGATGTCGTCAAAACTCGTCGTTTCGAGCATTTCTTGCCGTTTTCGTGGGCTATAACACCCTGTTTTGTGGTCCGGGATGATTTCGATGGCCCGTGACCACCAGTACACAACTATTGGGACATCATCAAAACTCGTCGTTTCTAGCATTTCTGGCCGTTTTCGTGGACTATAACACACTTTTTTGGGGTCAGGGGACGATTTCGATGGCTCGTGACCCCCGGTAGACGTCTATTTTGACGTCGTCAAAACTCGTCGTTTTGAGCATTTCTGGCCGTTTTCGTAAGTTATAACACATTGTTTTGGGGTCCAGGGATGGTTTTCATGTCCTATGACCCCCGGTACATGGCTATTTGGACGTCATCAAAACTCATCGTTTCGAGCATTTCTGGTCGTTTTCGTAGGCTATAACACACTTTTTTGGGGTCTGGGTCAATTTTGATGGCCCGTGACCCCCCGGTACACAGCTGTTTGGACGTCGTCAAAACTCGTCGTTTCGAGCATTTCTGGCCATTTTCATTGACTATAACACACTTTTTTGGGGTCAGGGGACGATTTCGATGGCTCGTGACCCCCGGTAGACGGCTATTTTTTAAGTCGTCAAAACTCGTCGTTTCGATCATTTCTAGCCGATTTCGTTAGCTATAACACACTGTTTTGGGGTCCGGGGATGGTTTTCATGTCCTATGACCCCTGGTACACGGCTATTTGGACGTCATCAAAACTCGTCGTTTCGAGCATTGCTTGCCGTTTTCGTGGACTATAACACACTTTTTGGGGTCAGGGGACAATTTCGATGGCTCGTGACCCCCGGTAGACGGCTATTTTGACGTCGTCAAAACTCGTCGTTTCGAGCATTTCTGGCCGTTTTCGTAAGGTATAACACACTGTTTTGGGGTCCGGGTCGATTTCGATGGCCCATGACCCTCGGTACACACCTATTTGGACGTCGTCAAAACTCGCCTTTTCAAGCATTTCTGGTCGTTTTCGTAGGATATAACACACTGTTTTGGGGTTCGGGGACGGTTTTCATGCCCCTTGACCCCCGGTACACGGCTATTTGGACGTCGTCAAAACTTGTCGTTTCGAGCATTTCTGGCCGTTTGCGTGGGCTATAACAAACTATTTTGGGGTCCAGGGACGGTTCTCATGTCCCTTGACCCCCGGTACACGGCTATTT
>NC_041386.1:6005-7933 GCF_002162155.2 Triticum dicoccoides | reverse complement strand
ACTTTTTTGGGGCCCGGGTCGATTTCGATGGCCCGTGACCCCCGGTACACAGTTATTTGGACGTCGTCAAAACTCGTCATTTCGAGCATTCCTGGCCGTTTTCGTAGGCAACACACTGTTTTGGGGCCCCGGGACGGTTTTGATGGCCCTTGACCCCCGGTACATAGCTATTTGGACGTCGTCAAAACTCATCGTTTTGAGCATTTCTGGTCGTTTTCGTGGGCTATAACACACTGTTTTGGGAGTTCGAGGACGATTTCGATGGCCCGTGGCCCCCGGTAGAACGCTATTTTGACGTTGTCCACGCTCGTCGTTTCGAGCATTTTTGGTCGTTTTCGTGGGTGATAACACCTTGTTTTGTGGTCCCGGGACGATTTCGATGGTCAGTGATCCTTGGTAGACGGCTATTTGATGCCGTGAAAACACGTCGTTTCGAGCATTTGGATGTCGGGGGTCGGTTTTCATGTCCCTTGACCCCCGGTACACGGCTATTTGGTTGTTGTCAAAACTCATCGTTTCGAGCATTTTTTGCCGCTTTCGTCGGCTATAACACCCTGCTTTGTGGCCCGGGGACTATTTCGATGGCCCGTTACCACCAGTACACAACTATTTGGACATTGCCAAACCTCTTGGTTTCGAGCATTTCTGGTTGTTTTCGTGGGCTACAGCACATTGTTTTTAGGGTGCGGGGACGATTTTGATGGCCCGTGACCCCGGGTACACGACTATTTGGACGTCGTCAAAACTCGTCGTTTCGAGCATTTCTCGCCGTTTTCGCACTTTTTTGGGGTCTGGGACGATTTCGATGGCCCGTGACCCCCGGTAGACGGCTATTTTGACGCCGTCAAAACTCGTTGTTTCGAGCATTTCTGTCCATTTTCGTAGGCTATAATGCATTTTTGGGGTCCGAGGACGGTTTTCATGACCCTTGATCCGCGGTATACGGCTATTTGGACGTCGTCAAAACTCGTCGTTTCGAGCATTTCTAGCTGTTTTCATGGGCTATATAACACACTGTTTTGGGGTCCGGGGACGATTTCGATGGCCTATGACCACCAGTACACGGCTATTTGGACATCGTCAAAAGTCATCGTTTCAAGCATTTCTAGCCATTTAGTGGCTATAGCACACAATTTTTAGGGTGCTATTTTGGGGTCCGGGGACGATTTCGATGGCCCGTGGCCCCGGTAGACGGCTATTTTGACGTTGTCAACACTCGTCGTTTCGAGCATTTTTGGCCATTTTCGTGGGCTATAAAACCTTGTTTTGTGGTCCGGGGACGATTTCGATGGCAGTGATCCTTGGTAGACGGCTATTTTGATGTCGTGAAAATTCGTAGTTTCGAGCATTTCTGGTTGTTTTTCTAGGATATAACATACTGTTTTGGGGTCGGGGGTCGGTTTTCATGTCCCTTAACCCCCGGTACATGGCTATTTGGATGTCATCAAAACTCGTCGTTTCGAGCATTTTTTACCGTTTTCGTGGGCTATAACACCCTGTTTTGTGGTCCGGGATGATTTCGATGGCCCGTGACCACCAGTACACAACTATTGGGACATCATCAAAACTCGTCGTTTCTAGCATTTCTGGCCGTTTTCGTGGACTATAACACACTTTTTTGGGGTCAGGGGACGATTTCGATGGCTTGTGACCCCCGGTAGACGTCTATTTTGACGTCGTCAAAACTCGTCGTTTCGAGCATTTCTGGCCGTTTTCGTAAGGTACACACTGTTTTGGGGTCCAGGGATGGTTTTCATGTCCTATGACCCCCGGTACACGGCTATTTGGACGTCATCAAAACTCATCGTTTCGAGCATTTCTGGTCATTTTCGTAGGCTATAACACACTTTTTTGGGGTCTGGGTCAATTTTGATGGCCCGTGACCCCCGGTACACAGCTATTTGGACGTCGTCAAAACTCGTCGTTTC
>NC_041386.1:5108-5610 GCF_002162155.2 Triticum dicoccoides | reverse complement strand
ACACACTGTTTTGGGGTCCGGGGATGGTTTTCATGTCCTATGACCCCTGGTACACGGCTATTTGGACGTCATCAAAACTCGTCGTTTCGAGCATTGCTTGCCGTTTTCGTGGACTATAACAAACTTTTTGGGGTCAGGGGACAATTTCGATGGCTCGTGACCCCCGGTAGACGGCTATTTTGACGTCATCAAAACTCGTCGTTTCGAGCATTTCTGGCCGTTTTCGTAAGGTATAACACACTGTTTTGGGGTCCGGGTCGATTTCGATGGCCCATGACCCTCGGTACACACCTATTTGGACGTCGTCAAAACTCGCCTTTTCCAGCATTTCTGGTCGTTCCCCCGGTACACGGCTATTTGGACGTCGTCAAAACTTGTCGTTTTGAGCATTTCTGGCCGTTTGCGTGGGCTATAACACACTGTTTTGGGGTCCAGGGACGGTTCTCATGTCCCTTGACCCTTGGTACACGGCTATTTGGACGTCGTCAAAACTCGTCGTTTC
>NC_041386.1:2708-4571 GCF_002162155.2 Triticum dicoccoides | reverse complement strand
CGGTACACGGCTATTTGGACGTCATCAAAACTCGTCGTTTCGAGCATTTCTAGTCGTTTTCTTAGGCTATAACACACTTTTTCGGGGCCCGGGTCGATTTCGATGGCCCGTGACCCCCGGTACACAGTTATTTGGACGTCGTCAAAACTCGTCATTTCGAGCATTCCTGGCCGTTTTCGTAGGCTATAACACACTGTTTTGGGACCCCGGGACGGTTTTGATGGCCCTTGACCCCCGGTACATAGCTATTTGGACGTCGTCAAAACTCATCGTTTTGAGCATTTCTGGTCATTTTCGTGGGCTATAACACACTATTTTGGGAGTCCGAGGACGATTTCGATGGCCCGTGGCCCCCGGTAGAAGGATATTTTGACGTTGTCCAGGCTCATCGTTTCGAGCATTTTTGGTCGTTTTCGTGGGCGATAACACCTTGTTTTGTGGTCCGGGGACGATTTCGATGGTCAGTGATCCTTGGTAGACGGCTATTTGATGCCGTGAAAACTCGTCGTTTCGAGCAATGTGATGTCGGGGGTCGGTTTTCATGTCCCTTGAACCCCGGTACACGGCTATTTGGTTGTTGTCAAAACTCGTCGTTTCGAGCATTTTTTGCCGTTTTCGTCGGCTATAACACCCTGTTTTGTGGCCCGGGGACGATTTCGATGGCCCGTTACCACCATTACATAACTATTCGGACATTGTCAAACCTCTTGGTTTCGAGCATTTCTGGCTGTTTTCGTGGGCTACAGCACATTGTTTTTAGGGTGCGGGGACGATTTCGATGGCCCGTGACCCCCGGTACACGACTATTTGGACGTCTTCAAAACTCGTCGTTTCGAGCATTTCTCGCCGTTTTCGCACTTTTTTGGGGTCTGGGACGATTTCGATGGCCCGTGACCCCCAGTAGACGGCTATTTTGACGCCGTCAAAACTCATCGTCTCGAGCATTTATGGCCATTTTCGTAGGCTATAACGCATTTTTTGGGGTCCGAGGACAGTTTCATGTCCCTTGATCCGCGGTATACGGCTATTTGGACGTCGTCAAAACTCGTCGTTTCGAGCATTTCTAGCTGTTTTCATGGGCTATATAACACACTGTTTTGGGGTCCGGGGACGATTTCGATGGCCTATGACCACCAGTACACGGCTATTTGGACATCGTCAAAAGTCATCGTTTCAATCATTTCTAGCCGGTTAGTGGCTATAGCACACAATTTTTAGGGTGCGGGGACGATTTTGATGGCCCATAACCACCGGTACACGACTATTTGGACGTGGACTAAACTCGTCGTTTTGGCCATTTCTGGCCGTTTTCATGGGCTATAACACACTATTTTGGGGTCCGGGGACGATTTCGATGGCCCGTGGCCCCGGTAGACGTCTATTTTGATGTCGTGAAAATTCGTAGTTTCGAGCATTTCTGGTTGTTTTTGTAGGATATAACACACTGTTTTGGGGTCGGGGTCGGTTTTCATGTCCCTTAACCCCCGGTACATGGCTATTTGGATGTCGTCAAAACTCGTCGTTTCGAGCATTTTTTGCCGTTTTCGTGGGCTATAACACTCTGTTTTGTGGTCCGGGATGATTTCGATGGCCCATGACCACCAGTACACAACTATTGGGACATCATCAAAACTCGTCGTTTCTAGCATTTCTGGCCGTTTTCGTGGACTATAACACACTTTTTTGGGGTCAGGGGACGATTTCGATGGCTCGTGACCCCTGGTAGACGTCCATTTTGACGTCGTCAAAACTCGTCGTTTCGAGCATTTCTGGCCGTTTTCGTAAGGTATAACACAGTGTTTTGGGGTCCAGGGATGGTTTTCATGTCCTATGACCCCCGGTACACGGCTATTTGGACGTCAT
>NC_041386.1:0-1553 GCF_002162155.2 Triticum dicoccoides | reverse complement strand
CTTGACCCCTGGTACACGGCTATTTGGACGTCGTCAAAATGCGTCGTTTCGAGCATTTCTGGTCGTTTTCGTAGGAT
Source organism: Triticum dicoccoides (assembly GCF_002162155.2). Classification (NCBI taxonomy): domain Eukaryota; kingdom Viridiplantae; phylum Streptophyta; class Magnoliopsida; order Poales; family Poaceae; genus Triticum; species Triticum dicoccoides. The sequence goes on along the minus strand of NC_041386.1, from coordinate 1,476 downwards.
ATAACACACTGTTTTGGGGTCCGGGGACGGTTTTCATGTCCCTTGACCCCCGGTACACGGCTATTTGGACGTCATCAAAACTTGTCATTTCGAGCATTTCTGACCGTTTGCGTGGGCTATAACACACTATTTTGGGGTCCAGGGACGGTTCTCATGTCCCTTGACCCCCGGTACACGGCTATTTGGACGTCATCAAAACTCGTCGTTTCGAGCATTTCTAGTCGTTTTCGTAGGCTATAACACACTTTTTCGGGGCCCGGGTCGATTTCGATGGCCCGTGACCCCCGGTACACAGTTATTTGGACGTCGTCAAAACTCGTCATTTCGAGCATTCCTGGCCGTTTTCGTAGGCTATAACACACTGTTTTGGGGCCCCGGGACGGTTTTGATGGCCCTTGACCCCCGGTACATAGCTATTTGGACGTCGTCAAAACTCATCGTTTTGAGCATTTCTGGTCGTTTTCGTGGGCTATAACACACTGTTTTGGGAGTCCGAGGACGATTTCGATGGCCCGTGGCCCCCGGTAGAAGGCTATTTTGACGTTGTCCACGCTCGTCGTTTCGAGCATTTTTGGTCGTTTTCGTGGGCGATAACACCTTGTTTTGTGGTCCGGGGACGATTTCGATGGTCAGTGATCCTTGGTAGACGGCTATTTGATGCCGTGAAAACTCGTCGTTTCGAGCATTTGGATGTCGGGGGTCGGTTTTCATGTCCCTTGACCCCCGGTACACGGCTATTTGGTTGTTGTCAAAACTCGTCGTTTCGAGCATTTTTTGCCGTTTTCGTCGGCTATAACACCCTGCTTTGTGGCCCGGGGACGATTTCGATGGCCCATTACCACCATTACATAACTATTTGGACATTGTCAAACCTCTTGGTTTCGAGCATTTCTGGCTGTTTTCGTGGGCTACAGCACATTGTTTTTAGGGTGCGGGGACGATTTCGATGGCCCGTGACCCCCGGTACACGACTATTTGGACGTCTTCAAAACTCGTCGTTTCGAGCATTTCTCGCCGTTTTCGCACTTTTTTGGGGTCTGGGACGATTTCGATGGCCCGTGACCCCCAGTAGACGGCTATTTTGACGCCGTCAAAATTCATCGTCTCGAGCATTTCTGGCCATTTTCGTAGGCTATAACGCATTTTTTGGGGTCCGAGGACGGTTTTCATGTCCCTTGATCCGCGGTATACGGCTATTTGGACGTCGTCAAAACTCGTCGTTTCGAGCATTTCTAGCTGTTTTCATGGGCTATATAACACACTGTTTTGGGGTCCGGGGACGATTTCGATGGCCCGTGGCCCCGGTAGACGGCTATTTTGACGTTGTCAACACTCGTCGTTTCGAGCATTTTTGGCCATTTTCGTGGGCTATAACACCTTGTTTAGGGTTTAGGGTTTAGGGTTTAGGGTTAGGGTTTAGGGTTTAGGGTTTAGGGTTTAGGGTTTAGGGTTTAGGGTTTAGGGTTTAGGGTTTAG
>NC_041385.1:865916241-865950040 GCF_002162155.2 Triticum dicoccoides | reverse complement strand
CCATCGGGGGGAAATATGCCAGCAAGGATGCTATGTGAGCCTGGAGAAGAAACAAATAATGAAGAGATGAACTGACGTGGTTGACGCTGCCACATCTTCATACACGCACGCCGCTAGGGAGAAGTCGCCTCGTGAAGTACATCGGGGCGAGGATGTGAAGGAAAACTGTTTTTATTCGAAGCCTTGAAGGCAAATTTTGTGAAGATATATTGATTCAGGGAAGATGAAGAGGAACCATCGGGATAGGCTTCTGAATATGGGCGACGTCACTACTCCGGCAGGCCGCTCAAATGCCTCCTCAATTAATCTTATGGAACGTGTGGGATAGTGGGACTTAACTGAAAGTACATAGTGGATGGTGGCTTGAGGTCGCGACGCGCTGGTAAAAAACCATCGGGGGGAAATATGCCAGCAAGGATGCTATGTGAGCCTGGAGAAGAAACAAATAATGAAGAGATGAAATTATGTGGTTGACGCTGCCACATCTTCATACACAGACGCCGCTAGGGAGAAGTCGCCTCGTGAAGTACATCGGGGCGAGGATGTGAAGGAAAACTGTTTTTATTCGAAGCCTTGAAGGCAAATTTTGTGAAGATATATTGATTCAGGGAAGATGAAGAGGAACCATCTGGATAGGCTTCTGAATATGGGCGACGTCACTACTCCGGCAGGCCGCTCAAATGCCTCCTCAATTAATCTTATGGAACGTGTGGGATAGTGGGAATTAACTAAAAGTACATAGTGGATGGTGGCTTGAGGTCGCGACGCGCTGGTAAAAAACCATCGGGGGGAAATATGCCAGCAAGGATGCTATGTGAGCCTGGAGAAGAAACAAATAATGAAGAGATGAAATTATGTGGTTGACGCTGCCACATCTTCATACACAGACGCCGCTAGGGAGAAGTCGCCTTGTGAAGTACATCGGGGCGAGGATGTGAAGGAAAACTGTTTTTATTCGAAGCCTTGAAGGCAAATTTTGTGAAGATATATTGATTCAGGGAAGATGAAGAGGAACCATCGGGATAGGCTTCTGAATATGGGTGATGTCACTACTCCGGCAGGCCGCTCAAATGCCTCCTCAATTAATCTTATGGAACATGTGGGATAGTGGGAATTAACTGAAAGTACATAGTGGATGGTGGCTTGAGGTCACGACGCGCTGGTAAAAAACCATCGGGGGGAAATATGCCAGCAAGGATGCTATGTGAGCCTGGAGAAGAAATAAATAATGAAGAGATGAAATTATGTGGTTGACGCTCCCACATCTTCATACACAGACGCTGCTAGGGAGAAGTCGCCTCGTGAAGTACATCGGGGCGAGGATGTGAAGGAAAACTGTTTTTATTCGAAGCCTTGAAGGCAAATTTTGTGAAGATATATTGATTTAGGGAAGATGAAGAGGAACCATCGGGATAGGCTTCTGAATATGGGCGACGTCACTACTCCGGCAGGCCGCTCAAATGCCTCCTCAATTAATCTTATGGAACGTGTGGGATAGTGGGAATTAACTGAAAGTACATAGTGGATGGTGGCTTGAGGTCGCGACGCGCTGGTAAAAAACCATCGGGGGGAAATATGCCAGCAAGGAAGCTATGTGAGCCTGGAGAAGAAACAAATAATGAAGAGATGAAATTATGTGGTTGACGCTGCCACATCTCCATACACAGATGCCGCTAGGGAGAAGTTGCCTCGTGAAGTACATCGGGGCGAGGATGTGAAGGAAAACTGTTTTTATTCGAAGCCTTGAAGGCAAATTTTGTGAAGATATATTGATTCAGGGAAGATGAAGAGGAACCATCGGGATAGGCTTCTGAATATGGGCAACGTCACTACTCCGGCAGGCCGCTCAAATGCCTCCTAAATTAATCTTATGGAACGTGTGGGATAGTAGGAATTAACTGAAAGTACATAGTGGATGGTGGCTTGAGGTTGCGACGCGCTGGTAAAAAACCATCGGGGGGAAATATGCCAGCAAGGATGCTATGTGAGCCTGGAGAAGAAACAAATAATGAAGAGATGAACTGACGTGGTTGACGCTGCCACATCTTCATACACAGACGCCGCTAGGGAGAAGTCGCCTCATGAAGTACATCGGGGCGAGGATGTGAAGGAAAACTGTTTTTATTCGAAGCCTTGAAGGCAAATTTTGTGAAGATATATTGATTCAGGGAAGATGAAGAGGAACCATCGGGATAGGCTTCTGAATATGGGCGACGTCACTACTCCGGCAGGCCGCTCAAATGCCTCCTCAATTAATCTTATGGAACATGTGGGATAGTGGGAATTAACTGAAAGTACATAGTGGATGGTGGCTTGAGGTCGCGACGCGCTGGTAAAAAACCATCGGGGGGAAATATGCCAGCAAGGATGCTATGTGAGCCTGGAGAAGAAATAAATAATGAAGAGATGAACTAACGTGGTTGACGCTGCCACATCTTCATACACAGACGCTGCTAGGGAGAAGTCGCCTCGTGAAGTACATCGGGGCGAGGATGTGAAGGAAAACTGTTTTTATTCGAAGCCTTGAAGGCAAATTTTGTGAAGATATATTGATTTAGGGAAGATGAAGAGGAACCATCGGGATAGGCTTCTGAATATGGGCGACGTCACTACTCCGGCAGGCCGCTCAAATGCCTCCTCAATTAATCTTATGGAACGTGTGGGATAGTGGGAATTAACTGAAAGTACATAGTGGATGGTGGCTTGAGGTCGCGACGCGCTGGTAAAAAACCATCGGGGGGAAATATGCCAGCAAGGATGCTATGTGAGCCTGGAGAAGAAACAAATAATGAAGAGATGAAATTATGTGGTTGACGCTGCCACATCTCCATACACAGATGCCGCTAGGGAGAAGTTGCCTCGTGAAGTACATCGGGGCGAGGATGTGAAGGAAAACTGTTTTTATTCGAAGCCTTGAAGGCAAATTTTGTGAAGATATATTGATTCAGGGAAGATGAAGAGGAACCATCGGGATAGGCTTCTGAATATGGGCGACGTCACTACTCCGGCAGGCTGCTCAAATGCATCCTAAATTAATCTTATGGAACGTGTGGGATAGTGGGAATTAACTGAAAGTACATAGTGGATGGTGGCTTGAGGTCGCGACGCGCTGGTAAAAAACCATCGGGGGGAAATATGCCAGCAAGGATGCTATGTGAGCCTGGAGAAGAAACAAATAATGAAGAGATGAACTGACGTGGTTGACGCTGCCACATCTTCATACACGCACGCCGCTAGGGAGAAGTCGCCTCGTGAAGTACATCGGGGCGAGGATGTGAAGGAAAACTGTTTTTATTCGAAACCTTGAAGGCAAATTTTGTGAAGATATATTGATTCAGGGAAGATGAAGAGGAACCATCGGGATAGGCTTCTGAATATGGGCGACGTCACTACTCCGGCAGGCCGCTAAAATGCCTCCTCAATTAATCTTATGGAACGTGTGGGATAGTGGGAATTAACTGAAAGTACATAGTGGATGGTGGCTTGAGGTCGCGACGCGCTGGTAAAAAACCATCGGGGGGAAATATGCCAGCAAGGATGCTATGTGAGCCTGGAGAAGAAACAAATAATGAAGAGATGAAATTATGTGGTTGACGCTGCCACATCTTCATACACAGACGCCGCTAGGGAGAAGTCGCCTCGTGAAGTACATCGGGGCGAGGATGTGAAGGAAAACTGTTTTTATTCGAAGCCTTGAAGGCAAATTTTGTGAAGATATATTGATTCAGGGAAGATGAAGAGGAACCATCGGGATAGGCTTCTGAATATGGGCGACGTCACTACTCCGGCAGGCCGCTCAAATGCCTCCTCAATTAATCTTATGGAATGTGTGGGATAGTGGGAATTAACTAAAAGTACATAGTGGATGGTGGCTTGAGGTCGCGACGCGCTGGTAAAAAACCATCGGGGGGAAATATGCCAGCAAGGATGCTATGTGAGCCTGGAGAAGAAACAAATAATGAAGAGATGAAATTATGTGGTTGACGCTGCCACATCTTCATACACAGACGCCGCTAGGGAGAAGTCGCCTTGTGAAGTACATCGGGGCGAGGATGTGAAGGAAAACTGTTTTTATTCGAAGCCTTGAAGGCAAATTTTGTGAAGATATATTGATTCAGGGAAGATGAAGAGGAACCATCGGGATAGGCTTCTGAATATGGGCGACGTCACTACTCCGGCAGGCTGCTCAAATGCCTCCTAAATTAATCTTATGGAACGTGTGGGATAGTGGGAATTAACTGAAAGTACATAGTGGATGGTGGCTTGAGGTCGCGACGCGCTGGTAAAAAACCATCGGGGGGAAATATGCCAGCAAGGATGCTATGTGAGCCTGGAGAAGAAACAAATAATGAAGAGATGAACTGACGTGGTTGACGCTGCCACATCTTCATACACGCACGCCGCTAGGGAGAAGTCGCCTCGTGAAGTACATCGGGGCGAGGATGTGAAGGAAAACTGTTTTTATTCGAAGCCTTGAAGGCAAATTTTGTGAAGATATATTGATTCAGGGAAGATGAAGAGGAACCATCGGGATAGGCTTCTGAATATGGGCGACGTCACTACTCCGGCAGGCCGCTCAAATGCCTCCTCAATTAATCTTATGGAACGTGTGGGATAGTGGGAATTAACTAAAAGTACATAGTGGATGGTGGCTTGAGGTCGCGACGCGCTGGTAAAAAACCATCGGGGGGAAATATGCCAGCAAGGATGCTATGTGAGCCTGGAGAAGAAACAAATAATGAAGAGATGAAATTATGTGGTTGACGCTGCCACATCTTCATACACAGACGCCGCTAGGGAGAAGTCGCCTTGTGAAGTACATCGGGGCGAGGATGTGAAGGAAAACTGTTTTTATTCGAAGCCTTGAAGGCAAATTTTGTGAAGATATATTGATTCAGGGAAGATGAAGAGGAACCATCGGGATAGGCTTCTGAATATGGGTGATGTCACTACTCCGGCAGGCCGCTCAAATGCCTCCTCAATTAATCTTATGGAACATGTGGGATAGTGGGAATTAACTGAAAGTACATAGTGGATGGTGGCTTGAGGTCACGACGCGCTGGTAAAAAACCATCGGGGGGAAATATGCCAGCAAGGATGCTATGTGAGCCTGGAGAAGAAATAAATAATGAAGAGATGAAATTATGTGGTTGACGCTCCCACATCTTCATACACAGACGCTGCTAGGGAGAAGTCGCCTCGTGAAGTACATCGGGGCGAGGATGTGAAGGAAAACTGTTTTTATTCGAAGCCTTGAAGGCAAATTTGGTGAAGATATATTGATTTAGGGAAGATGAAGAGGAACCATCGGGATAGGCTTCTGAATATGGGCGACGTCACTACTCCAGCAGGCCGCTCAAATGCCTCCTCAATTAATCTTATGGAACGTGTGGGATAGTGGGAATTAACTGAAAGTACATAGTGGATGGTGGCTTGAGGTCGCGACGCGCTGGTAAAAAACCATCGGGGGGAAATATGCCAGCAAGGAAGCTATGTGAGCCTGGAGAAGAAACAAATAATGAAGAGATGAAATTATGTGGTTGACGCTGCCACATCTCCATACACAGATGCCGCTAGGGAGAAGTTGCCTCGTGAAGTACATCGGGGCGAGGATGTGAAGGAAAACTGTTTTATTCGAAGCCTTGAAGGCAAATTTTGTGAAGATATATTGATTCAGGGAAGATGAAGAGGAACCATCGGGATAGGCTTCTGAATATGGGCGACGTCACTACTCCGGCAGGCCGCTCAAATGCCTCCTAAATTAATCTTATGGAACGTGTGGGATAGTGGGAATTAACTGAAAGTACATAGTGGATGGTGGCTTGAGGTCGCGACGCGCTGGTAAAAAACCATCGGGGGGAAATATGCCAGCAAGGATGCTATGTGAGCCTGGAGAAGAAACAAATAATGAAGAGATGAACTGACGTGGTTGACGCTGCCACATCTTCATACACGCACGCCGCTAGGGAGAAGTCGCCTCGTGAAGTACATCGGGGCGAGGATGTGAAGGAAAACTGTTTTTATTCGAAGCCTTGAAGGCAAATTTTGTGAAGATATATTGATTCAGGGAAGATGAAGAGGAACCATCGGGATAGGCTTCTGAATATGGGCGACGTCACTACTCCGGCAGGCCGCTCAAATGCCTCCTCAATTAATCTTATGGAACGTGTGGGATAGTGGGAATTAACTGAAAGTACATAGTGGATGGTGGCTTGAGGTCGCGACGCGCTGGTAAAAAACCATCGGGGGGAAATATGCCAGCAAGGATTCTATGTGAGCCTGGAGAAGAAAGAAATAATGAAGAGATGAAATTATGTGGTTGACGCTGCCACATCTTCATACACAGACGCCGCTAGGGAGAAGTCGCCTCGTGAAGTACATCGGGGCGAGGATGTGAAGGAAAACTGTTTTTATTCGAAGCCTTGAAGGCAAATTTTGTGAAGATATATTGATTCAGGGAAGATGAAGAGGAACCATCGGGATAGGCTTCTGAATATGGGCGACGCCACTACTCCGGCAGGCCGCTCAAATGCCTCCTCAATTAATCTTATGGAACGTGTGGGATAGTGGGAATTAACTAAAAGTACATAGTGGATGGTGGCTTGAGGTTGCGACGCGCTGGTAAAAAACCATCGGGGGGAAATATGCCAGCAAGGATGCTATGTGAGCCTGGAGAAGAAAAAAATAATGAAGAGATGAAATTATGTGGTTGACGCTGCCACATCTTCATACACAGACGCCGCTAGGGAGAAGTCGCCTTGTGAAGTACATCGGGGCGAGGATGTGAAGGAAAACTGTTTTTATTCGAAGCCTTGAAGGCAAATTTTGTGAAGATATATTGATTCAGGGAAGATGAAGAGGAACCATCGGGATAGGCTTCTGAATATGGGCGACGTCACTACTCCGGCAGGCCGCTCAAATGCCTCCTCAATTAATCTTATGGAACGTGTGGGATAGTGGGAATTAACTGAAAGTACATAGTGGATAGTGGCTTGAGGTCGCGACGCGCTGGTAAAAAACCATCTGGGGGAAATATGCCAGCAAGGATGCTATGTGAGCCTGGAGAAGAAATAAATAATGAAGAGATGAAATTATGTGGTTGACGCTCCCACATCTTCATACACAGATGCTGCTAGGGAGAAGTCACCTCGTGAAGTACATCGGGGCGAGGATGTGAAGGAAAACTGTTTTTATTCGAAGCCTTGAAGGCAAATTTTGTGAAGATATATTGATTTAGGGAAGATGAAGAGGAACCATCGGGATAGGCTTCTGAATATGGGCGACGTCACTACTCCGGCAGGCCGCTCAAATGCCTCCTCAATTAATCTTATGGAACGTGTGGGATAGTGGGAATTAACTGAAAGTACATAGTGGATGGTGGCTTGAGGTCGCGACGCGCTGGTAAAAAACCATCGGGGGGAAATATGCCAGCAAGGATGCTATGTGAGCCTGGAGAAGAAACAAATAATGAAGAGATGAAATTGTGTGGTTGACGCTGCCACATCTCCATAAACAGATGCCGCTAGGGAGAAGTTGCCTCGTGAAGTACATCGGGGCGAGGATGTGAAGGAAAACTGTTTTTATTCGAAGCCTTGAAGGCAAATTTTGTGAAGATATATTGATTCAGGGAAGATGAAGAGGAACCATCGGGATAGGCTTCTGAATATGGGCGACGTCACTACTCCGGCAGGCCGCTCAAATGCCTCCTCAATTAATCTTATGGAACGTGTGGGATAGTGGGAATTAACTGAAAGTACATAGTGGATGGTGGCTTGAGGTCGCGACAGGCTGGTAAAAAACCATCGGGGGGAAATATGCCAGCAAGGATGCTATGTGAGCCTGGAGAAGAAACAAATAATGAAGAGATGAACTGACGTGGTTGACGCTGCCACATCTTCATACACGCACGCCGCTAGGGAGAAGTCGCCTCGTGAAGTACATCGGGGCGAGGATGTGAAGGAAAACTGTTTTTATTCGAAGCCTTGAAGGCAAATTTTGTGAAGATATATTGATTCAGGGAAGATGAAGAGGAACCATCGGGATAGGCTTCTGAATATGGGCGACGTCACTACTCCGGCAGGCCGCTCAAATGCCTCCTCAATTAATCTTATGGAACGTGTGGGATAGTGGGAATTAACTGAAAGTACATAGTGGATGGTGGCTTGAGGTCGCGACGCGCTGGTAAAAAACCATCGGGGGGAAATATGCCAGCAAGGATGCTATGTGAGCCTGGAGAAGAAACAAAGAATGAAGAGATGAACTGATGTGGTTGACGCTGCCACAACTTCATACACAGACGCCGCTAGGGAGAAGTCGCCTCGTGAAGTACATCGGGGCGAGGATGTGAAGGAAAACTGTTTTTATTCGAAGCCTTGAAGGCAAATTTTGTGAAGATATATTGATTCAGGGAAGATGAAGAGGAACCATCGGGATAGGCTTCTGAATATGGGCGACGTCACTACTCCGGCAGGCCGCTCAAATGCCTCCTCAATTAATCTTATGGAACGTGTTGGATAGTGGGAATTAACTGAAAGTACATAGTGGATGGTGGCTTGAGGTCGCGACGCGCTGGTAAAAAACCATCGGGGGGAAATATGCCAGCAAGGATGCTATGTGAGCCTGGAGAAGAAACAAATAATGAAGAGATGAAATTATGTGGTTGACGCTGCCACATCTTCATACACAGACGCCGCTAGGGAGAAGTCGCCTCGTGAAGTACATCGGGGCGAGGATGTGAAGGAAAACTGTTTTTATTCGAAGCCTTGAAGGCAAATTTTGTGAAGACATATTGATTCAGGGAAGATGAAGAGGAACCATCGGGATAGGCTTCTGAATATGGGCGACGTCACTACTCCGGCAGGCCGCTCAAATGCCTCCTCAATTAATCTTATGGAACGTGTGGGATAGTGGGAATTAACTGAAAGTACATAGTGGATGGTGGCTTGAGGTCGCGACGCGCTGGTAAAAAACCATCGGGGGGAAATATGCCAGCAAGGATGCTATGTGAGCCTGGAGAAGAAACAAATAATGAAGAGATGAACTGACGTGGTTGACGCTGCCACATCTTCATACACAGACGCCGCTAGGGAGAAGTCGCCTCGTGAAGTACATCGGGGCGAGGATGTGAAGGAAAACTGTTTTTATTCGAAGCCTTGAAGGCAAATTTTGTGAAGATATATTGATTCAGGGAAGATGAAGAGGAACCATCGGGATAGGCTTCTGAATATGGGCGACGTCACTACTCCGGCAGGCCGCTCAAATGCCTCCTCAATTAATCTTATGGAACGTGTGGGATAGTGGGAATTAACTGAAAGTACATAGTGGATGGTGGCTTGAGGTCACGACGCGCTGGTAAAAAACCATCGGGGGGAAATATGCCAGCAAGGATGCTATGTGAGCCTGGAGAAGAAATAAATAATGAAGAGATGAACTGACGTGGTTGACGCTGCCACATCTTCATACACAGACGCTGCTAGGGAGAAGTCGCCTCGTGAAGTACATCGGGGCGAGGATGTGAAGGAAAACTGTTTTTATTCGAAGCCTTGAAGGCAAATTTTGTGAAGATATATTGATTCAGGGAAGATGAAGAGGAACCATCGGGATAGGCTTCTAAATATGGGCGACGTCACTACTCCGGCAGGCCGCTCAAATGCCTCCTCAATTAATCTTATGGAACGTGTGGGATAGTGGGAATTAACTGAAAGTACATAGTGGATGGTGGCTTGAGGTTGCGACGCGCTGGTAAAAAACCATCGGGGGGAAATATGCCAGCAAGGATGCTATGTGAGCCTGGAGAAGAAACAAATAATGAAGAGATGAAATTATGTGGTTGACGCTGCCACATCTTCATACACAGACGCCGCTAGGGAGAAGTCGCCTCGTGAAGTACATCGGGGCGAGGATGTGATGGAAAACTGTTTTTATTCGAAGCCTTGAAGGCAAATTTTGTGAAGATATATTGATTCAGGGAAGATGAAGAGGAACCATCGGGATAGGCTTCTGAATATGGGCGACGTCACTACTCCGGCAGGCCACTCAAATGCCTCCTCAATTAATCTTATGGAACGTGTGGGATAGTGGGAATTAACTGAAAGTACATAGTGGATGGTGGCTTGAGGTCGCGACGCGCTGGTAAAAAACCATCGGGGGGAAATATGCCAGCAAGGATGCTATGTGAGCCTGGAGAAGAGACAAAGAATGAAGAGATGAACTGACGTGGTTGACGCTGCCACATCTTCATACACAGACGCCGCTAGGGAGAAGTCGCCTCGTGAAGTACATCGGGGCGAGGATGTGAAGGAAAACTGTTTTTATTCGAAGCCTTGAAGGCAAATTTTGTGAAGATATATTGATTCAGGGAAGATGAAGAGGAACCATCGGGATAGGCTTCTGAATATGGGCGACGTCACTACTCCGACAGGCCGCTCAAATGCCTCCTCAATTAATCTTATGGAATGTGTGGGATAGTGGGAATTAACTGAAAGTACATAGTGGATGGTGGCTTGAGGTCGCGACGCGCTGGTAAAAAACCATCGGGGGGAAATATGCCAGCAAGGATGCTATGTGAGCCTGGAGATGAAACAAACAATGAAGAGATGAACTGACATGGTTGACGCTGCCACATCTTCATACACAGACGCCGCTAGGGAGAAGTCGCCTCGTGAAGTACATCGAGGCGAGGATGTGAAGGAAAACTGTTTTTATTCGAAGCCTTGAAGGCAAATTTTGTGAAGATATATTGATTCAGGGAAGATGAAGAGGAACCATCGGGATAGGCTTCTGAATATGGGTGACGTCACTACTCCGGCAGGCCGCTAAAATGCCTCCTCAATTAATCTTATGGAACGTGTGGGATAGTGGGAATTAACTGAAAGTACATAGTGGATGGTGGCTTGAGGTCGCGACGCGCTGGTAAAAAACCATCGGGGGGAAATATGCCAGCAAGGATGCTGTGTGAGCCTGGAGAAGAAACAAAGAATGAAGAGATGAACTGACGTGGTTGACGCTGCCACATCTTCATACACAGACGCCGCTAGGGAGAAGTCGCCTCGTGAAGTACATCGGGGCGAGGATGTGAAGGAAAACTGTTTTTATTCGAAGCCTTGAAGGCAAATTTTGTGAAGATATATTGATTCAGGGAAGATGAAGAGGAACCATCGGGATAGGCTTCTGAATATGGGCGACGTCACTACTCCGACAGGCCGCTCAAATGCCTCCTCAATTAATCTTATGGAATGTGTGGGATAGTGGGAATTAACTGAAAGTACATAGTGGATGGTGGCTTGAGGTCGCGACGCGCTGGTAAAAAACCATCGGGGGTAAATATGCCAGCAAGGATGCTATGTGAGCCTGGAGATGAAACAAACAATGAAGAGAAGAACTGACATGGTTGACGCTGCCACATCTTCATACACAGACGCCGCTAGGGAGAAGTCGCCTCGTGAAGTACATCGAGGCGAGGATGTGAAGGAAAACTGTTTTTATTCGAAGCCTTGAAGGCAAATTTTGTGAAGATATATTGATTCAGGGAAGATGAAGAGGAACCATCGGGATAGGCTTCTGAATATGGGCGACGTCACTACTCCGGCAGGCCGCTAAAATGCCTCCTCAATTAATCTTATGGAACGTGTGGGATAGTGGGAATTAACTGAAAGTACATAGTGGATGGTGGCTTGAGGTCGCGCGCGCTGGTAAAAAACCATCGGGGGGAAATATGCCAGCAAGGATGCTATGTGAGCCTGGAGAAGAAACAAATAATGAAGAGATGAACTGACGTGGTTGACGCTGCCACATCTTCATACACAGAGGCCGCTAGGGAGAAGTCGCCTCGTGAAGTACATCGGGGCGAGGATGTGAAGGAAAACTATTTTTATTCGAAGCCTTGAAGGCAAATTTTGTGAAGATGTATTGATTCAGGGAAGATGAAGAGGAACCATCGGGATAGGCTTCTGAATATGGGCGATGTCACTACTCCGGCAGGCCGCTCAAATGCCTCCTCAATTAATCTTATGGAACGTGTGGGATAGTGGGAATTAACTGAAAGTACATAGTGGATGGTGGCTTGAGGTCGCGACGCGCTGGTAAAAAACCATCGTGGGGAAATATGCCAGCAAGGATGCTATGTGAGCCTGGAGATGAAACAAACAATGAAGGGATGAACTGACATGGTTGACGCTGCCACATCTTCATACACAGATGTTGGGGAACGTAGCAGAAATTCAAAATTTTCCTACGTGTCCCCAAGATCTATCTATGGAGAGACTAGCAACGAGGGGAAGGAGAGTGCATCTACATACCCTTGTAGATCGCTAAGCGGAAGCGTTCAAGTGAACGGGGTTGATGGAGTCGTACTCGTCGTGATTCAGATCACCGATGATCCTAGTGCCGAACGGACGGCACCTCCGCGTTCAACACACGTACAGCTCGACGATGTCTCCCACGCCTTGATCCAGCAAGGAGAGAGGGAGAGGTTGAGGAAGACTCCATCCAGCAGCAGCACAACGGCGTGGTGGTGATGGAGGAGCGTGGCAATCCTGCAGGGCTTCGCCAAGCACCTACGGGAGAGGAGGAGGTGTCACGGGAGGGAGGGAGGCGCCACGGGCTCAGGTATGGATGCCCTCCCTCCCCTCCACTATATATAGGGGCAGGGGAGAGCGGGGAGGCGCAGCCTTGCCCCCTCCTCCAAGGAAGGGGTGCGGCTAAGAGGGGGGAGGAGTCCATCCTCCCCAAGGCACCTCGGACGTGCCTTCCCCCTTTAGGACTCTCCCCTTTTTCCTATATCTTGGCGCATGGGCCTCTAGGGGCTGGTGCCCTTGGCCCATGTAGGCCAAGGCGCACCCCCTACAGCCCATGTGGCCCCCGGGGCAGGTGGCCCCACCCGGTGGGCCCCCGGGACCCTTCCGGTGGTCCCGGTACAATACCGATGACCCCGAAACTTGTCCCGATGGCCGAAACAGGACTTCCTATATATAAATCTTTACCTCCGGACCATTCCGGAACTCCTCGTGACGTCCGGGATCTCATCCGGGACTCCGAACAACATTCGGTAACCACATACAAACTTCCTTTATAACCCTAGCGTCATCAAACCTTAAGTGTGTAGACCCTACGGGTTCGGGAGACATGTAGTCATGACCGAGATGTTCTCCGGTCAATAACCAACAGCGGGATCTGGATACCCATGTTGGCTCCCACATGTTCCACGATGATCTCATCGGATGAACCACGATGTCAAGGACTCAATCAATCCCGTATACAATTCCCTTTGTCTAGCGGTATGGTACTTGCCCGAGATTCGATCGTCGGTATACCAATACCTTGTTCAATCTCGTTACCGGCAAGTCTCTTTACTCGTTCCGTAACACATCATCCCGTGATCAACCCCTTGGTCACATTGTGCACATTATGATGATGTCCTACCGAGTGGGCCCAGAGATACCTCTCCGTTTACACGGAGTGACAAAATCCCAATCTCGATTCGTGCCAACCCAACAGACACTTTCAGAGATACTCGTAGTGTACCTTTATAGCCACCCAGTTACGTTGTGACGTTTGGCACACCCAAAGCACTCCTACGGTATCCGGGAGTTGCACAATCTCATGGTCTAAGGAAATGATACTTGACATTAGAAAAGCTTTAGCATACGAACTACATGATCTTGTGCTAGGCTTAGGATTGGGTCTTGTCCATCACATCATTCTCCTAATGATGTAATTCTGTTATCAACGACATCCAATGTCCATGGTCAGGAAACCGTAACCATCTATTGATTAACGAGCTAGTCAACTAGAGGCTTACTAGGGACATGGTGTTGTCTATGTATCCACACATGTATCTGAGTTTCCTATCAGTACAATTCTAGCATGGATAATAAACGATTATCATGAACAAGGAAATATAATAATAATCAATTTATTATTGCCTCTAGGGCATATTTCCAACAACAGACGCCGCTAGGGAGAAGTTGCCTCGTGAAGTACATCGGGGCGAGGATGTGAAGGAAAACTGTTTTTATTCGAAGCCTTGAAGGCAAATTTTGTGGAGATATATTGATTCAGGGAAGACGAAGAGGAACCATCGGGATAGGCTTCTGAATATGGGGGACGTCACTACTCCGGCAGGCCGCTCAAATGCCTCCTCAATTAATCTTATGGAACGTGTGGGATAGTGGGAATTAACTGAAAGTACATAGTGGATGGTGGCTTGAGGTCGCGACGCGCTGGTAAAAAACCATCGGGGGGAAATATGCCAGCAAGGATGCTATGTGAGCCTGGAGAAGAAACAAATAATGAAGAGATGAAATGACGTGGTTGACGCTGCCACATCTTCATACACAGAGGCCGCTAGGGAGAAGTCGCCTCGTGAAGTACATCGGGGCGAGGATGTGAAGGAAAACTGTTTTTATTCGAAGCCTTGAAGGCAAATTTTGTGAAGATATATTGATTCAGGGAAGATGAAGAGGAACCATCGGGATAGGCTTCTGAATATGGGCGATGTCACTACTCCGGCAGGCCGCTCAAATGCCTCCTCAATTAATCTTATGGAACGTGTGGGATAGTGGGAATTAACTGAAAGTACATAGTGGATGGTGGCTTGAGGTCACGACGCGCTGGTAAAAAACCATCGGGGGGAAATATGCCAGCAAGGATGCTATGTGAGCCTGGAGATGAAACAAACAATGAAGAGATGAACTGACATGGTTGACGCTGCCACATCTTCATACACAGATGTTGGGGAACGTAGCAGAAATTCAAAATTTTCCTACGTGTCACCAAGATCTATCTATGGAGAGACTAGCAACGAGGGGAAGGAGAGTGCATCTACATACCCTTGTAGATCGCTAAGCGGAAGCGTTCAAGTGAACGGGGTTGATGGAGTCGTACTCGTCGTGATTCAGATCACCGATGATCCTAGTGCCGAACGGACGGCACCTCCGCGTTCAACACACGTATAGCTCGACGATGTCTCCCACGCCTTGATCCAGCAAGGAGAGAGGGAGAGGTTGAGGAAGACTCCATCCAGCAGCAGCACAACGGCGTGGTGGTGATGGAGGAGCGTGGCAATCCTGCAGGGCTTCGCCAAGCACCTACGGGAGAGGAGGAGGTGTCACGGGAGGGAGGGAGGCGCCAAGGGCTCAGGTATGGATGCCCTCCCTCCCCTCCACTATATATAGGGGCAGGGGAGAGGGGGGAGGCGCAGCCTTGCCCCCTACTCCAAGAAAGGGGTGCGGCCAAGAGGGGGGGAGGAGTCCATCCTCCCCAAGGCACCTCGGAGGTGCCTTCCCCCTTTAGGACTCTCCCCTTTTTCCTATATCTTGGCGCATGGGCCTCTAGGGGCTGGTGCCCTTGGCCCATGTAGGCCAAGGCGCACCCCCTACAGCCCATGTGGCCCCCCGGGGCAGGTGGCCCCACCCGGTGGGCCCCCGGGACCCTTCCGGTGGTCCCGGTACAATACCGATGACCCCGAAACTTGTCCCGATGGCCGAAACAGGACTTCCTATATATAAATCTTTACCTCCGGACCATTCCGGAACTCCTTGTGACGTCCGGGATCTCATCCGGGACTCCGAACAACATTCGGTAACCACATACAAGCTTCCTTTATAACCCTAGCGTCATCGAACCTTAAGTGTGTAGACCCTACGGGTTCGGGAGACATGCAGACATGACCGAGATGTTCTCCGGTCAATAACCAACAGCGGGATCTGGATACCCATGTTGGCTCCCACATGTTCCACGATGATTTCATCGGATGAACCACGATGTCAAGGACTCAATCGATCCCGTATACAATTCCCTTTGTCTAGCGGTATGGTACTTGCCCGAGATTCGATCGTCGGTATACCAATACCTTGTTCAATCTCGTTACCGGCAAGTCTCTTTACTCGTTCCGTAACACATCATCCCGTGATCAACCCCTTGGTCACATTGTGCACATTATGATGATGTCCTACCGAGTGGGCCCAGAGATACCTCTCCGTTTACACGGAGTGACAAAATCCCAATCTCGATTCGTGCCAACCCAACAGACACTTTCAGAGATACTCGTAGTGTACCTTTATAGCCACCCAGTTACGTTGTGACGTTTGGCACACCCAAAGCACTCCTACGGTATCCGGGAGTTGCACAATCTCATGGTCTAAGGAAATGATACTTGACATTAGAAAAGCTTTAGCATACGAACTACATGATCTTGTGCTAGGCTTAGGATTGGGTCTTGTCCATCACATCATTCTCCTAATGATGTAATTCTGTTATCAACGACATCCAATGTCCATGGTCAGGAAACCGTAACCATCTATTGATTAACGAGCTAGTCAACTGGAGGCTTACTAGGGACATGGTGTTGTCTATGTATCCACACATGTATCTGAGTTTCCTATCAGTACAATTCTAGCATGGATAATAAACGATTATCATGAACAAGGAAATATAATAATAATCAATTTATTATTGCCTCTAGGGCATATTTCCAACAACAGATGCCGCTAGGGAGAAGTTGCCTCGTGAAGTACATCGGGGCGAGGATGTGAAGGAAAACTGTTTTTATTCGAAGCCTTGAAGGCAAATTTTGTGGAGATATATTGATTCAGGGAAGACGAAGAGGAACCATCGGGATAGGCTTCTTAATATGGGGGACGTCACTACTCCGGCAGGCCGCTCAAATGCCTCCTCAATTAATCTTATGGAACGTGTGGGATAGTGGGAATTAACTGAAAGTACATAGTGGATGGTGGCTTGAGGTCGCGACGCGCTGGTAAAAAACCATCGGGGGGAAATATGCCAGCAAGGATGCTATGTGAGCCTGGAGAAGAAACAAATAATGAAGAGATGAAATGACGTGGTTGACGCTGCCACATCTTCATACACAGAGGCCGCTAGGGAGAAGTCGCCTCGTGAAGTACATCGGGGCGAGGATGTGAAGGAAAACTGTTTTTATTCGAAGCCTTGAAGGCAAATTTTGTGAAGATATATTGATTCAGGGAAGATGAAGAGGAACCATCGGGATAGGCTTCTGAATATGGGCGATGTCACTACTCCGGCAGGCCGCTCAAATGCCTCCTCAATTAATCTTATGGAACGTGTGGGATAGTGGGAATTAACTGAAAGTACATAGTGGATGGTGGCTTGAGGTCACGACGCGCTGGTAAAAAACCATCGGGGGGAAATATGCCAGCAAGGATGCTATGTGAGCCTGGAGATGAAACAAACAATGAAGAGATGAACTGACATGGTTGACGCTGCCACATCTTCATACACAGATGTTGGGGAACGTAGCAGAAATTCAAAATTTTCCTACGTGTCACCAAGATCTATCTATGGAGAGACTAGCAACGAGGGGAAGGAGAGTGCATCTACATTCCCTTGTAGATCGGTAAGCGGAAGCGTTCAAGTGAACGGGGTTGATGGAGTCGTACTCGTCGTGATTCAGATAACCGATGATCCTAGTGCCGAACGGACGACACCTCCGCGTTCAACACACGTACAGCTCGACGATGTCTCCCACGCCTTGATCCAGCAAGGAGAGAGGGAGAGGTTGAGGAAGACTCCATCCAGCAGCAGCACAATGGCGTGGTGGTGATGGAGGAGCGTGGCAATCCTGCAGGGCTTCGCCAAGCACCTACGGGAGAGGAGGAGGTGTCACGGGAGGGAGGGAGGCGCCAAGGGCTCAGGTATGGATGCCCTCCCTCCCCTCCACTATATATAGGGGCAGGGGAGAGGGGGGAGGCGCAGCCTTGCCCCCTCCTCCAAGGAAGGGGTGCGGCTAAGAGGGGGGGAGGAGTCCATCCTCCCCAAGGCACCACGGAGGTGCCTTCCCCCTTTAGGACTCTCCCCTTTTTCCTATATCTTGGCGCATGGGCCTCTAGGGGCTGGTGCCCTTGGCCCATGTAGGCCAAGGCGCACCCCCTACAGCCCATGTGGCCCCCGGGGCAGGTGGCCCCACCCGGTGGGCCCCCGGGACCCTTCCGGTGGTCCCGGTACAATACCGATGACCCCGAAACTTGTCCCGATGGCCGAAACAGGACTTCCTATATATAAATCTTTACCTCCGGACCATTCCGGAACTCCTCGTGACGTCCGGGATCTCATCCGGGACTCCGAACAACATTCGGTAACCACATACAAACTTCCTTTATAACCCTAGCGTCATCGAACCTTAAGTGTGTAGACCCTACGGGTTCGGGAGACATGTAGTCATGACCGAGATGTTCTCCGGTCAATAACCAACAGCGGGATCTGGATACCCATGTTGTCTCCCACATGTTCCACGATGATCTCATCGGATGAACCACGATGTCAAGGACTCAATCAATCCCGTATACAATTCCCTTTGTCTAGCGGTATGGTACTTGCCCGAGATTCGATCGTCGGTATACCGATACCTTGTTCAATCTCGTTACCGGCAAGTCTCTTTACTCGTTCCGTAACACATCATCCCGTGATCAACCCCTTGGTCACATTGTGCACATTATGATGATGTCCTACCGAGTGGGCCCAGAGATACCTCTCCGTTTACACGGAGTGACAAAATCCCAATCTCGATTCGTGCCAACCCAACAG
Organism: Triticum dicoccoides; assembly: GCF_002162155.2. Classification (NCBI taxonomy): domain Eukaryota; kingdom Viridiplantae; phylum Streptophyta; class Magnoliopsida; order Poales; family Poaceae; genus Triticum; species Triticum dicoccoides. Next base: position 865,931,479 of record NC_041385.1, on the reverse strand, counting down.
ACACTTTCAGAGATACTCGTAGTGTACCTTTATAGCCACCCAGTTACGTTGTGACGTTTGGCACACCCAAAGCACTCCTACGGTATCCGGGAGTTGCACAATCTCATGGTCTAAGGAAATGATACTTGACATTAGAAAAGCTTTAGCATACGAACTACATGATCTTGTGCTAGGCTTAGGATTGGGTCTTGTCCATCACATCATTCTCCTAATGATGTAATTCTGTTATCAACGACATCCAATGTCCATGGTCAGGAAACCGTAACCATCTATTGATTAACGAGCTAGTCAACTAGAGGCTTACTAGGGACATGGTGTTGTCTATGTATCCACACATGTATCTGAGTTTCCTATCAGTACAATTCTAGCATGGATAATAAACGATTATCATGAACAAGGAAATATAATAATAATCAATTTATTATTGCCTCTAGGGCATATTTCCAACAACAGACGCCGCTAGGGAGAAGTTGCCTCGTGAAGTACATCGGGGTGAGGATGTGAAGGAAAACTGTTTTTATTCGAAGCCTTGAAGGCAAATTTTGTGGAGATATATTGATTCAGGGAAGACGAAGAGGAACCATCGGGATAGGCTTCTGAATATGGGGGACGTCACTACTCCGGCAGGCCGCTCAAATGCCTCCTCAATTAATCTTATGGAACGTGTGGGATAGTGGGAATTAACTGAAAGTACATAGTGGATGGTGGCTTGAGGTCGCGACGCGCTGGTAAAAAACCATCGGGGGGAAATATGCCAGCAAGGATGCTATGTGAGCCAAGAGAAGAAACAAATAATGAAGAGATGAAATGACGTGGTTGACGCTGCCACATCTTCATACACAGAGGCCGCTAGGGAGAAGTCGCCTCGTGAAGTACATCGGGGCGAGGATGTGAAGGAAAACTGTTTTTATTCGAAGCCTTGAAGGCAAATTTTGTGAAGATATATTGATTCAGGGAAGATGAAGAGGAACCATCGGGATAGGCTTCTGAATATGGGCGATGTCACTACTCCGGCAGGCCGCTCAAATGCCTCCTCAATTAATCTTATGGAACGTGTGGGATAGTGGGAATTAACTGAAAGTACATAGTGGATGGTGGCTTGAGGTCACGACGCGCTGGTAAAAAACCATCGGGGGGAAATATGCCAGCAAGGATGCTATGTGAGCCTGGAGATGAAACAAACAATGAAGAGATGAACTGACATGGTTGACGCTGCCACATCTTCATACACAGATGTTGGGGAACGTAGCAGAAATTCAAAATTTTCCTACGTGTCACCAAGATCTATCTATGGAGAGACTAGCAACGAGGGGAAGGAGAGTGCATCTACATTCCCTTGTAGATCGCTAAGCGGAAGCGTTCAAGTGAACGGGGTTGATGGAGTCGTACTCGTCGTGATTCAGATAACCGATGATCCTAGTGCCGAACGGACGACACCTCCGCGTTCAACACATGTACAGCTCGACGATGTCTCCCACGCCTTGATCCAGCAAGGAGAGAGGGAGAGGTTGAGGAAGACTCCATCCAGCAGCAGCACAACGGCGTGGTGGTGATGGAGGAGCGTGGCAATCCTGCAGGGCTTCGCCAAGCACCTACGGGAGAGGAGGAGGTGTCACGGGAGGGAGGGAGGCGCCAAGGGCTCAGGTATGGATGCCCTCCCTCCCCTCCACTATATATAGGGGCAGGGGAGAGGGGGGAGGCGCAGCCTTGCCCCCTCCTCCAAGGAAGGGGTGCGGCTAAGAGGGGGGGAGGAGTCCATCCTCCCCAAGGCACCACGGAGGTGCCTTCCCCGTTTAGGACTCTCCCCTTTTTCCTATATCTTGGCGCATGGGCCTCTAGGGGCTGGTGCCCTTTTCCCATGTAGGCCAAGGCGCACCCCCTACAGCCCATGTGGCCCCCGGGGCAGGTGGCCCCACCCGGTGGGCCCCCGGGACCCTTCCGGTGGTCCCGGTACAATACCGATGACCCCGAAACTTGTCCCGATAGCCGAAACAGGACTTCCTATATATAAATCTTTACCTCCGGACCATTCCGGAACTCCTCGTGACGTCCGGGATCTCATCCGGGACTCCGAACAACATTCGGTAACCACATACAAACTTCCTTTATAACCCTAGCGTCATCGAACCTTAAGTGTGTAGACCCTACGGGTTCGGGAGACATGTAGTCATGACCGAGATGTTCTCCGGTCAATAACCAACAGCGGGATATGGATACCCATGTTGGCTCCCACATGTTCCACGATGATCTCATCGGATGAACCACGATGTCAAGGACTCAATCAATCCCGTATACAATTCCCTTTGTCTAGCGGTATGGTACTTGCCCGAGATTCGATCGTCGGTATACCGATACCTTGTTCAATCTCGTTACCGGCAAGTCTCTTTACTCGTTCCGTAACACATCATCCCGTGATCAACCCCTTGGTCACATTGTGCACATTATGATGATGTCCTACCGAGTGGGCCCAGAGATACCTTCCGTTTACACGGAGTGACAAAATCCCAATCTCGATTCGTGCCAACCCAACAGACACTTTCAGAGATACTCGTAGTGTACCTTTATAGCCACCCAGTTACGTTGTGACGTTTGGCACACCCAAAGCACTCCTACGGTATCCGGGAGTTGCACAATCTCATGGTCTAAGGAAATGATACTTGACATTAGAAAAGCTTTAGCATACGAACTACATGATCTTGTGCTAGGCTTAGGATTGGGTCTTGTCCATCACATCATTCTCCTAATGATGTAATTCTGTTATCAACGACATCCAATGTCCATGGTCAGGAAACCGTAACCATCTATTGATTAACGAGCTAGTCAACTGGAGGCTTACTAGGGACATGGTGTTGTCTATGTATCCACACATGTATCTGAGTTTCCTATCAGTAAAATTCTAGCATGGATAATAAACGATTATCATGAACAAGGAAATATAATAATAATCAATTTATTATTGCCTCTAGGGCATATTTCCAACAACAGACGCCGCTAGGGAGAAGTTGCCTCGTGAAGTACATCGGGGCGAGGATGTGAAGGAAAACTGTTTTTATTCGAAGCCTTGAAGGCAAATTTTGTGGAGATATATTGATTCAGGGAAGACGAAGAGGAACCATCGGGATAGGCTTCTGAATATGGGGGACGTCACTACTCCGGCAGGCCGCTCAAATGCCTCCTCAATTAATCTTATGGAACGTGTGGGATAGTGGGAATTAACTGAAAGTACATAGTGGATGGTGGCTTGAGGTCGCGACGCGCTGGTAAAAAACCATCGGGGGGAAATATGCCAGCAAGGATGCTATGTGAGCCTGGAGAAGAAACAAATAATGAAGAGATGAAATGACGTGGTTGACGCTGCCACATCTTCATACACAGAGGCCGCTAGGGAGAAGTCGCCTCGTGAAGTACATCGGGGCGAGGATGTGAAGGAAAACTGTTTTTATTCGAAGCCTTGAAGGCAAATTTTGTGAAGATATATTGATTCAGGGAAGATGAAGAGGAACCATCGGGATAGGCTTCTGAATATGGGCGATGTCACTACTCCGGCAGGCCGCTCAAATGCCTCCTCAATTAATCTTATGGAACGTGTGGGATAGTGGGAATTAACTGAAAGTACATAGTGGATGGTGGCTTGAGGTCACGACGCGCTGGTAAAAAACCATCGGGGGGAAATATGCCAGCAAGGATGCTATGTGAGCCTGGAGATGAAACAAACAATGAAGAGATGAACTGACATGGTTGACGCTGCCACATCTTCATACACAGATGTTGGGGAACGTAGCAGAAATTCAAAATTTTCCTACGTGTCACCAAGATCTATCTATGGAGAGACTAGCAACGAGGGGAAGGAGAGTGCATCTACATTCCCTTGTAGATCGCTAAGCGGAAGCGTTCAAGTGAACGGGGTTGATGGATTCGTACTCGTCGTGATTCAGATAACCGATGATCCTAGTGCCGAACGGACGACACCTCCGCGTTCAACACACGTACAGCTCGACGATGTCTCCCACGCCTTGATCCAGCAAGGAGAGAGGGAGAGGTTGAGGAAGACTCCATCCAGCAGCAGCACAACGGCGTGGTGGTGATGGAGGAGCGTGGCAATCCTGCAGGGCTTCGCCAAGCACCTACGGGAGAGGAGGAGGTGTCACGGGAGGGAGGGAGGCGCCAAGGGCTCAGGTATGGATGCCCTCCCTCCCCTCCACTATATATAGGGGCAGGGGAGAGGGGGGAGGCGCAGCCTTGCCCCCTCCTCCAAGGAAGGGGTGCGGCTAAGAGGGGGGGAGGAGTCCATCCTCCCCAAGGCACCACGGAGGTGCCTTCCCCCTTTAGGACTCTCCCCTTTTTCCTATATCTTGGCGCATGGGCCTCTAGGGGCTGGTGCCCTTGGCCCATGTAGGCCAAGGCGCACCCCCTACAGCCCATGTGCCCCCCGGGGCAGGTGGCCCCACCCGGTGGGCCCCCGGGACCCTTCCGGTGGTCCCGGTACAATACCGATGACCCCGAAACTTGTCCCGATGGCCGAAACAGGACTTCCTATATATAAATCTTTACCTCCGGACCATTCCGGAACTCCTCGTGAAGTCCGGGATCTCATCCGGGACTCCGAACAACATTCTGTAACCACATACAAACTTCCTTTATAACCCTAGCGTCATCCAACCTTAAGTGTGTAGACCCTACGGGTTCGGGAGACATATAGTCATGACCGAGATGTTCTCCGGTCAATAACCAACAGCGGGATCTGGATACCCATGTTGGCTCCCACATGTTCCACGATGATCTCATCGGATGAACCACGATGTCAAGGACTCAATCAATCCCGTATACAATTCCCTTTGTCTAGCGGTATGGTACTTGCCCGAGATTCGATCGTCGGTATACCGATACCTTGTTCAACCTCGTTACCGGCAAGTCTCTTTACTCGTTCCGTAACATATCATCCCGTGATCAACCCCTTGGTCACATTGTGCACATTATGATGATGTCCTACCGAGTGGGCCCAGAGATACCTCTCCGTTTACACGGAGTGACAAAATACCAATCTCGATTCGTGCCAACCCAACAGACACTTTCAGAGATACCCGTAGTGTACCTTTATAGCCACCCAGTTACGTTGTGACGTTTGGCACACCCAAAGCACTCCTACGGTATCCGGGAGTTGCACAATCTCATGGTCTAAGGAAATGATACTTGACATTAGAAAAGCTTTAGCATACGAACTACATGATCTTGTGCTAGGCTTAGGATTGGGTCTTGTCCATCACATCATTCTCCTAATGATGTAATCCCGTTATCAACGACATCCAATGTCCATGGTCAAGAAACCGTAACCATCTATTGATTAACGAGCTAGTCAACTAGAGGCTTACTAGGGACATGGTGTTGTCTATGTATCCACACATGTATCTGAGTTTCCTATCAATACAATTCTAGCATGGATAATAAATGATTATCATGAACAAGGAAATATAATAATAATCAATTTATTATTGCCTCTAGGGCATATTTCCAACAGTCTCCCACTTGCACTAGAGTCAATAATCTAGTTCACATTGCCATGTGAATAACACTCACAGGTCACATCTCCATGTGACTAACACCCAAGAGTTTACTAGAATCAGTAGTCTAGTTCACATCACTATGTGATTAACACTCAATGAGTTTTATGTTTGATCATGTTGCTTGTGAGAGAGGTTTTAGTCAACGGGTCTGAACCTTTCAGATCCGTGTGTGCTTTACAAATCTCTATGTCATCTCCTAGATGCAGCTACCACGCTCTATTTGGAACTATTCCAAATAACTGTTCTACTTGGAGCTATTCTAAATTGTTGCTCCATTATACGTATCCGATATCTCTACTCAGAGCTATCCGGATAGGTGTTAAGCTTGCATCGACGTAACCCTCTACGACGAACTGTTTTACCACCTCCATAATTGAGAAAATTCCTTAGTCCACTAGTTACTAAGGATAACTTTGACCGCTGTCCTGTGATCCATTCTTGGATCACTCTTGTACCCCTTGACTGACTCATGGTAAAGCACACTTCAGGTGCGGTACATAGCATAGCATACTGTAGAGCCTATGTCTTAAGCATAGGGTACGACCTTCGTTCCTTTCTCTCTATTCTGCCATGGTCGAGCTTTAAGTCTTACCTTCATACCTTACAACTCAGGCAAGAACTCCTTCTTTGCCTGATCCATCTTGAACACCTTCAAGATCACGTCAAGGCATGTGCTCATTTGAAAGTACCATTAAGCGTTTTAATCTATCCTTATAGATCTTGATGCTCAATGCTCAAGCAGCTTAATCCAGGCTTTTCCATTGAAAAATACTTTCCAAATAACCCTTTATGCTTTCCAGAAATTCTACGTCATTTCCGATCATTAATATGTCAACAACATATAATCATCAGAAATTCTATAGTGCTCCCACTCACTTTTTTGGAAATACAAGTTTCTCATAAACTTTGTATACACCCAAAATCTTTGATCATCATCAAAGCATACATTCCAACTCCGAGATGCTCACTCCAGTCCTCAGAAGGATTGCTGGAGCTTTGCATACTTATTAGCATATTTCAGGATAGAAAAAACCTTCCGGTTGTATCACATACAACCTTTCCTCAAGAATCGTCGAGGAAACAATGTTTTGACATCCTATCTGCAAGATTTCATAAATAATGCAGTAATTGCTAATATAATTCCAACAGACTCTTAGCATCGCTACGAGTGAGAAAGTCTCATCGTAGTCAACTCCTTGAACTCGTCGAAAAACATCTTAACGACAAGTCGAGCTTTCTCAATGGTGACACTTACCATCATTGTCTGTCTTCCTTTCAAAATCCATATGTACCTAACAGCCTTACGACCATCAAGTAGTTCTTCCAAAGTCTACACTTTGTTTTCATACATGGATCCTATCTCGGATTTTATGGCTTCTAACCATTTGTCGGAATTTGGGCCCACCATCGCTTCTCCATAGCTCGTAGGTTCATTGTTGTCTAGCAACATGACCTTCAAGACAGGATTACTGTACCACTCTGAAGTAGTACGTATCCTTGTCACCCTACGAGGTTCGGTAGTGACTTGATCTGAAACTTCATGATCACTATCATAAGCTTCCATTTCAATTGGTGTAGGTGCCACAGGAACAACTTCCTGTGCCCTGCTACACATTTGTTGAAGTGACGGTTCAATAACCTCATCAAGTCTCCACCATCCTCCCACTCAATTCTTTCGAGAGAAACTTTTCCTCGAGAAAGGACCCGATTCTAGAAACAATCCCTTATTGCTTTCGAATCTGAGACAGGAGGTATACCCAACTGTTTTGGGTGTCCTATGAAGATGCATTTATCCGCTTTGGGTTCGAGCTTATCAGCCTGAAACCTTTCCACATAAGCATCGCAGCCCCAAACTTCTAAGAAATGACAGCTTAGGTTTCTCTAAACCATAATTCATACGGTGTCATCTCAACGGAATTATGTGGTGCCCTACTTAAAGTGAATGTGGTTGTCTCTAATGCCTAACCCATAAACTATAGTGGTACTTTGATAAGAGACATCATGGTATGCATCATATCCAATAGGGTGCAGTTATGATGTTCGGACACACCATCACACTATGGTGTTCCAGGCTGTATTAGTTGCGAAACTATTTCCACAATGTCTTAATTCTGTGCCAAACTCATGATTCAGATATTCATCTCTATGATCATATCATAGATCTTTTATCCTCTTGTCACGACGATCTTTCAACTTCACACTGAAATCACTTGAACCTTTCAATAATTCAGACTCGTGATTCATCAAGTAAATATACTCAACATCTACTCGAATCATCTGTGAAGTAAGAACATAACGATATTCACTGCATGCCTCAGCACTCATTGGACTGCACACATCAAAATGTGTTACTTCCAACAAGTTGCTATCTTGTTCCATCTTACTGAAAACGAGGCTTTTCAGTCATCTTGCCCATGTGGTATGATTTGCATGTCTCAAGTGATTCAAAATCAAGTGAGTCCAAACGCTCCATTTGCATGGAGTTTCTTCATGCATATGCACCAATAGACATGGTTCGCATGTCTCAAACTTTTCAAAAATGAGTGAGCCCAAAGATCCATCAATATGGAGCTTCTTCATGCGTTTTATACCGATATGACTTACATGGCAGTGCCACAAGTAGGTGGTACTATCATTACTATCTTATATCTTTTGGCATGAAAATGTGTATCCCTACGATCAAAATTCAATAAACCATTCCTTTAGGTGCAAGAGCACTTATTCAGGTTTAATACTAATCTTGATGGTAGAGGGAGCGTGCGATGTTAGATCAAATCAAACTTGGAAACACTTCCAACACGTATCGTCAGCTCACCTTTAGCTAGTCTCCGTTTTATTCCGTAGCTTTTATTTCGAGTTACTAACACTTAGCAACCGAACCGGTATCTAATACCCTGGTGCTACTAGGAGTACTAGTAAAGTACACATTAACATAATGTATATCCAATATACTTCTATCGACCTTGCGAGCCTTCTCATCTACCAAGTATCTAGGGTAATCTTGCTCCAGTGGTTGTTCCCCTTATTACAGAACCACTTAGTCTCGGGTTTGGGTTTTACCTTGGGTTTCTTCACTAGAGTAGCAGCTGATTTGCCGTTTCATGAAGTATCCCTTCATGCCCTTGCCCTTCTTGAAACTAGTGGTTTCACCAACCATCAACAATTGATGCTCCTTCTTGATTTCTACTTTCGCGGTGTCAAACATCGCGAATACCTCAAGGATCATCATATCTATCCCTGATATGTTATAGTTCATCATGAAGCTCTAACAGCTTGGTGGCAATGACTTTGGAGAACCATCACTGTCTTATCTGGAAGATCAACTCCCACTCGATTCAAATGATTGTTGTACTCAGACAATCTGAGCACAAGCTCAACAATTGAGCTTTTCTCCTTAGTTTGCAGGTTAAGAAAGTCATCGGAGGTCTTATACCTCTTGACATGGGCACGAGCCTGAAATCCCAATTTCAGCCCTCAAAACATCTCATATGTTTTGCGATGTTTCAAAAACGTCTTTGGTGCCTCAACTCTAAACCGTTTAACTGAACTATCACGTAGTTATCAAAACGTGTATGTCAGATGTTCGCAACAACCACAGACAACGTTCGAGGTTCAGCACACTGAGCGGTGCATTAAGGACATAAGCCTTCTATGAAGCAATGAGGACAATCTTCAGTTTACGGACCTAGTCCGCATAATTGCTACTATCAACTTTCAACTAATTTTTCTCTAGGAACATATCTAAACAGTAGAACTATAGCGTGAGCTACGACATAATTTGCAAAAACCTTTTGACTATGTTCAGGATAATTAAGTTCATCTTATGAACTCCCACTCAGATAGACATCCCTCTAGTCATCTAAGTGATTACATGATCCGAGTCAAACTAGGCCGTGTCCGATCATCACGTGAGACGGACTAGTCATCATCGGTGAACATCTTCATGTTGATCGTATCTTCTATACGACTCATGTTCGACCTTTCGGTCTCCGTGTTCCGAGGCCATGTCTGTACATGCTAGGCTCGTCAAGTTAACCCTAAGTGTTTCGCGTGTGTAAATCTGTCTTACACCCGTTGTATGTGAACGTTAGAATCTAACACCCGATCATCACCTGGTGCTTCGAAACACGAACTGTCGCAACGGTGCACAGTTAGGGGAGAACACTTCTTGAAATTGTTGTAAGGGATCATCTTATTTACTACCGTCGTTCTAAGCAAATAAGATGTATAAACATGATAAACATCACATGCAATCAAATAGTGACATGATATGGCCATCATCACTTTGCTCCTTTTGATCTCCATCTTCGGGGCTCCATGATCATCATCGTCACCGGCATGACACCATGATCTCCATCATCATGATCTCCATCATCGTGTCTTCATGAAGTTGCCTCGCCAACTATTACTTCTACTACTATGGCTAACGGTTAGCAATAAAGTAAAGTAATTACATGACGTTTAAGTTGACACGCAGGTCACAAATAAATTAAGACAACTCCTATGGCTCCTGCCGGTTGTCATACTCATCGACATGCAAGTCGTGATTCCTATTACAAGAACATGATCAATCTCATACATCACATATATCATTCATCACATCCTTTGGCCATATCACATCACATAGCATACCCTGCAAAAACAAGTTAGACGTCCTCTAATTGTTGTTTGCATGTTTTACGTGGCTGCTATGGGTTTCTAGCAAGAACGTTTCTTACCTATGCATGAACCACAACGTGATATGCCAATTGCTATTTACCCTTCATAAGGACCCTTTTCATCAAATCCGATCCGACTAAAGTGGGAGAGACAGACACCCGCCAGCCACCTTATGCAACTAGTGCATGTTTGTCGGTGGAACCGGTCTCACGTAAGCGTACGTGTAAGGTTGGTCCGGGCCGCTTCATCCCACGATGCCGCCGAATCAAGATAAGACTAGTAACGGCAAGCATATTGAACAATATCGACGCCCACAACTACTTTGTGTTCTACTCGTGCAAAGAATCTACGCAATAGACCTAGCTCATGATGCCACTATTGGGGAACGTAGCAGAAATTCAAAATTTTCCTACGTGTCACCAAGATCTATCTATGGAGAGACTAGCAACGAGGGGAAGGAGAGTGCATCTACATACCCTTGTAGATCGCTAAGCGGAAGCGTTCAAGTGAACGGGGTTGATGGAGTCGTACTCGTCGTGATCAGATCACCGATGATCCTAGTGCCGAACGGACGGCACCTCCGCGTTCAACACACGTACAGCTCGACGATGTCTCCCACGCCTTGATCCAGCAAGGAGAGAGGGAGAGGTTGAGGAAGACTCCATCCAGCAGCAGCACAACGGCGTGGTGGTGATGGAGGAGCGTGGCAATTCTGCAGGGCTTCGCCAAGCACCTACGGGAGAGGAGGAGGTGTCACGGGAGGGAGGGAGGCGCCAAGGGCTCAGGTATGGATGCCCTCCCTCCCCTCCACTATATATAGGGGCAGGGGAGAGGGGGGAGGCGCAGCCTTGCCCCCTCCTCCAAGGAAGGGGTGCGGCTAAGAGGGAGGGAGGAGTCCATCCTCCCCAAGGCACCTCGGAGGTGCCTTCCCCCTTTAGGACTCTCCCCTTTTTCCTATATCTTGGCACATGGGCCTCTACGGGCTGGTGCCCTTGGCCCATGTAGGCCAAGGCGCACCCCCTACAGCCCATGTGGCCCCCGGGGCAGGTGGCCCCACCCGGTGGGCCCCCGGGACCCTTCCGGTGGTCCCGGTACAATACCGATGACCCCGAAACTTGTCCCGATGGCCGAAACAGGACTTCCGATATATAAATCTTTACCTCCGGACCATTCCGGAACTCCTCGTGACGTCCGGGATCTCATCCGGGACTCCGAACAACATTCGGTAACCACATACAAATTTCCTTTATAACCGTAGCGTCATCGAACCTTAAGTGTGTAGACCCTACGGGTTCGGGAGACATGTAGTCATGACCGAGATGTTCTCCGATCAATAACCAACAGCGGGATCTGGATACCCATGTTGGCTCCCACATGTTCCACGATGATCTCATCGGATGAACCACGATGTCAAGGACTCAATCAATCCCGTATACAATTCCCTTTGTCTAGCGGTATGGTACTTGCCCGAGATTCGATCGTCGGTATACCGATACCTTGTTCAATCTCGTTACCGGCAAGTCTCTTTACTCGTTCCGTAACACATCATCCCGTGATCAACCCCTTGGTCACATTGTGCACATTATGATGATGTCCTACCGAGTGGGCCCAGAGATACCTCTCCGTTTACACGGAGTGACAAAATCCCAATCTCGATTCATGCCAACCCAACAGACACTTTCAGAGATACCCGTAGTGTACCTTTATAGCCACCCAGTTACGTTGTGACGTTTGGCACACCCAAAGCACTCCTACGGTATCCGGGAGTTGCACAATCTCATGGTCTAAGGAAATGATACTTGACATTAGAAAAGCTTTAGCATACGAACTACATGATCTTGTGCTAGGCTTAGGATTGGGTCTTGTCCATCACATCATTCTCCTAATGATGTAATCCCGTTATCAACGACATCCAATGTCCATGGTCAGGAAACCGTAACCATCTATTGATTAACGAGCTAGTCAACTAGAGGCTTACTAGGGACATGGTGTTGTCTATGTATCCACACATGTATCTGAGTTTCCTATCAATACAATTCTAGCATGGACAATAAACGATTATCATGAACAAGGAAATATAATAATAATCAATTTATTATTGCCTCTAGGGCATATTTCCAACAACAGACGCCGCTAGGGAGAAGTCGCCTCGTGAAGTACATCGGGGCGAGGATGTGAAGGAAAACTGTTTTTATTCGAAGCCTCGAAGGCAAATTTTGTGAAGATATATTGATTCAGGGAAGATGAAGAGGAACCATCGGGATAGGCTTCTGAATATGGGCGACGTCACTACTCCGGCAGGCCGCTCAAATGCCTCCTCAATTAATCTTATGGAACGTGTGGGATAGTGGGAATTAACTGAAAGTACATAGTGGATGGTGGCTTGAGGTCGCGACGCGCTGGTAAAAACCCATCGGGGGGAAATATGCCAGCAAGGATGCTATGTGAGCCTGGAGATGAAACAAACAATGAAGAGATGAACTGACATGGTTGACGCTGCCACATCTTCATACACAGACGCCGCTAGGGAGAAGTCGCCTCGTGAAGTACATCGAGGCGAGGATGTGAAGGAAAACTGTTTTTATTCGAAGCCTTGAAGGCAAATTTTTTGAAGATATATTGATTCAGGGAAGATGAAGAGGAACCATCGGGATAGGCTTCTGAATATGGGCGACGTCACTACTCCGGCAGGCCGCTCAAATGCCTCCTCAATTAATCTTATGGAACGTGTGGGATAGTGGGAATTAACTGAAAGTACATAGTGGATGGTGGCTTGAGGTCGCGACGCGCTGGTAAAAAACCATCGGGGGCAAATATGCCAGCAAGGATGCTATGTGAGCCTGGAGAAGAAACAAATAATGAAGAGATGAACTGACGTGGTTGACGCTGCCACATCTTCATACACAGAGGCCACTAGGGAGAAGTCGCCTCGTGAAGTACATCGGGGCGAGGATGTGAAGGAAAACTGTTTTTATTCGAAGCCTTGAAGGCAAATTTTGTGAAGATATATTGATGCAGGGAAGATGAAGAGGAACCATCGGGATAGGCTTCGGAATATGGGCGACGTCGCTACTCCGGCAGGCCGCTCAAATGCCTCCTCAATTAATCTTATGGAATGTGTGGGATAGTGGGAATTAACTGAAAGTACATAGTGGATGGTGGCTTGAGGTCGCGACGCGCTGGTAAAAAACCATCGGGGGGAAATATGCCAGCAAGGATGCTATGTGAGCCTGGAGAAGAAACAAATAATGAAGAGATGAACTGACGTGGTTGACGCTGCCACATCTTCATACACAGAGGCCGCTAGGGAGAAGTCGCCTCGTGAAGTACATCGGGGCGAGGATGTGAAGGAAAACTGTTTTTATTCGAAGCCTTGAAGGCAAATTTTGTGAAGATATATTGATGCAGGGAAGATGAAGAGGAACCATCGGGATAGGCTTCGGAATATGGGCGACGTCACTACACCGGCAGGCCGCTCAAATGCCTCCTCAATTAATCTTATGGAATGTGTGGGATAGTGGGAATTAACTGAAAGTACATAGTGGATGGTGGCTTGAGGTCGCGACGCGCTGGTAAAAAACCATCGGGGGGAAATATGCCAGCAAGGATGCTATGTGAGCCTGGAGAAGAAACAAATAATGAAGAGATGAACTGACGTGGTTGACGCTGCCACATCTTCATACACAGACGCCGCTAGGGAGAAGTCGCCTCGTGAAGTACATCGGTGCGAGGATGTGAAGGAAAACTGTTTTTATTCGAAGCCTTGAAGGCAAATTTTGTGAAGATATATTGATTCAGGGAAGATGAAGAGGAACCATCGGGATAGGCTTCTGAATATGGGCGACGTCACTACTCCGGCAGGCCGCTCAAATGCCTCCTCAATTAATCTTATGGAACGTGTGGGATATTGGGAATTAACTGAAAGTACATAGTGGATGGTGGCTTGAGGTCGCGACGCGCTGGTAAAAAACCATCGGGGGGAAATATGCCAGCAAGGATGCTATGTGAGCCTGGAGAAGAAACAAATAATGAAGAGATGAACTGACGTGGTCGACGCTGCCACATCTTCATACAGAGACGCCGCTAGGGAGAAGTCGCCTCGTGAAGTACATCGGGGCGAGGATGTGAAGGAAAACTGTTTTTATTCGAAGCCTTGAAGGAAAATTTTGTGAAGATATATTGATTCAGGGAAGATGAAGAGGCACCATCGGGATAGGCTTCTGAATATGGGCGACGTCACTACTCCGGCAGGCCGCTCAAATGCCTCCTCAATTAATCTTATGGAACGTGTGGGATAGTGGGAATTAACTGAAAGTACATAGTGGATGGTGGCTTGAGGTCGCGACGCGCTGGTAAAAAACCATAGGGGGGAAATATGCCAGCAAGGATGCTATGTGAGCCTGGAGATGAAACAAACAATCAAGAGATGAACTGACATGGTTGACGCTGCCACATCTTCATACACAGACGCCGCTAGGGAGAAGTCGCCTCGTGAAGTACATTGGGGCGAGGATGTGAAGGAAAACTGTTTTTATTCGAAGCCTTGAAGGCAAAATTTTTGGAGATATATTGATTCAGGGAAGACGAAGAGGAACCATCGGGATTGGCTTCTGAATATGGGCAACGTCACTACTCCGGCAGGCCGCTCAAATGCCTCCTCAATTAATCTTATGGAACGTGTGGGATAGTGGGAATTAACTGAAAGTACATAGTGGATGGTGGCTTGAGGTCGCGACGCGCTGGTAAAAAACCATCGGGGGGAAATATGCCAGCAAGGATGCTATGTGAGCCTGGAGAAGAAACAAATAATGAAGAGATGAACTGACGTGGTTGACGCTGCCACATCTTCATACACAGACGCCGCTAGGGAGAAGTCGCCTCGTGAAGTACATCGGGGCGAGGATGTGAAGGAAAACTGTTTTTATTCGAAGCCTTGAAGGCAAATTTTGTGGAGATATATTGATTCAGGGAAGATGAAGTGGAACCATCGGGATAGGCTTCTGAATATGGGTGATGTC
>NC_041385.1:865855701-865915256 GCF_002162155.2 Triticum dicoccoides | reverse complement strand
GAGGAACCATCGGGATAGGCTTCTGAATATGGGTGATGTCACTACTCCGGCAGGCCGCTCAAATGCCTCCTCAATTAATCTTATGGAACATGTGGGATAGTGGGAATTAACTGAAAGTACATAGTGGATGGTGGCTTGAGGTCACGACGCGCTGGTAAAAAACCATCGGGGGGAAATATGCCAGCAAGGATGCTATGTGAGCCTGGAGAAGAAACAAATAATGAAGAGATGAACTGACGTGGTTGACGCTGCCACATCTTCATACACAGTCGCCGCTAGGGAGAAGTCGCCTCGTGAAGTACATCGGGGCGAGGATGTGAAGGAAAACTGTTTTTATTTGAAGCCTTGAAGGCAAATTTTGTGGAGATATATTGATTCAGGGAAGATGAAGAGGAACCATCGGGATAGGCTTCTGAATATGGGCGACGTCACTACTCCGGCAGGCCGCTCAAATGCCTCCTCAATTAATCTTATGGAACGTGTGGGATAGTGGGAATCAACTAAAAGTACATAGTGGATGGTGGCTTGAGGTCGCGACGCGCTGGTAAAAAACCATCAGGGGGAAATATGCCCGCAAGGATGCTATGTGAGCCTGGAGAAGAAACAAATAATGAAGAGATGAACTGACGTGGTTGACGCTGCCACATCTTCATACACAGACGCCGCTAGGGAGAAGTCGCCTCGTGAAGTACATCGGGGCGAGGATGTGAAGGAAAACTGTTTGTATTCGAAGCCTTGAAGGCAAATTTTTTGGAGATATATTGATTCAGGGAAGATGAAGAGGAACCATCGGGATAGGCTTCTGAATATGGGCGACGTCACTACTCCGGCAGGCCGCTCAAATGCCTCCTCAATTAATCTTATGGAACGTGTGGGATAGTGGGAATTAACTGAAAGTACATAGTGGATGGTGGCTTGAGGTCGCGACGCGCTGGTAAAAAACCATCGGGGGGAAATATGCCAGCAAGGATGCTATGTGATCCTGGAGATGAAACAAACAATGAAGAGATGAACTGACATGGTTGACGCTGCCACATCTTCATACACAGACGCCGCTAGGGAGAAGTCGCCTCGTGAAGTACATCGGGGCGAGGATGTGAAGGAAAACTGTTTTTATTCGAAGCCTTGAAGGCAAATTTTGTGGAGATATATTGATTCAGGGAAGACGAAGAGGAACCATCGGGATAGGCTTCTGAATATGGGTGACGTCACTACTCCGACAGGCCGCTCAAATGCCTCCTCAATTAATCTTATGGAACGTGTGGGATAGTGGGAATTAACTGAAAGTACATAGTGGATGGTGGCTTGAGGTCGCGACGCGCTGGTAAAAAACCATCGGGGGGAAATATGCCAGCAAGGATGCTATGTGAGCCTGTAGAAGAAACAAATAATGAATAGATGAACTGACGTGGTTGACGCTGCCACATCTTCATACACAGACGCCGCTAGGGAGAAGTCGCCTCGTGAAGTACATCGGGGCGAGGAGGTGAAGGAAAACTGTTTTTATTCGAAGCCTTGAAGGCAAATTTTGTGGAGATATATTGATTCAGGGAAGATGATGAGGAACCATCGGGATAGGCTTCTGAATATGGGTGATGTCACTACTCCGGCAGGCCGCTCAAATGCCTCCTCAATTAATCTTATGGAACATGTGGGATAGTGGGAATTAACTGAAAGTACATAGTGGATGGTGGCTTGAGGTCACGACGCGCTGGTAAAAAACCATCGGGGGGAAATATGCCAGCAAGGATGCTATGTGAGCCTGGAGAAGAAACAAATAATGAAGAGATGAACTGACGTGGTTGACGCTGCCACATCTTCATACACAGTCGCCGCTAGGGAGAAGTCGCCTCGTGAAGTACATCGGGGCGAGGATGTGAAGGAAAACTGTTTTTATTCGAAGCCTTGAAGGCAAATTTTGTGGAGATATATTGATTCAGGGAAGATGAAGAGGAACCATTGGGATAGGCTTCTGAATATGGGCGACGTCACTACTCCGGCAGGCCGCTCAAATGCCTCCTCAATTAATCTTATGGAACGTGTGGGATAGTGGGAATCAACTAAAAGTACATAGTGGATGGTGGCTTGAGGTCGCGACGCGCTGGTAAAAAACCATCAGGGGGAAATATGCCTGCAAGGATGCTATGTGAGCCTGGAGAAGAAACAAATAATGAAGAGATGAACTGACGTGGTTGACGCTGCCACATCTTCATACACAGACGCTGCTAGGGATAAGTCGCCTCGTGAAGTACATCGGGGCGAGGATGTGAAGGAAAACTGTTTGTATTCGAAGCCTTGAAGGCAATTTTTTTGGAGATATATTGATTCAGGGAAGATGAAGAGGAACCATCGGGATAGGCTTCTGAATATGGGCGACGTCACTACTCCGGCAGGCCGCTCAAATGCCTCCTCAATTAATCTTATGGAACGTGTGGGTAGTGGGAATTAACTGAAAGTACATAGTGGATGGTGGCTTGAGGTCGCGACGCGCTGGTAAAAAACCATCGGGGGGAAATATGCCAGCAAGGATGCTATGTGAGCCTGGAGATGAAACAAACAATGAAGAGATGAACTGACATGGTTGACGCTGCCACATCTTCATACACAGACGCCGCTTGGGAGAAGTCGCCTCGTGAAGTACATCGGGGCGAGGATGTGAAGGAAAACTGTTTTTATTCGAAGCCTTGAAGGCAAATTTTGTGGAGATATATTGATTCAGGGAAGACGAAGAGGAACCATCGGGATAGGCTTCTGAATATGGGTGACGCCACTACTCCGGCAGGCCGCTCAAATGCCTCCTCAATTAATCTTATGGAACGTGTGGGATAGTGGGAATTAACTGAAAGTACATAGTGGATGGTGGCTTGAGGTCGTGACGCGCTGGTAAAAAACCATCGGGGGGAAATATGCCAGCAAGGATGCTATGTGAGCCTGGAGAAGAAACAAATAATGAAGAGATGAACTGACGTGGTTGACGCTGCCACATCTTCATACACAGACGCCGCTAGGGAGAAGTCGCCTCGTGAAGTACATCGGGGCGAGGATGTGAAGGAAAACTGTTTTTATTTGAAGCCTTGAAGGCAAATTTTGTGGAGATATATTGATTCAGGGAAGATGAAGAGGAACCATCGGGATAGGCTTCTGAATATGGGTGATGTCACTACTCCGGCAGGCCGCTCAAATGCCTCCTCAATTAATCTTATGGAACATGTGGGATAGTGGGAATTAACTGAAAGTACATAGTGGATGGTGGCTTGAGGTCACGACGCGCTGGTAAAAAACCATCGGGGGGAAATATGCCAGCAAGGATGCTATGTGAGCCAGGAGAAGAAACAAACAATGAAGAGATGAACTGACATGGTTGACGCTGCCACATCTTCATACACAGACGCCGCTAGGGAGAAGTCGCCTCGTGAAGTACATGGGGGCGAGGATGTGAAGGAAAACTGTTTTTATTCGAAGCCTTGAAGGCAAATTTTGTGGAGATATATTGATTCAGGGAAGACGAAGAGGAACCATCGGGATAGGCTTCTGAATATGGGCGACGTCACTACTCCGGCAGGCCGCTCAAATGCCTCCTCAATTAATCTTATGGAACGTGTGGGATAGTGGGAATTAACTGAAAGTACATAGTGGATGGTGGCTTGAGGTCGCGACGCGCTGGTAAAAAACCATCGGGGGGAAATATGCCAGCAAGGATGCTATGTGAGCCTGGAGAAGAAACAAATAATGAAGAAATGAACTGACGTGGTTGACGCTGCCACATCTTCATACACAGACGCCGCTAGGGAGAAGTCGCCTCGTGAAGTACATCGGGGCGAGGATGTGAAGGAAAACTGTTTTTATTCGAAGCCTTGAAGGCAAATTTTGTGGAGATATATTGATTCAGGGAAGATGAAGAGGAACCATCGGGATAGGCTTCTGAATATGGGCGACGTCACTACTCCGGCAGGCCGCTCAAATGCCTCCTCAATTAATCTTATGGAACGTGTGGGATAGTGGGAATCAACTAAAAGTACATAGTGGATGGTGGCTTGAGGTCGCGACGCGCTGGTAAAAAACCATCAGGGGGAAATATGCCTGCAAGGATGCTATGTGAGCCTGGAGAAGAAACAAATAATGAAGAGATGAACTGACGTGGTTGACGCTGCCACATCTTCATACACAGACGCTGCTAGGGAGAAGTCGCCTCGTGAAGTACATCGGGGCGAGGATGTGAAGGAAAACTGTTTGTATTCGAAGCCTTGAAGGCAAATTTTTTGGAGATATATTGATTCAGGGAAGATGAAGAGGAACCATCGGGATAGGCTTCTGAATATGGGCGACGTCACTACTCCAGCAGGCCGCTCAAATGCCTCCTCAATTAATCTTATGGAACGTGTGGGATAGTGGGAATTAACTGAAAGTACATAGTGGATGGTGGCTTGAGGTCGCGACGCGCTGGTAAAAAACCATCGGGGGGAAATATGCCAGCAAGGATGCTATGTGAGCCTGGAGATGAAACAAACAATGAAGAGATGAACTGACATGGTTGACGCTGCCACATCTTCATACACAGACGCCGCTAGGGAGAAGTCGCCTCGTGAAGTACATCGGGGCGAGGATGTGAAGGAAAACTGTTTTTATTCGAAGCCTTGAAGGCAAATTTTGTGGAGATATATTGATTCAGGGAAGACGAAGAGGAACCATCGGGATAGGCTTCTGAATATGGGTGACGTCACTACTCCGGCAGGCCGCTCAAATGCCTCCTCAATTAATCTTATGGAACGTGTGGGATAGTGGGAATTAACTGAAAGTACATAGTGGATGGTGGCTTGAGGTCGTGACGCGCTGGTAAAAAACCATCGGGGGGAAATATGCCAGCAAGGATGCTATGTGAGCCTGGAGAAGAAACAAATAATGAAGAGATGAACTGACGTGGTTGACGCTGCCACATCTTCATACACAGACGCCGCTAGGGAGAAGTCGCCTCGTGAAGTACATCGGGGCGAGGATGTGAAGGAAAACTGTTTTTATTCGAAGCCTTGAAGGCAAATTTTGTGAAGATATATTGATTCAGGGAAGATGAAGAGGAACCATCGGGATAGGCTTCTGAATATGGGCGACGTCACTACTCCGGCAGGCCGCTCAAATGCCTCCTCAATTAATCTTATGGAACGTGTGGGATAGTGGGAATTAACTGAAAGTACATAGTGGATGGTGGCTTGAGGTCGCGACGCGCTGGTAAAAAACCATCGGGGGGAAATATGCCAGCAAGGATGATATGTGAGCCTGGAGAAGAAACAAATAATGAAGAGATGAACTGACGTGGTTGACGCTGCCACATCTTCATACACGCACGCCGCTAGGGAGAAGTCGCCTCGTGAAGTACATCGGGGCGAGGATGTGAAGGAAAACTGTTTTTATTCGAAGCCTTGAAGGCAAATTTTGTGAAGATATATTGATTCAGGGAAGATGAAGAGGAACCATCGGGATAGGCTTCTGAATATGGGCGACGTCACTACTCCGGCAGGCCGCTCAAATGCCTCCTCAATTAATCTTATGGAACGTGTGGGATAGTGGGAATTAACTGAAAGTACATAGTGGATGGTGGCTTGAGGTCGCGACGCGCTGGTAAAAAACCATCGGGGGGAAATATGCCAGCAAGGATGCTATGTGAGCCTGGAGATGAAACAAACAATGAAGAGATGAACTGACATGGTTGACGCTGCCACATCTTCATACACAGACGCCGCTAGGGAGAAGTCGCCTCGTGAAGTACATCGGGGCGAGGATGTGAAGGAAAACTGTTTTTATTCGAAGCCTTGAAGGCAAATTTTGTGGAGATATATTGATTCAGGGAAGACGAAGAGGAACCATCGGGATAGGCTTCTGAATATGGGTGACGTCACTACTCCAGCAGGCCGCTCAAATGCCTCCTCAATTAATCTTATGGAACGTGTGGGATAGTGGGAATTAACTGAAAGTACATAGTGGATGGTGGCTTGAGGTCGTGACGCGCTGGTAAAAAACCATCGGGGGGAAATATGCCAGCAAGGATGCTATGTGAGCCTGGAGAAGAAACAAATAATGAAGAGATGAACTGACGTGGTTGACGCTGCCACATCTTCATACACAGACGCCGCTAGGGAGAAGTCGCCTCGTGAAGTACATCGGGGCGAGGATGTGAAGGAAAATTGTTTTTATTTGAAGCCTTGAAGGCAAATTTTGTGGAGATATATTGATTCAGGGAAGATGAAGAGGAACCATCGGGATAGGCTTCTGAATATGGGTGATGTCACTACTCCGGCAGGCCGCTCAAATGCCTCCTCAATTAATCTTATGGAACATGTGGGATAGTGGGAATTAACTGAAAGTACATAGTGGATGGTGGCTTGAGGTCACGACGCGGTGGTAAAAAACCATCGGGGGGAAATATGCCAGCAAGGATGCTATGTGAGCCTGGAGAAGAAACAAACAATGAAGAGATGAACTGACATGGTTGACGCTGCCACATCTTCATACACAGACGCCGCTAGGGAGAAGTCGCCTCGTGAAGTACATCCGGGCGAGGATGTGAAGGAAAACTGTTTTTATTCGAAGCCTTGAAGGCAAATTTTGTGGAGATATATTGATTCAGGGAAGACGAAGAGGAACCATCGGGATAGGCTTCTGAATATGGGTGACGTCACTACTCCGGCAGGCCGCTCAAATGCCTCCTCAATTAATCTTATGGAACGTGTGGGATAGTGGGAATTAACTGAAAGTACATAGTGGATGGTGGCTTGAGGTCGCTACGCGCTGGTAAAAAACCATCAGTGGGAAATATGCCAGCAAGGATGCTATGTGAGCCTGGAGAAGAAACAAATAATGAAGAGATGAACTGACGTGGTTGACGCTGCCACATCTTCATACACAGACGCCGCTAGGGAGAAGTCGCCTCGTGAAGTACATCGGGGCGAGGATGTGAAGGAAAACTATTTTTATTCGAAGCCTTGAAGGCAAATTTTGTGGAGATATATTGATTCAGGGAAGATGAAGAGGAACCATCGGGATAGGCTTCTGAATATGGGCGACGTCACTACTCCGGCAGGCCGCTCAAATGCCTCCTCAATTAATCTTATGGAACGTGTGGGATAGTGGGAATCAACTAAAAGTACATAGTGGATGGTGGCTTGAGGTCGCGGCGCGCTGGTAAAAAACCATCAGGGGGAAATATTCCTGCAAGGATGCTATGTGAGCCTGGAGATGAAACAAACAATGAAGAGATGAACTGACATGGTTGACGCTGCCACATCTTCATACACAGACGCCGCTAGGGAGAAGTCGCCTCGTGAAGTACATCGGGGCGAGGATGTGAAGGAAAACTGTTTTTATTCGAAGCCTTGAAGGCAAATTTTGTGGAGATATATTGATTCAGGGAAGACGAAGAGGAACCATCGGGATAGGCTTCTGAATATGGGTGACGTCACTACTCCGGCAGGCCGCTCAAATGCCTCCTCAATTAATCTTATGGAACGTGTGGGATAGTGGGAATTAACTGAAAGTACATAGTCGATGGTGGCTTGAGGTCGTGACGCGCTGGTAAAAAACCATCGGGGGGAAATATGCCAGCAAGGATGCTATGTGAGCCTGGAGAAGAAACAAATAATGAAGAGATGAACTGACGTGGTTGACGCTGCCACATCTTCATACACAGACGCCGCTAGGGAGAAGTCACCTCGTGAAGTACATCGGGGCGAGGATGGGAAGGAAAACTGTTTTTATTTGAAGCCTTGAAGGCAAATTTTGTGGAGATATATTGATTCAAGGAAGATGAAGAGGAACCATCGGGATAGGCTTCTGAATATGGGTGATTTCACTACTCCGGCAGGCCGCTCAAATGCCTCCTCAATTAATCTTATGGAACATGTGGGATAGTGGGAATTAACTGAAAGTACATAGTGGATGGTGGCTTGAGGTCACGACGCGCTGGTAAAAAACCATCGGGGGGAAATATGCCAGCAAGGATTCTATGTGAGCCTGGAGAAGAAACAAACAATGAAGAGATGAACTGACATGGTTGACGCTGCCACATCTTCATACACAGACGCCGCTAGGGAGAAGTCGCCTCGTGAAGTACATCGGGGCGAGGATGTGAAGGAAAACTGTTTTTATTCGAAGCCTTGAAGGCAAATTTTGTGGAGATATATTGATTCAGGGAAGACGAAGAGGAACCATCGGGATAGGCTTCTGAATATGGGCGACGTCACTACTCCGGCAGGCCGCTCAAATGCCTCCTCAATTAATCTTATGGAACGTGTGGGATAGTGGGAATTAACTGAAATTACATAGTGGATGGTGGCTTGAGGTCGCGACGCGCTGGTAAAAAACCATCGGGGGGAAATATGCCAGCAAGGATGCTATGTGAGCCTGGAGAAGAAACAAATAATGAAGAGATGAACTGACGTGGTTGACGCTGCCACATCTTCATACACAGACGCCGCTAGGGAGAAGTCGCCTCGTGAAGTACATCGGGGCGAGGATGTGAAGGAAAACTGTTTTTATTCGAAGCCTTGAAGGCAAATTTTGTGGAGATATATTGATTCAGGGAAGATGAAGAGGAACCATCGGGATAGGCTTCTGAATATGGGCGACGTCACTACTCCGGCAGGCCGCTCAAATGCCTCCTCAATTAATCTTATGGAACGTGTGGGATAGTGGGAATCAACTAAAAGTACATAGTGGATGGTGGCTTGAGGTCGCGACGCGCTGGTAAAAAACCATCAGGGGGAAATATGCCTGCAAGGATGCTATGTGAGCCTGGAGAAGAAACAAATAATGAAGAGATGAACTGACGTGGTTGACGCTGCCACATCTTCATACACAGACGCCGCTAGGGAGAAGTCGCCTCGTGAAGTACATCGGGGCGAGGATGTGAAGGAAAACTGTTTTTATTTGAAGCCTTGAAGGCAAATTTTGTGGAGATATATTGATTCAGGGAAGACAAAGAGGAACCATCGGGATAGGCTTCTGAATATGGGTGACGTCACTACTCCGGCAGGCCGCTCAAATGCCTCCTCAATTAATCTTATGGAACGTGTGGGATAGTGGGAATTAACTGAAAGTACATAGTGGATGGTGGCTTGAGGTCGCGACGCGCTGGTAAAAAACCATCAGGGGGAAATATGCCTGCAAGGATGCTATGTGAGCCTGGAGAAGAAACAAATAATGAAGAGATGAACTGACGTGGTTGACGCTGCCACATCTTCATACACAGACGCCGCTAGGGAGAAGTCGCCTCGTGAAGTACATCGGGGCGAGGATGTGAAGGAAAACTGTTTTTATTTGAAGCCTTGAAGGCAAATTTTGTGGAGATATATTGATTCAGGGAAGATGAAGAGGAACCATCGGGATAGGCTTCTGAATATGGGTGATGTCACTACTCCGGCAGGCCGCTCAAATGCCTCCTCAATTAATCTTATGGAACATGTGGGATAGTGGGAATTAACTGAAAGTACATAGTGGATGGTGGCTTGAGGTCACGACGCGCTGGTAAAAAACCATCGGGGGGAAATATGCCAGCAAGGATGCTATGTGAGCCCGGAGAAGAAACAAATAATGAAGAGATGAACTGACGTGGTTGACGCTGCCACATCTTCATACACAGTCGCCGCTAGGGAGAAGTCGCCTCGTGAAGTACATCGGGGCGAGGATGTGAAGGAAAACTGTTTTTATTCGAAGCCTTGAAGGCAAATTTTGTGGAGATATATTGATTCAGGGAAGATGAAGAGGAACCATCGGGGTAGGCTTCTGAATATGGGCGACGTCACTACTCCGGCAGGCCGCTCAAATGCCTCCTCAATTAATCTTATGGAACGTGTGGGATAGTGGGAATCAACTAAAAGTACATAGTGGATGGTGGCTTGAGGTCGCGACGCGCTGGTAAAAAACCATCAGGGGGAAATATGCCTGCAAGGATGCTATGTGAGCCTGGAGAAGAAACAAATAATGAAGAGATGAACTGACGTGGTTGACGCTGCCACATCTTCATACACAGACGCTGCTAGGGAGAAGTCGCCTCGTGAAGTACATCGGGGCGAGGATGTGAAGGAAAACTGTTTGTATTCGAAGCCTTGAAGGCAAAATTTTTGGAGATATATTGATTCAGGGAAGATGAAGAGGAACCATCGGGATAGGCTTCTGAATATGGGCGACGTCACTACTCCGGCAGGCCGCTCAAATGCCTCCTCAATTAATCTTATGGAACGTGTGGGATAGTGGGAATTAACTGAAAGTACATAGTGGATGGTGGCTTGAGGTCGCGACGCGCTGGTAAAAAACCATCGGGGGGAAATATGCCAGCAAGGATGCTATGTGAGCCTGGAGATGAAACAAACAATGAAGAGATGAACTGACATGGTTGACGCTGCCACATCTTCATACACAGACGCCGCTAGGGAGAAGTCGCCTCGTGAAGTACATCGGGGCGAGGATGTGAAGGAAAACTTTTTTTATTCGAAGCCTTGAAGGCAAATTTTGTGGAGATATATTGATTCAGGGAAGACGAAGAGGAACCATCGGGATAGGCTTCTGAATATGGGTGACGTCACTACTCCGGCAGGCCGCTCAAATGCCTCCTCAATTAATCTTATGGAACGTGTGGGATAGTGGGAATTAACTGAAAGTACATAGTGGATGGTGGCTTGAGGTCGTGACGCGCTGGTAAAAAACCATCGGGGGGAAATATGCCAGCAAGGATGCTATGTGAGCCTGGAGAAGAAACAAATAATGAAGAGATGAACTGACGTGGTTGACGCTGCCACATCTTCATACACAGACGCCGCTAGGGAGAAGTCGCCTCGTGAAGTACATCGGGGCGAGGATGTGAAGGAAAACTGTTTTTATTTGAAGCCTTGAAGGCAAATTTTGTGGAGATATATTGATTCAGGGAAGATGAAGAGGAACCATCGGGATAGGCTTCTGAATATGGGTGATGTCACTACTCCGGAAGGCCGCTCAAATGCCTCCTCAATTAATCTTATGGAACATGTGGGATAGTGGGAACTAACTGAAAGTACATAGTGGATGGTGGCTTGAGGTCACGACGCGGTGGTAAAAAACCATCGGGGGGAAATATGCCAGCAAGGATGCTATGTGAGCCTGGAGAAGAAACAAACAATGAAGAGATGAACTGACATGGTTGACGCTGCCACATCTTCATACACAGACGCCGCTAGGGAGAAGTCGCCTCGTGAAGTACATCCGGGCGAGGATGTGAAGGAAAACTGTTTTTATTCGAAGCCTTGAAGGCAAATTTTGTGGAGATATATTGATTCAGGGAAGACGAAGAGGAGCCATCGGGATAGGCTTCTGAATATGGGTGACGTCACTACTCCGGCAGGCCGCTCAAATGCCTCCTCAATTAATCTTATGGAACGTGTGGGATAGTGGGAATTAACTGAAAGTACATAGTGGATGGTGGCTTGAGGTCGCTACGTGCTGGTAAAAAACCATCGGGGGGAAATATGCCAGCAAGGATGCTATGTGAGCCTGGAGAAGAAACAAATAATGAAGAGATGAACTGACGTGGTTGACGCTGCCACATCTTCATACACAGACGCCGCTAGGGAGAAGTCGCCTCGTGAAGTACATCGGGGCGAGGATGTGAAGGAAAACTGTTTTTATTTGAAGCCTTGAAGGCAAATTTTGTGGAGATATATTGATTCAGGGAAGATGAAGAGGAACCATCGGGATAGGCTTCTGAATATGGGTGATGTCACTACTCCGGCAGGCCGCTCAAATGCCTCCTCAATTAATCTTATGGAACATGTGGGATAGTGGGAATTAACTGAAAGTACATAGTGGATGGTGGCTTGAGGTCACGACGCGCTGGTAAAAAACCATCGGGGGGAAATATGCCAGCAAGGATGCTATGTGAGCCTGGAGAAGAAACAAATAATGAAGAGATGAACTGACGTGGTTGACGCTGCCACATCTTCATACACAGTCGCCGCTAGGGAGAAGTCGCCTCGTGAAGTACATCGGGGCGAGGATGTGAAGGAAAACTGTTTTTATTCGAAGCCTTGAAGGCAAATTTTGTGGAGATATATTGATTCAGGGAAGATGAAGAGGAACCATCGGGATAGGCTTCTGAATATGGGCGACGTCACTACTCCGGCAGGCCGCTCAAATGCCTCCTCAATTAATCTTATGGAACGTGTGGGATAGTGGGAATCAACTAAAAGTACATAGTGGATGGTGGCTTGAGGTCGCGACGCGCTGGTAAAAAACCATCAGGGGGAAATATGCCTGCAAGGATGCTATGTGAGCCTGGAGAAGAAACAAATAATGAAGAGATGAACTGACGTGGTTGACGCTGCCACATCTTCATACACAGACGCCGCTAGGGAGAAGTCGCCTCCTGAAGTACATCGGGGCGAGGATGTGAAGGAAAACTGTTTGTATTCGAAGCCTTGAAGGCAAATTTTTTGGAGATATATTGATTCAGGGAAGATGAAGAGGAACCATCGGGATAGGCTTCTGAATATGGGCGACGTCACTACTCCGGCAGGCCGCTCAAATGCCTCCTCAATTAATCTTATGGAACGTGTGGGATAGTGGGAATTAACTGAAAGTACATAGTGGATGGTGGCTTGAGGTCGCGACGCGCTGGTAAAAAACCATCGGGGGGAAATATGCCAGCAAGGATGCTATGTGAGCCTGGAGATGAAACAAACAATGAAGAGATGAACTGACATGGTTGACGCTGCCACATCTTCATACACAGACGCCGCTAGGGAGAAGTCGCCTCGTGAAGTACATCGGGGCGAGGATGTGAAGGAAAACTGTTTTTATTCGAAGCCTTGAAGGCAAATTTTGTGGAGATATATTGATTCAGGGAAGATGAAGAGGAACCATCGGGATAGGCTTCTGAATATGGGCGACGTCACTACTCCGGCAGGCCGCTCAAATGCCTCCTCAATTAATCTTATGGAACGTGTGGGATAGTGGGAATCAACTAAAAGTACATAGTGGATGGTGGCTTGAGGTCGCGACGCGCTGGTAAAAAACCATCAGGGGGAAATATGCCTGCAAGGATGCTATGTGAGCCTGGAGAAGAAACAAATAATGAAGAGATGAACTGACGTGGTTGACGCTGCCACATCTTCATACACAGACGCTGCTAGGGAGAAGTCGCCTCGTGAAGTACATCGGGGCGAGGATGTGAAGGAAAACTGTTTGTATTCGAAGCCTTGAAGGCAAATTTTTTGGAGATATATTGATTCAGGGAAGATGAAGAGGAACCATCGGGATAGGCTTCTGAATATGGGCGACGTCACTACTCCAGCAGGCCGCTCAAATGCCTCCTCAATTAATCTTATGGAACGTGTGGGATAGTGGGAATTAACTGAAAGTACATAGTGGATGGTGGCTTGAGGTCGCGACGCGCTGGTAAAAAACCATCGGGGGGAAATATGCCAGCAAGGATGCTATGTGAGCCTGGAGATGAAACAAACAATGAAGAGATGAACTGACATGGTTGACGCTGCCACATCTTCATACACAGACGCCGCTAGGGAGAAGTCGCCTCGTGAAGTACATCGGGGCGAGGATGTGAAGGAAAACTGTTTTTATTCGAAGCCTTGAAGGCAAATTTTGTGGAGATATATTGATTCAGGGAAGACGAAGAGGAACCATCGGGATAGGCTTCTGAATATGGGTGACGTCACTACTCCGGTAGGCCGCTCAAATGCCTCCTCAATTAATCTTATGGAACGTGTGGGATAGTGGGAATTAACTGAAAGTACATAGTGGATGGTGGCTTGAGGTTGTGACGCGCTGGTAAAAAACCATCGGGGGGAAATATGCCAGCAAGGATGCTATGTGAGCCTGGAGAAGAAACAAATAATGAAAAGATGAACTAACGTGGTTGACGCTGCCACATCTTCATACACAGACGCCGCTAGGGAGAAGTCGCCTCGTGAAGTACATCGGGGCGAGGATGTGAAGGAAAACTGTTTTTATTTGAAGCCTTGCATGCAAATTTTGTGGAGATATATTGATTCAGGGAAGATGAAGAGGAACCATCGGGATAGGCTTCTGAATATGGGTGATGTCACTACTCCGGCAGGCCGCTCAAATGCCTCCTCAATTAATCTTATGGAACATGTGGGATAGTGGGAATTAACTGAAAGTACATAGTGGATGGTGGCTTGAGGTCACGACGCGCTGGTAAAAAACCATCGGGGGGAAATATGCCAGCAAGGATGCTATGTGAGCCTGGAGAAGAAACAAATAATGAAGAGATGAACTGACGTGGTTGACGCTGCCACATCTTCATACACAGTCGCCGCTAGGGAGAAGTCGCCTCGTGAAGTACATCGGGGCGAGGATGTGAAGGAAAACTATTTTTATTCGAAGCCTTGAAGGCAAATTTTGTGGAGATATATTGATTCAGGGAAGATGAAGAGGAACCATCGGGATAGGCTTCTGAATATGGGCGACGTCACTACTCCGGCAGGCCGCTCAAATGCCTCCTCAATTAATCTTATGGAACGTGTGGGATAGTGGGAATCAACTAAAAGTACATAGTGGATGGTGGCTTGAGGTCACGACGCGCTGGTAAAAAACCATCAGGGGGAAATATGCCTGCAAGGATGCTATGTGAGCCTGGAGAAGAAACAAATAATGAAGAGATGAACTGACGTGGTTGACGCTGCCACATCTTCATACACAGACGCCGCTAGGGAGAAGTCGCCTCCTGAAGTACATCGGGGCGAGGATGTGAAGGAAAACTGTTTGTATTCGAAGCCTTGAAGGCAAATATTTTGGAGATATATTGATTCAGGGAAGATGAGGAGGAACCATCGGGATAGGCTTCTGAATATGGGCGACATCACTACTCCGGCAGGCCGCTCAAATGCCTCCTCAATTAATCTTATGGAACGTGTGGGATAGTGGGAATTAACTGAAAGTACATAGTGGATGGTGGCTTGAGGTCGCGACGCGCTGGTAAAAAACCATCGGGGGGAAATATGCCAGCAAGGATGCTATGTGAGCCTGGAGATGAAACAAACAATGAAGAGATGAACTGACGTGGTTGACGCTGCCACATCTTCATACACAGACGCCACTAGGGGGAAGTCGCCTCGTGAAGTACATCGGGGCGAGGATGTGAAGGAAAACTGATTTTATTCGAAGCCTTGAAGGCAAATTTTGTGGAGATATATTGATTCAGGGAAGACGAAGAGGAACCATCGGGATAGGCTTCTGAATATGGGTGACGTCACTACTCCGGCAGGCCGCTCAAATGCCTCCTCAATTAATCTTATGGAACGTGTGGGATAGTGGGAATTAACTGAAAGTACATAGTGGATGGTGGCTTGAGGTCGTGACGCGCTGGTAAAAAACCATCGGGGGGAAATATGCCAGCAAGGATGCTATGTGAGCCTGGATAAGAAACAAATAATGAAGAGATGAACTGACGTGGTTGACGCTGCCACATCTTCATACACAGACGCCGCTAGGGAGAAGTCGCCTCGTGAAGTACATCGGGGCGAGGATGTGAAGGAAAACTGTTTTTATTTGAAGCCTTGAAGGCAAATTTTGTGGAGATATATTGATTCAGGGAAGATGAAGAGGAACCATCGGGATAGGCTTCTGAATATGGGTGATGTCACTACTCCGGCAGGCCGCTCAAATGCCTCCTCAATTAATCTTATGGAACGTGTGGGATAGTGGGAATTAACTGAAAGTACATAGTGGATGGTGGCTTGAGGTCGCGACGCGCTGGTAAAAAACCATCGGGGGGAAATATGCCAGCAAGGATGCTATGTGAGCCTGGAGATGAAACAAACAATGAAGAGATGAACTGACATGGTTGACGCTACCACATCTTCATACACAGACGCCGCTAGGGAGAAGTCGCCTCGTGAAGTACATCGGGGCGAGGATGTGAAGGAAAATTGTTTTTATTCGAAGCCTTGAAGGCAAATTTTGTGGTGATATATTGATTCAGGGAAGACGAAGAGGAACCATCGGGATAGGCTTCTGAATATGGGTGACATCACTACTCCGGCAGGCCGCTCAAATGCCTCCTCAATTAATCTTATGGAACATGTGGGATAGTGGGAATTAACTGAGAGTACATAGTGGATGGTGGCTTGAGGTCACGACGCGCTGGTAAAAAACCAACGGGGGGAAATATGCCAGCAAGGATGCTATGTGAGCCTGGAGAAGAAACAAATAATGAAAAGATGAACTGACGTGGTTGACGCTGCCACATCTTCATACACAGACGCCGCTAGGGAGAAGTCGCCTCGTGAAGTACATCGGGGCGAGGATGTGAAGGAAAACTGTTTTTATTCGAAGCCTTGAAGGCAAATTTTGTGGAGATATATTGATTCAGGGAAGATGAAGAGGAACCATCGGGATAGGCTTCTGAATATGGGTGATGTCACTACTCCGGCAGGCCGCTCAAATGCCTCCTCAATTAATCTTATGGAACGTGTGGGATAGTGGGAATTAACTGAAAGTACATAGTGGATGGTGGCTTGAGGTCGCGAAGCGCTGGTAAAAAACCATCGGGGGGAAATATGCCAGCAAGGATGCTATGTGAGCCTGGAGAAGAAACAAATAATGAAGAGATGAACTGACGTGGTTGACGCTGCCACATCTTCATACACAGACGCCGCTAGGGAGAAGTCGCCTCGTGAAGTACATCGGGGCGAGGATGTGAAGGAAAACTGTTTTTATTCGAAGCCTTGAAGGCAAATTTTTGGAGATATATTGATTCAGGGAAGATGAAGAGGAACCATCGGGATAGGCTTCTGAATACGGGCGACGTCACTACTCCGGCAGGCCGCTCAAATGCCTCCTCAATTAATCTTATGGAACGTGTGGGATAGTGGGAATCAACTGAAAGTACATAGCGGATGGTGGCTTGAGGTCGCGACGCGCTGGTAAAAAACCATCAGGGGGAAATATGCCTGCAAGGATGCTATGTGAGCCTGGAGAAGAAACAAATAATGAAGATATGAACTGACGTGGTTGATGCTGCCACATCTTCATACACAGACGCCGCTAGGGAGAAGTCGCCTCGTGAAGTACATCGGGGCGAGGATGTGAAGGAAAACTGTTTTTATTCGAAGACGTGAAGGCAAATTTTGCGGAGATATATTGATTCAGGGAAGATGAAGAGGAACCATCGGGATAGGCTTCTGAATATGGGTGATGTCACTACTCCGGCAGGCCGCTCAAATGCCTCCTCAATTAATCTTATGGAACGTGTGGGATACTGGGAATTAACTGAAAGTACATAGTGGATGGTGGCTTGAGGTCGCGACGCGTTGGTAAAAAACCATCGGGGGGAAATATGCCAGCAAGGATGCTATGTGAGCCTGGAGATGAAACAAACAATGAAGAGATGAACTGACGTGGTTGACGCTGCCACATCTTCATACACAGACGCCACTAGGGGGAAGTCGCCTCGTGAAGTACATCGGGGCGAGGATGTGAAGGAAAACTGATTTTATTCGAAGCCTTGAAGGCAAATTTTGTGGAGATATATTGATTCAGGGAAGACGAAGAGGAACCATCGGGATAGGCTTCTGAATATGGGTGACGTCACTACTCCGGCAGGCCGCTCAAATGCCTCCTCAATTAATCTTATGGAACGTGTGGGATAGTGGGAATTAACTGAAAGTACATAGTGGATGGTGGCTTGAGGTCGTGACGCGCTGGTAAAAAACCATCGGGGGGAAATATGCCAGCAAGGATGCTATGTGAGCCTGGATAAGAAACAAATAATGAAGAGATGAACTGACGTGGTTGACGCTGCCACATCTTCATACACAGACGCCGCTAGGGAGAAGTCGCCTCGTGAAGTACATCGGGGCGAGGATGTGAAGGAAAACTGTTTTTATTTGAAGCCTTGAAGGCAAATTTTGTGGAGATATATTGATTCAGGGAAGATGAAGAGGAACCATCGGGATAGGCTTCTGAATATGGGTGATGTCACTACTCCGGCAGGCCGCTCAAATGCCTCCTCAATTAATCTTATGGAACGTGTGGGATAGTGGGAATTAACTGAAAGTACATAGTGGATGGTGGCTTGAGGTCGCGACGCGCTGGTAAAAAACCATCGGGGGGAAATATGCCAGCAAGGATGCTATGTGAGCCTGTAGATGAAACAAACATTGAAGAGATGAACTGACATGGTTGACGCTACCACATCTTCATACACAGACGCCGCTAGGGAGAAGTCGCCTCGTGAAGTACATCGGGGCGAGGATGTGAAGGAAAATTGTTTTTATTCGAAGCCTTGAAGGCAAATTTTGTGGTGATATATTGATTCAGGGAAAACGAAGAGGAACCATCGGGATAGGCTTCTGAATATGGGTGACATCACTACTCCGGCAGGCCGCTCAAATGCCTCCTCAATTAATCTTATGGAACATGTGGGATAGTGGGAATTAACTGAGAGTACATAGTGGATGGTGGCTTGAGGTCACGACGCGCTGGTAAAAAACCAACGGGGGGAAATATGCCAGCAAGGATGCTATGTGAGCCTGGAGAAGAAACAAATAATGAAAAGATGAACTGACGTGGTTGACGCTGCCACATCTTCATACACAGACGCCGCTAGGGAGAAGTCGCCTCGTGAAGTACATCGGGGCGAGGATGTGAAGGAAAACTGTTTTTATTCGAAGCCTTGAAGGCAAATTTTGTGGAGATATATTGATTCAGGGAAGATGAAGAGGAACCATCGGGATAGGCTTCTGAATATGGGTGATGTCACTACTCCGGCAGGCCGCTCAAATGCCTCCTCAATTAATCTTATGGAACGTGTGGGATAGTGGGAATTAACTGAAAGTACATAGTGGATGGTGGCTTGAGGTCGCGAAGCGCTGGTAAAAAACCATCGGGGGGAAATATGCCAGCAAGGATGCTATGTGAGCCTGGAGAAGAAACAAATAATGAAGAGATGAACTGACGTGGTTGACGCTGCCACATCTTCATACACAAACGCCGCTAGGGAGAAGTCGCCTCGTGAAGTACATCGGGGCGAGGATGTGAAGGAAAACTGTTTTTATTCGAAGCCTTGAAGGCAAATTTTTGGAGATATATTGATTCAGGGAAGATGAAGAGGAACCATCGGGATAGGCTTCTGAATACGGGCGACGTCACTACTCCGGCAGGCCGCTCAAATGCCTCCTCAATTAATCTTATGGAACGTGTGGGATAGTGGGAATCAACTGAAAGTACATAGTGGATGGTGGCTTGAGGTCGCGACGCGCTGGTAAAAAACCATCAGGGGGAAATATGCCTGCAAGGATGCTATGTGAGCCTGGAGAAGAAACAAATAATGAAGATATGAACTGACGTGGTTGATGCTGCCACATCTTCATACACAGACGCCGCTAGGGAGAAGTCGCCTCGTGAAGTACATCGGGGCGAGGATGTGAAGGAAAACTGTTTGTATTCGAAGCCTTGAAGGCAAATTTTTTGGAGATATATTGATTCAGGGAAGATGAAGAGGAACCATCGGGCTAGGCTTCTGAATATGGGCGACGTCACTACTCCGGCAGGCCGCTCAAATACCTCCTCAATTAATCTTATGGAACGTGTGCGATAGTGGGAATTAACTGAAAGTACATAGTGGATGGTGGCTTGAGGTCGCGACGCGCTGGTAAAAAACCATCGGGGGGAAATATGCCAGCAAGGATGCTATGTGAGCCTGGAGATGAAACAAACAATGAAGAGATGAACTGACGTGGTTGACGCTGCCACATCTTCATACACAGACGCCGCTAGGGAGAAGTCGCCTCGTGAAGTACATCGGGGCGAGGATGTGAAGGAAAACTGTTTTTATTCGAAGCCTTGAAGGCAAATTTTGTGGAGATATATTGATTCAGGGAAGACGAAGAGGAACCATCGGGATAGGCTTCTGAATATGGGTGATGTCACTACTCCGGCAGGCCGCTCAAATGCCTCCTCAATTAATCTTATGGAACGTGTGGGATAGTGGGAATTAACTGAAAGTACATAGTGGATGGTGGCTTGAGGTCGTGACGCGCTGGTAAAAAACCATCGGGGGGAAATATGCCAGCAAGGATGCTATGTGAGCCTGGAGATGAAACAAACAATGAAGAGATGAACTGACATGGTTGACGCTGCCACATCTTCATACACAGACGCCGCTAGGGAGAAGTCGCCTCGTGAAGTACATCGGGGCGAGGATGTGAAGGAAAACTGTTTTTATTCGAAGCCTTGAAGGCAAATTTTGTGGAGATATATTGATTCAGGGAAGATGAAGTGGAACCATCGGGATAGGCTTCTGAATATGGGTGATGTCACTACTCCGGCAGGCCGCTCAAATGCCTCCTCAATTAATCTTATGGAACGTGTGGGATAGTGGGAATTAACTGAAAGTACATAGTGGATGGTGGCTTGAGGTCACGACGCGCTGGTAAAAAACCATCGGGGGGAAATATGCCAGCAAGGATGCTATGTGAGCCTGGAGATGAAACAAACAATGAAGAGATGAACTGACATGGTTGACGCTACCACATCTTCATACACAGACGCCGCTAGGGAGAAGTCGCCTCGTGAAGTACATCGGGGCGAGGATGTGAAGGAAAATTGTTTTTATTCGAAGCCTTGAAGGCAAATTTTGTGGTGATATATTGATTCAGGGAAGACGAAGAGGAACCATCGGGATAGGCTTCTGAATATGGGTGACATCACTACTCCGGCAGGCCGCTCAAATGCCTCCTCAATTAATCTTATGGAACATGTGGGATAGTGGGAATTAACTGAGAGTACATAGTGGATGGTGGCTTGAGGTCGCGACGCGCTGGTAAAAAACCATCGGGGGGAAATATGCCAGCAAGGATGCTATGTGAGCCTGGAGAAGAAACAAATAATGAAAATATGAATTGACGTGGTTGACGCTGCCACATCTTCATACACAGACGCCGCTAGGGAGAAGTCGCCTCGTGAAGTACATCGGGGCGAGGATGTGAAGGAAAACTGTTTTTATTCGAAGCCTTGAAGGCAAATTTTGTGGAGATATATTTATTCAGGGAAGATGAAGAGGAACCATCGGGATAGGCTTCTGAATATGGGTTATGTCACTACTCCGGCAGGCCGCTCAAATGCCTCCTCAATTAATCTTATGGAACGTGTGGGATAGTGGGAATTAACTGAAAGTACATAGTGGATGGTGGCTTGAGGTCGTGACGCGTTGGTAAAAAACCATCGGGGGGAAATATGCCAGCAAGGATGCTATGTGAGCCTGGAGATGAAACAAACAATGAAGAAATGAACTGACATGGTTGACGCTGCCACATCTTCATACACAGACGCCGCTAGGGAGAAGTCGCCTCGTGAAGTACATCGGGGCGAGGATGTGAAGGAAAACTGTTTTTATTCGAAGCCTTGAAGGCAAATTTTGTGGAGATATATTGATTCAGGGAAGACGAAGAGGAACCATCGGGATAGGCTTCTGAATATGGGTGACGTCACTACTCCGGCAGGCCGCTCAAATGCCTCCTCAATTAATCTTATGGAACGTGTGGGATAGTGGGAATTAACTGAAAGTACATAGTGGATGGTGGCTTGAGGTCGTGACGCGCTGGTAAAAAACCATCGGGGGGAAATATGCCAGCAAGGATGCTATGTGAGCCTGGAGAAGAAACAAATAATGAAGAGATGAACTGACGTGGTTGACGCTGCCACATCTTCATACACAGACGCCGCTAGGGAGAAGTCGCCTCGTGAAGTACATCGGGGCGAGGATGTGAAGGAAAACTGTTTTTATTTGAAGCCTTGAAGGCAAATTTTGTGGAGATATATTGATTCAGGGAAGATGAAGAGGAACCATCGGGATAGGCTTCTGAATATGGGTGATGTCACTACTCCGGCAGGTCGCTCAAATGCCTCATCAATTAATCTTATGGAACATGTGGGATAGTGGGAATTAACTGAAAGTACATAGTGGATGGTGGCTTGAGGTCACGACGCGCTGGTAAAAAACCATCGGGGGGAAATATGCCAGCAAGGATGCTATGTGAGCCTGGAGAAGAAACAAACAATGAAGAGATGAACTGACATGGTTGACACTGCCACATCTTCATACACAGACGCCGCTAGGGAGAAGTCGCCTCGTGAAGTACATCGGGGCGAGGATGTGAAGGAAAACTGTTTTTATTCGAAGCCTTGAAGGCAAATTTTGTGGAGATATATTGATTCAGGGAAGACGAAGAGGAACCATCGGGATAGGCTTCTGAATATGGGCGACGTCACTACTCCGGCAGGCCGCTCAAATGCCTCCTCAATTAATATTATGGAACGTGTGGGATAGTGGGAATTAACTGAAAGTACATAGTGGATGGTGGCTTGAGGTCGCGACGCGCTGGTAAAAAACCATCGGGGGGAAATATGCCAGCAAGGATGCTATGTGAGCCTGGAGAAGAAACAAATAATGAAGAGATGAACTGACATGGTTGACGCTGCCACATCTTCATACACAGACGCCGCTAGGGAGAAGTCGCCTCGTGAAGTACATCGGGGCGAGGATGTGAAGGAAAACTGTTTTTATTCGAA
Organism: Triticum dicoccoides; assembly: GCF_002162155.2. Lineage (NCBI taxonomy): Eukaryota > Viridiplantae > Streptophyta > Magnoliopsida > Poales > Poaceae > Triticum > Triticum dicoccoides. The sequence goes on along the minus strand of NC_041385.1, from coordinate 865,892,687 downwards.
GCCTTGAAGGCAAATTTTGTGGAGATATATTGATTCAGGGAAGATGAAGCGGAACCATCGGGATAGGCTTCTGAATATGGGCGACGTCACTACTCCGGCAGGCCGCTCAAATGCCTCCTCAATTAATCTTATGGAACGTGTGGGATAGTGGGAATCAACTAAAAGTACATAGTGGATGGTGGCTTGAGGTCGCGACGCGCTAGTAAAAAACCATCAGGGGGAAATATGCCTGCAAGGATGCTATGTGAGCCTGGAGAAGAAACAAATAATGAAGAGATGAACTGACGTGGTTGACGATGCCACATGTTCATACACAGACGCCGCTAGGGAGAAGTCGCCTCGTGAAGTACATCGGGGCGAGGATGTGAAGGAAAACTGTTTTTATTTGAAGCCTTGAAGGCAAATTTTGTGGAGATATATTGATTCAGGGAAGATGAAGAGGAACCATCGGGATAGGCTTCTGAATATGGGTGATGTCACTACTCCGGCAGGCCGCTCAAATGCCTCCTCAATTAATCTTATGGAACATGTGGGATAGTGGGAATTAACTGAAAGTACATAGTGGATGGTGGCTTGAGGTCACGACGCGCTGGTAAAAAACCATCGGGGGGAAATATGCCAGCAAGGATGCTATGTGAGCCTGGAGAAGAAACAAATAATGAATAGATGAACTGACGTGGTTGACGCTGCCACATCTTCATATACAGTCGCCGCTAGGGAGAAGTCGCCTCGTGAAGTACATCGGGGCGAGGATGTGAAGGAAAACTATTTTTATTCGAAGCCTTTAAGGCAAATTTTGTGGAGATATATTGATTCAGGGAAGATTAATAGGAACCATCGGGATAGGCTTCTGAATATGGGCGACGTCACTACTCCGGCAGGCCGCTCAAATGCCTCCTCAATTAATCTTATGGAACGTGTGGGATAGTGGGAATCAACTAAAAGTACATAGTGGATGGTGGCTTGAGGTCGCGACGCGCTGGTAAAAAACCATCAGGGGGAAATATGCCTGCAAGGATGCTATGTGAGCCTGGAGAAGAAACAAATAATGAAGAGATGAACTGACGTGGTTGACGCTGCCACATCTTCATACACAGACGCTGCTAGGGAGAAGTCGCCTCGTGAAGTACATCGGGGCGAGGATGTGAAGGAAAACTGTTTGTATTCGAAGCCTTGAAGGCAAATTTTTTGGAGATATATTGATTCAGGGAAGATGAAGAGGAACCATCGGGATAGGCTTCTGAATATGGGCGACGTCACTACTCCAGCAGGCCGCTCAAATGCCTCCTCAATTAATCTTATGGAACGTGTGGGATAGTGGGAATTAACTGAAAGTACATAGTGGATGGTGGCTTGAGGTCGCGACGCGCTGGTAAAAAACCATCGGGGGGAAATATGCCAGCAAGGATGCTATGTGAGCCTGGAGATGAAACAAACAATGAAGAGATGAACTGACATGGTTGACGCTGCCACATCTTCATACACAGACGCCGCTAGGGAGAAGTCGCCTCGTGAAGTACATCGGGGCGAGGATGTGAAGGAAAACTGTTTTTATTCGAAGCCTTGAAGGCAAATTTTGTGGAGATATATTGATTCAGGGAAGACGAAGAGGAACCATCGGGATAGGCTTCTGAATATGGGTGACGTCACTACTCCGGCAGGCCGCTCAAATGCCTCCTCAATTAATCTTATGGAACGTGTGGGATAGTGGGAATTAACTGAAAGTACATAGTGGATGGTGGCTTGAGGTCGTGACGCGCTGGTAAAAAACCATCGGGGGGAAATATGCCAGCAAGGATGCTATGTGAGCCTGGAGAAGAAACAAATAATGAAGAGATGAACTGACGTGGTTGACGCTGCCACATCTTCATACACAGACGCCGCTAGGGAGAAGTCGCCTCGTGAAGTACATCGGGGCGAGCATGTGAAGGAAAACTGTTTTTATTTGAAGCCTTGAAGGCAAATTTTGTGGAGATATATTGATTCAGGGAAGATGAAGAGGAACCATCGGGATAGGCTTCTGAATATGGGTGATGTCACTACTCCGGCAGGCCGCTCAAATGCCTCCTCAATTAATCTTATGGAACATGTGGGATAGTGGGAATTAACTGAAAGTACATAGTGGATGGTGGCTTGAGGTCACGACGCGGTGGTAAAAAACCATCGGGGGGAAATATGCCAGCAAGGATGCTATGTGAGCCTGGAGAAGAAACAAACAATGAAGAGATGAACTGACATGGTTGACGCTGCCACATCTTCATACACAGACGCCGCTAGGGAGAAGTCGCCTCGTGAAGTACATCCGGGCGAGGATGTGAAGGAAAATTGTTTTTATTCGAAGCCTTGAAGGCAAATTTTGTGGAGATATATTGATTCAGGGAAGACGAAGAGGAACCATTGGGATAGGCTTCTGAATATGGGTGACGTCACAACTCCGGCAGGCCGCTCAAATGCCTCCTCAATTAATCTTATGGAACGTGTGGGATAGTGGGAATTAACTGAAAGTACATAGTGGATGGTGGCTTGAGGTCGCTACCCGCTGGTAAAAAACCATCGGGGGGAAATATGCCAGCAAGGATGCTATGTGAGCCTGGAGAAGAAACAAATAATGAAGAGATGAACTGACGTGGTTGACGCTGCCACATCTTCATACACAGACGCCGCTAGGGAGAAGTAGCCTCGTGAAGTACATCGGGGCGAGGATGTGAAGGAAAACTGTTTTTATTCGAAGCCTTGAAGGCAAATTTTGTGGAGATATATTGATTCAGGGAAGATGAAGAGGAACCATCGGGATAGGCTTCTGAATATGGGTGACGTCACTACTCCGGCAGGCCGCTCAAATGCCTCCTCAATTAATCTTATGGAACGTGTGGGATAGTGGGAGTCAACTAAAAGTACATAGTGGATGGTGGCTTGAGGTCGTGACGCGCTGGTAAAAAACCATCAGGGGGAAATATGCCTGCAAGGATGCTATGTGAGCCTGGAGAAGAAACAAATAATGAAGAGATGAACTGACGTGGTTGACGCTGCCACATCTTCATACACAGACGCTGCTAGGGAGAAGTCGCCTCGTGAAGTACATCGGGGCGAGGATGTGAAGGAAAATTGTTTTTATTTGAAGCCTTGAAGGCAAATTTTGTGGAGATATAATGATTCAGGGAAGATGAAGAGGAACCATTGGGATAGGCTTCTGAATATGGGTGATGTCACTACTCCGGCAGGCCGCTCAAATGCCTCCTCAATTAATCTTATGGAACATGTGGGATAGTGGGAATTAACTGAAAGTACATAGTGGATGGTGGCTTGAGGTCACGACGCGCTGGTAAAAAACCATCGGGGGGAAATATGCCAGCAAGGATGCTATGTGAGCCTGGAGAAGAAACAAATAATGAAGAGATGAACTGACGTGGTTGACGCTGCCACATCTTCATACACAGTCGCCGCTAGGGAGAAGTCGCCTCGTGAAGTACATCGGGGCGAGGATGTGAAGGAAAACTGTTTTTATTCGAAGCCTTGAAGGCAAATTTTGTGGAGATATATTGATTCAGGGAAGATGAAGAGGAACCATCGGGATAGGCTTCTGAATATGGGCGACGTCACTACTCCGGCAGGCCGCTCAAATGCCTCCTCAATTAATCTTATGGAACGTGTGGGGTAGTGGGAATCAACTAAAAGTACATAGTGGATGGTGGCTTGAGGTCGCGACGCGCTGGTAAAAAACCATCAGGGGGAAATATGCCTGCAAGGATGCTATGTGAGCCTGGAGAAGAAACAAATAATGAAGAGATGAACTGACGTGGTTGACGCTGCCACATCTTCATACACAGACGCCGCTAGGGAGAAGTCGCCTCGTGAAGTACATCGGGGCGAGGATGTGAAGGAAAACTGTTTGTATTCGAAGCCTTGAAGGCAAATTTTTTGGAGATATATTGATTCAGGGAAGATGAAGAGGAACCATCGGGATAGGCTTCTGAATATGGGCGACGTCACTACTCCGGCAGGCCGCTCAAATGCCTCCTCAATTAATCTTATGGAACGTGTGGGATAGTGGGAATTAACTGAAAGTACATAGTGGATGGTGGCTTGAGGTCGCGACGCGCTGGTAAAAAACCATCGGGGGGAAATATGCCAGCAAGGATGCTATGTGAGCCTGGAGATGAAACAAACAATGAAGAGATGAACTGACGTGGTTGACGCTGCCACATCTTCATACACAGACGCCGCTAGGGAGAAGTCGCCTCGTGAAGTACATCGGGGCGAGGATGTGAAGGAAAACTGTTTTTATTCGAAGCCTCGAAGGCAAATTTTGTGGAGATATATTGATTCAGGGAAGACGAAGAGGAACCATCGAGATAGGCTTCTGAATATGGGTGACGTCACTACTCCGGCAGGCCGCTCAAATGCCTCCTCAATTAATCTTATGGAACGTGTGGGATAGTGGGAATTAACTGAAAGTACATAGTGGATGGTGGCTTGAGGTCGTGACGCGCTGGTAAAAAACCATCGGGGGGAAATATGCCAGCAAGGATGCTATGTGAGCCTGGAGAAGAAACAAATAATGAAGAGATGAACTGACGTGGTTGACGCTGCCACATCTTCATACACAGACGCCGCTAGGGAGAAGTCGCCTCGTGAAGTACATCGGGGCGAGGATGTGCAGGAAAACTGTTTTTATTTGAAGCCTTGAAGGCAAATTTTGTGGAGATATATTGATTCAGGGAAGATGAAGAGGAACCATCGGGATAGGCTTCTGAATATGGGTGATGTCACTACTCCGGCAGGCCGCTCAAATGCCTCCTCAATTAATCTTATAGAACATGTGGGATAGTGGGAATTAACTGAAAGTACATAGTGGATGGTGGCTTGAGGTCACGACGCGCTGGTAAAAAACCATCGGGGGGAAATATGCCAGCAAGGATGCTATGTGAGCCTGGAGAAGAAACAAATAATGAAGAGATGAACTGACGTGGTTGACGCTGCCACATCTTCATACACAGTCGCCGCTAGGGAGAAGTCGCCTCGTGAAGTACATCGGGGCGAGGATGTGAAGGAAAACTATTTTTATTCGAAGCCTTGAAGGCAAATTTTGTGGAGATATATTGATTCAGGGAAGATGAAGAGGAACCATCGGGATAGGCTTCTGAATATGGGCGACGTCACTACTCCGGCAGGCCGCTTAAATGCCTCCTCAATTAATCTTATGGAACGTGTGGGATAGTGGGAATCAACTAAAAGTACATAGTGGATGGTGGCTTGAGGTCGCGACGCGCTGGTAAAAAACCATCAGGGGGAAATATGCCTGCAAGGATGCTATGTGAGCCTGGAGAAGAAACAAATAATGAAGAGATGAACTGACGTGGTTGACGCTGCCACATCTTCATACACAGACGCCGCTGGGGAGAAGTCGCCTCGTGAAGTACATCGGGGCGAGGATGTGAAGGAAAACTGTTTGTATTCGAAGCCTTGAAGGCAAATTTTTTGGAGATATATTGATTCAGGGAAGATGAAGAGGAACCATCGGGATAGGCTTCTGAATATGGGCGACGTCACTACTCCGGCAGGCCGCTCAAATGCCTCCTCAATTAATCTTATGGAACGTGTGGGATAGTGGGAATTAACTGAAAGTACATAGTGGATGGTGGCTTGAGGTCGCGACGCGCTGGTAAAAAACCATCGGGGGGAAATATGCCAGCAAGGATGCTATGTGAGCCTGGAGATGAAACAAACAATGAAGAGATGAACTGACGTGGTTGACGCTGCCACATCTTCATACACAGACGCCGCTAGGGAGAAGTCGCCTCGTGAAGTACATCGGGGCGAGGATGTGAAGGAAAACTGTTTTTATTCGAAGCCTCGAAGGCAAATTTTGTGGAGATATATTGATTCAGGGAAGACGAAGAGGAACCATCGGGATAGGCTTCTGAATATGGGTGACGTCACTACTCCGGCAGGCCGCTCAAATGCCTCCTCAATTAATCTTATGGAACGTGTGGGATAGTGGGAATTAACTGAAAGTACATAGTGGATGGTGGCTTGAGGTCGTGACGCGCTGGTAAAAAACCATCGGGGGGAAATATGCCAGCAAGGATGCTATGTGAGCCTGGAGAAGAAACAAATAATGAAGAGATGAACTGACGTGGTTGACGCTGCCACATCTTCATACACAGACGCCGCTAGGGAGAAGTCGCCTCGTGAAGTACATCGGGGCGAGGATGTGAAGGAAAACTGTTTTTATTTGAAGCCTTGAAGGCAAATTTTGTGGAGATATATTGATTCAGGGAAGATGAAGAGGAACCATCGGGATAGGCTTCTGAATATGGGTGATGTCACTACTCCGGCAGGCCGCTCAAATGCCTCCTCAATTAATCTTATGGAACATGTGGGATAGTGGGAATTAACTGAAAGTACATAGTGGATGGTGGCTTGAGGTCACGACGCGCTGGTAAAAAACCATCGGGGGGAAATATGCCAGCAAGGATGCTATGTGAGCCTGGAGAAGAAACAAATAATGAAGAGATGAACTGACGTGGTTGACGCTGCCACATCTTCATACACAGTCGCCGCTAGGGAGAAGTCGCCTCGTGAAGTACATCGGGGCGAGGATGTGAAGGAAAACTATTTTTATTCGAAGCCTTGAAGGCAAATTTTGTGGAGATATATTGATTCAGGGAAGATGAAGAGGAACCATCGGGATAGGCTTCTGAATATGGGCGACGTCACTACTCCGGCAGGCCGCTCAAATGCCTCCTCAATTAATCTTATGGAACGTGTGGGATAGTGGGAATCAACTAAAAGTACATAGTGGATGGTGGCTTGAGGTCGCGACGCGCTGGTAAAAAACCATCAGGGGGAAATATGCCTGCAAGGATGCTATGTGAGCCTGGAGAAGAAACAAATAATGAAGAGATGAACTGACGTGGTTGACGCTGCCACATCTTCATACACAGACGCTGCTAGGGAGAAGTCGCCTCGTGAAGTACATCGGGGCGAGGATGTGAAGGAAAACTGTTTGTATTCGAAGCCTTGAAGGCAAATTTTTTGGAGATATATTGATTCAGGGAAGATGAAGAGGAACCATCGGGATAGGCTTCTGAATATGGGCGACGTCACTACTCCAGCAGGCCGCTCAAATGCCTCCTCAATTAATCTTATGGAACGTGTGGGATAGTGGGAATTAACTGAAAGTACATAGTGGATGGTGGCTTGAGGTCGCGACGCGCTGGTAAAAAACCATCGGGGGGAAATATGCCAGCAAGGATGCTATGTGAGCCTGGAGATGAAACAAACAATGAAGAGATGAACTGACATGGTTGACGCTGCCACATCTTCATACACAGACGCCGCTAGGGAGAAGTCGCCTCGTGAAGTACATCGGGGCGAGGATGTGAAGGAAAACTGTTTTTATTCGAAGCCTTGAAGGCAAATTTTGTGGAGATATATTGATTCAGGGAAGACGAAGAGGAACCATCGGGATAGGCTTCTGAATATGGGTGACGTCACTACTCCGGCAGGCCGCTCAAATGCCTCCTCAATTAATCTTATGGAACGTGTGGGATAGTGGGAATTAACTGAAAGTACATAGTGGATGGTGGCTTGAGGTCGTGACGCGCTGGTAAAAAACCATCGGGGGGAAATATGCCAGCAAGGATGCTATGTGAGCCTGGAGAAGAAACAAATAATGAAGAGATGAACTGACGTGGTTGACGCTGCCACATCTTCATACACAGACGCCGCTAGGGAGAAGTCGCCTCGTGAAGTACATCGGGGCGAGGATGTGAAGGAAAACTGTTTTTATTTGAAGCCTTGAAGGCAAATTTTGTGGAGATATATTGATTCAAGGAAGATGAAGAGGAACCATCGGGATAGGCTTCTGAATATGGGTGATGTCACTACTCCGGCAGGCCGCTCAAATGCCTCCTCAATTAATCTTATGGAACGTGTGGGATAGTGGGAATTAACTGAAAGTACATAGTGGATGGTGGCTTGAGGTCGCGACGCGCTGGTAAAAAACCATCGGGGGGAAATATGCCAGCAAGGATGCTATGTGAGCCTGGAGATGAAACAAACAATGAAGAGATGAACTGACATGGTTGACGCTACCACATCTTCATACACAGACGCCGCTAGGGAGAAGTTGCCTCGTGAAGTACATCGGGGCGAGGATGTGAAGGAAAATTGTTTTTATTCGAAGCCTTGAAGGCAAAATTTGTGGTGATATATTGATTCAGGGAAGACGAAGAGGAACCATCGGGATAGGCTTCTGAATATGGGTGACATCACTACTCCGGCAGGCCGCTCAAATGCCTCCTCAATTAATCTTATGGAACATGTGGGATAGTGGGAATTAACTGAGAGTACATAGTGGATGGTGGCTTGAAGTCGCGACGCGCTGGTAAAAAACCATCGGGGGGAAATATGCCAGCAAGGATGCTATGTGAGCCTGGAGAAGAAACAAATAATGAAAAGATGAACTGACGTGGTTGACGCTGCCACATCTTCATACACAGACGCCGCTAGGGAGAAGTCGCCTCGTGAAGTACATCGGGGCGAGGATGTGAAGGAAAACTGTTTTTATTCGAAGCCTTGAAGGCAAATTTTGTGGAGATATATTGATTCAGGGAAGATGAAGAGGAACCATCGGGATAGGCTTCTAAATATGGGTGATGTCACTACTCCGGCAGACCGCTCAAATGCCTCCTCAATTAATCTTATGGAACGTGTGGGATAGTGGGAATTAACTGAAAGTACATAGTGGATGGTGGCTTGAGGTCGCGACGCGCTGGTAAACAACCATCGGGGGGAAATATGCCAGCAAGGATGCTATGTGAGCCTGGAGAAGAAACAAATAATGAAGAGATGAACTGACGTGGTTGACGCTGCCACATCTTCATACACAGACGCCGCTAGGGAGAAGTCGCCTCGTGAAGTACATCGGGGCGAGGATGTGAAGGAAAACTGTTTTTATTTGAAGCCTTGAAGGCAAATTTTGTGGAGATATATTGATTCAGGGAAGATGAAGAGGAACCATCGGGATAGGCTTCTGAATACGGGCGACGTCACTACTCCGGCAGGCCGCTCAAATGCCTCCTCAATTAATCTTATGGAACGTGTGCGATAGTGGGAATTAACTGAAAGTACATAGTGGATCGTGGCTTGAGGTCGCGACGCGCTGGTAAAAAACCATCGGGGGGAAATATGCCAGCAAGGATGCTATGTGAGCCTGGAGAAGAAACAAATAATGAAAAGATGAACTGACGTGGTTGACGCTGCCACATCTTCATACACAGACGCCGCTAGGGAGAAGTCGCCTCGTGAAGTACATCGGGGCGAGGATGTGAAGGAAAACTGTTTTTATTCGAAGCCTTGAAGGCAAATTTTGTGGAGATATATTGATTCAGGGAAGATGAAGAGGAACCATCGGGATAGGCTTCTGAATATGGGTGATGTCACTACTCCGGCAGGCCGCTCAAATGCCTCCTCAATTAATCTTATGGAACGTGTGGGATAGTGGGAATCAACTGAAAGTACATAGTGGATGGTGGCTTGAGGTCGCGACGCGCTGGTAAAAAACCATCAGGGGGAAATATGCCTGCAAGGATGCTATGTGAGCCTGGAGAAGAAACAAATAATGAAGAGATGAACTGACGTGGTTGATGCTGCCACATCTTCATCCACAGACGCCGCTAGGGAGAAGTCGCCTCGTGAAGTACATTCGGGCGAGGATGTGAAGGAGTGTTTGTATTCGAAGCCTTGAAGGCAAATTTTTAGGAGATATATTGATTCAGGGAAGATGAAGAGGAACCATCGGGCTAGGCTTCTGAATATGGGCGACGTCACTACTCCGGCAGGCCGCTCAAATACCTCCTCAATTAATCTTATGGAACGTGTGCGATAGTGGGAATTAACTGAAAGTACATAGTGGATGGTGGCTTGAGGTCGCGACGCGCTGGTAAAAAACCATCAGGGGGAAATATGCCAGCAAGGATGCTATGTGAGCCTAGAGATGAAACAAACAATGAAGAGATGAACTGACGTGGTTGACGCTGCCACATCTTCATACACAGACGCCGCTAGGGAGAAGTCGCCTCGTGAAGTACATCGGGGTGAGGATGTGAAGGAAAACTGTTTTTATTCGAAGCCTTGAAGGCAAATTTTGTGGAGATATATTGATTCAGGGAAGACGAAGAGGAACCATCGGGATAGGCTTCTGAATATGGGTGACGTCACTACTCCGGCAGGCCGCTCAAATGCCTCCTCAATTAATCTTATGGAACGTGTGGGATAGTGGGAATTAACTGAAAGTACATAGTGGATGGTGGCTTGAGGTCGTGACGCGCTGGTAAAAAACCATCGGGGGGAAATATGCCAGCAAGGATGCTATGTGAGCCTGGAGAAGAAACAAATAATGAAGAGATGAACTGACGTGGTTGACGCTGCCACATCTTCATACACAGACGCCGCTAGGGAGAAGTCGCCTCGTGAAGTACATCGGGGCGAGGATGTGAAGGAAAACTGTTTTTATTTGAAGCCTTGAAGGCAAATTTTGTGGAGATATATTGATTCAGGGAAGATGAAGAGGAACCATCGGGATAGGCTTCTGAATATGGGTGATGTCACTACTCCGGCAGGCCGCTCAAATGCCTCCTCAATTAATCTTATGGAACGTGTGGGATAGTGGGAATTAACTGAAAGTACATAGTGGATGGTGGCTTGAGGTCGCGACGCGCTGGTAAAAAACCATCGGGGGGAAATATGCCAGCAAGGATGCTATGTGAGCCTGGAGATGAAACAAACAATGAAGAGATGAACTGACATGGTTGACGCTACCACATCTTCATACACAGACGCCGCTAGGGAGAAGTCGCCTCGTGAAGTACATCGGGGCGAGGATGTGAAGGAAAATTGTTTTTATTCGAAGCCTTGAAGGCAAATTTTGTGGTGATATATTGATTCAGGGAAGACGAAGAGGAACCATCGGGATAGGCTTCTGAATATGGGTGACATCACTACTCCGGCAGGCCACTCAAATGCCTCCTCAATTAATCTTATGGAACATGTGGGATAGTGGGAATTAACCGAGAGCACATAGTGGATGGTGGCTTGAGGTCGCGACGCGCTGGTAAAAAACCATCGGGGGGAAATATGCCAGCAAGGATGCTATGTGAGCCTGGAGAAGAAACAAATAATGAAAAGATGAACTGATGTGGTTGACGCTGCCACATCTTCATACACAGACGCCGCTAGGGAGAAGTCGCCTCGTGAAGTACATCGGGGCGAGGATGTGAAGGAAAACTGTTTTTATTCGAAGCCTTGAAGGCAAATTTTGTGGAGATATATTGATTCAGGGAAGATGAAGAGGAACCATCGGGATAGGCTTCTGAATATGGGTGATGTCACTACTCCGGTAGGCCGCTCAAATGCCTCCTCAATTAATCTTATGGAACGTGTGGGATAGTGGGAATTAACTGAAAGTACATAGTGGATGGTGGCTTGAGGTCGCGACGCGCTGGTAAAAAACCATCGGGGGGAAATATGCCAGCAAGGATGCTATGTGAGCCTGGAGATGAAACAAACAATGAAGAGATGAACTGACATGGTTGACGCTACCACATCTTCATACACGGACGCCGCTAGGGAGAAGTCGCCTCGTGAAGTACATCGGGGCGAGGATGTGAAGGAAAATTGTTTTTATTCGAAGCCTTGAAGGCAAATTTTGTGGTGATATATTGATTCAGGGAAGACGAAGAGGAACCATCGGGATAGGCTTCTGAATATGGGTGACATCACTACTCCGGCAGGCCGCTCAAATGCCTCCTCAATTAATCTTATGGAACATGTGGGATAGTGGGAATTAACTGAGAGTACATAGTGGATGGTGGCTTGAGGTCGCGACGCGCTGGTAAAAAACCATCGGGGGGAAATATGCCAGCAAGGATGCTATGTGAGCCTGGAGAAGAAACAAATAATGAAAAGATGAACTGACGTGGTTGACGCGGCCACATCTTCATACACAGACGCCGCTAGGGAGAAGTCGCCTCGTGAAGTACATCGGGGCGAGGATGTGAAGGAAAACTGTTTTTATTCGAACCCTTGAAGGCAAATTTTGTGGAGATATATTGATTCAGGGAAGATGAAGAGGAACCATCGGGATAGGCTTCTGAATATGGGTGATGTCACTACTCCGGCAGGCCGCTCAAATGCCTCCTCAATTAATCTTATGGAACGTGTGGGATAGTGGGAATTAACTGAAAGTACATAGTGGATGGTGGCTTGAGGTCGCGACGCGCTGGTAAAAAACCATCGGGGGGAAATATGCCAGCAAGGATGCTATGTGAGCCTGGAGAAGAAACAAATAATGAAGAGATGAACTGACGTGGTTGACGCTGCCACATCTTCATACACAGACGCCGCTAGGGAGAAGTCGCCTCGTGAAGTACATCGGGGCGAGGATGTGAAGGAAAACTGTTTTTATTCGAAGCCTTGAAGGCAAATTTTTGGAGATATATTGATTCAGGGAAGAAGAAGAGGAACCATCGGAATAGGCTTCTGAATACGGGCGACGTCACTACTCCGGCAGGCCGCTCAAATGCCTCCTCAATTAATCTTATGGAACGTGTGGGATAGTGGGAATCAACTGAAAGTACATAGTGGATGGTGGCTTGAGGTCGCGACGCGCTGGTAAAAAACCATCAGGGGGAAATATGCCTGCAAGGATGCTATGTGAGCCTGGAGAAGAAACAAATAATGAAGAGATGAACTGACGTGGTTGATGCTCCCACATCTTCATACACAGACGCCGCTAGGGAGAAGTCGCCTCGTGAAGTACATCGGGGCGAGGATGTGAAGGAAAACTGTTTGTATTCGAAGCCTTGAAGGCAAATTTTTTGGAGATATATTGATTCAGGGAAGATGAAGAGGAACCATCAGGCTAGGCTTCTGAATATGGGAGACGTCACTACTCCGGCAGGCCGCTCAAATACCTCCTCAATTAATCTTATGGAACGTGTGCGATAGTGGGAATTAACTGAAAGTACATAGTGGATGGTGGCTTGAGGTCGCGACGCGCTGGTAAAGAACCATCGGGGGGAAATATGCCAGCAAGGATGCTATGTGAGCCTGGAGAAGAAACAAATAATGAAGAGATGAACTGACGTGGTTGACGCTGCCACATCTTCATACACATACGACGCTAGGGAGAAGTCGCCTCGTGAAGTACATCGGGGCGAGGATGTGAAGGAAAATTGTTTTTATTCGAAGCCTTGAAGGCAAATTTTGTGGTGATATATTGATTCAGGGAAGACGAAGAGGAACCATCGGGATAGGCTTCTGAATATGGGTGACATCACTACTCCGGCAGGCCGCTCAAATGCCTCCTCAATTAATCTTATGGAACATGTGGGATAGTGGGAATTAACTGAGAGTACATAGTGGATGGTGGCTTGAGGTCGCGACGCGCTGGTAAAAAACCATCGGGGGGAAATATGCCAGCAAGGATGCTATGTGAGCCTGGAGAAGAAACAAATAATGAAAAGATGAACTGACGTGGTTGACGCTGCCACATCTTCATACACAGACGCCGCTAGCGTGAAGTACATCGGGGCGAGGATGTGAAGGAAAACTGTTTTTATTCATAGACGTGAAGGCAAATTTTGCGGAGATATATTGATTCAGGGAAGATGAAGAGGAACCATCGGGATAGGCTTCTGAATATGGGTGATGTCACTACTCCGGCAGGCCGCTCAAATGCCTCCTCAATTAATCTTATGGAACGTGTGGGATACTGGGAATTAACTGAAAGTACATAGTGGATGGTGGCTTGAGGTCGCGACGCGCTGGTAAAAAACCATCGGGGGGAAATATGCCAGCAAGGATGCTATGTGAGCCTGGAGAAGAAACAAATAATGAAGAGATGAACTGACGTGGTTGACGCTGCCACATCTTCATACACAGACGCCGCTAGGGAGAAGTCGCCTCGTGAAGTACATCGGGGCGAGGATGTGAAGGAAAACTGTTTTTATTCGAAGCCTTGAAGGCAAATTTTTGGAGATATATTGATTCAGGGAAGATGAAGTGGAACCATCGGAATAGGCTTCTGAATACGGGCGACGTCACTACTCCGGCAGGCCGCTCAAATGCCTCCTCAATTAATCTTATGGAACGTGTGGGATAGTGGGAATCAACTGAAAGTACATAGTGGATGGTGGCTTGAGGTCGCGACGCGCTGGTAAAAAACCATCAGGGGGAAATATGCCTGCAAGGATGCTATGTGAGCCTGGAGAAGAAACAAATAATGAAGAGATGAACTGACGTGGTTGATGCTCCCACATCTTCATACACAGACGCCGCTAGGGAGAAGTCGCCTCGTGAAGTACATCGGGGCGAGGATGTGAAGGAAAACTGTTTGTATTCGAAGCCTTGAAGGCAAATTTTTTGGAGATATATTGATTCAGGGAAGATGAAGAGGAACCATCAGGCTAGGCTTCTGAATATGGGAGACGTCACTACTCCGGAAGGCCGCTCAAATACCTCCTCAATTAATCTTATGGAACGTGTGCGATAGTGGGAATTAACTGAAAGTACATAGTGGATGGTGGCTTGAGGTCGCGACGCGCTGGTAAAGAACTATCGGGGGGAAATATGCCAGCAAGGATGCTATGTGAGCCTGGAGAAGAAACAAATAATGAAGAGATGAACTGACGTGGTTGACGCTGCCACATCTTCATACACAGACGACGCTAGGGAGAAGTCGCCTCGTGAAGTACATCGGGGCGAGGATGTGAAGGAAAATTGTTTTTATTCGAAGCCTTGAAGGCAAATTTTGTGGTGATATATTGATTCAGGGAAGACGAAGAGGAACCATCGGGATAGGCTTCTGAATATGGGTGACATCACTACTCCGGCAGGCCGCTCAAATGCCTCCTCAATTAATCTTATGGAACATGTGGGATAGTGGGAATTAACTGAGAGTACATAGTGGATGGTGGCTTGAGGTCGCGACGCGCAGCAAGGATGCTATGTGAGCCTGGAGAAGAAACAAATAATGAAAAGATGAACTGACGTGGTTGACGCTGCCACATCTTCATACACAGACGCCGCTAGGGAGAAGTCGCCTCGTGAAGTACATCGGGGCGAGGATGTGAAGGAAAACTGTTTTTATTCGAAGACGTGAAGGCAAATTTTGCGGAGATATATTGATTCAGGGAAGATGAAGAGGAACCATCGGGATAGGCTTCTGAATATGGGTGATGTCACTACTCCGGCAGGCCGCTCAAATGCCTCCTCAATTAATCTTATGGAACGTGTGGGATACTGGGAATTAACTGAAAGTACATAGTGGATGGTGGCTTGAGGTCGCGACGCGCTGGTAAAAAACCATCGGGGGGAAATATGCCAGCAAGGATGCTATGTGAGCCTGGAGAAGAAACAAATAATGAAGAGATGAACTGACGTGGTTGACGCTGCCACATCTTCATACACAGACGCCGCTAGGGAGAAGTCGCCTCGTGAAGTACATCGGGGCGAGGATGTGAAGGAAAACTGTTTTTATTCGAAGCCTTGAAGGCAAATTTTGTGGAGATATATTGATTCAGGGAAGATGAAGAGGAACCATCGGGATAGGCTTCTGAATATGGGCGACGTCACTACTCCGGCAGGCCGCTCAAATGCCTCCTCAATTAATCTTATGGAACGTGTGGGATAGTGGGAATCAACTGAAAGTACATACTGGATGGTGGCTTGAGGTCGCGACGCGCTGGTAAAAAACCATCAGGGGGAAATATGCCTGCAAGGATGCTATGTGAGCCTGGAGAAGAAACAAATAATGAAGAGATGAACTGACGTGGTTGATGCTGCCACATCTTCATACACAGACGCCGCTAGGGAGAAGTCGCCTCGTGAAGTACATCGGGGCGAGGATGTGAAGGAAAACTGTTTGTATTCGAAGCGTTGAAGGCAAATTTTTTGGAGATATATTGATTCAGGGAAGATGAAGAGGAACCATCGGGCTAGGCTTCTGAATATGGGCGACGTCACTACTCCGGCAGGCCGCTCAAATACCTCCTCAATTAATCTTATGGAACGTGTGCGATAGTGGGAATTAACTGAAAGTACATAGTGGATGGTGGCTTGAGGTCGCGACGCGCTGGGTAAAAAACCATCGGGGGGAAATATGCCAGCAAGGATGCTATGTGAGCCTGGAGAAGAAACAAATAATGAAGAGATGAACTGACGTGGTTGACGCTGCCACATCTTCATACACAGACGCCGCTAGGGAGAAGTCGCCTCGTGAAGTACATCGGGGCGAGGATGTGAAGGAAAACTGTTTTTATTTGAAGCCTTGAAGGCAAATTTTGTGAAGATATATTGATTCAGGGAAGATGAAGAGGAACCATCGGGATAGGCTTCTGAATATGGGCGACGTCACTACTCCGGCAGGCCGCTCAAATGCCTCCTCAATTAATCTTATGGAACGTGTGGGATAGTGGGAATTAACTGAAAGTACATAGTGGATGGTGGCTAGAGGTCGCGACGTGCTGGTAAAAAACCATCAGGGGGAAATATGCCTGCAAGGATGCTATGTGAGCATGGAGAAGAAACAAATAATGAAGAGATGAACTGACGTGGTTGACGCTGCCACATCTTCATACACAGACGCCGCTAGGGAGAAGTCGCCTCGTGAAGTACATCGGGGCGAGGATGTGAAGGAAAACTGTTTGTATTCGAAGCCTTGAAGGCAAATTTTGTGGAGATATATTGATTCAGGGACGATGAAGAGGAACCATCGGGATAGGCTTCTGAATATGGGCGACGTCACTACTCCGGCAGGCCGCTCAAATGCCTCCTCAATTAATCTTATGGAACGTGTGGGATAGTGGGAATTAACTGAAAGTACATAGTGGATGGTGGCTTGAGGTCGCGACGCGCTGGTAAAAAACCATCAGGGGGAAATATGCCTGCAAGGATGCTATGTGAGCCTGGAGAAGAAACAAATAATGAAGAGATGAACTGATGTGGTTGACGCTGCCACATCTTCATACACAGACGCCGCTAGGAAGAAGTCGCCTCGTGATGTACATCGGGGCGAGGATGTGAAGGAAAACTGTTTGTATTCGAAGCCTTGAAGGCAAATTTTGTGGAGATATATTGATTCAGGGAAGATGAAGAGGAACCATCGGGATAGGCTTCTGAATATGGGTGACGTCACTACTCCGGCAGGCCGCTCAAATGCCTCCTCAATTAATCTTATGGAACGTGTGGGATAGTGGGAATTAACTAAAAGTACATAGTGGATGGTGGCTTGAGGTTGCGACGCGCTGGTAAAAAACCATCGGGGGGAAATATGCCAGCAAGATGCTATGTGAGCCTGGAGAAGAAACAAATAATGAAGAGATGAACTGACGTGGTTGACGCTGCCACATCTTCATACACAGACGCCGCTAGGGAGAAGGCGCCTCGTGAAGTACATCGGGGCGAGGATGTGAAGGAAAACTGTTTTTATTCGAAGCCTTGAAGGAAATTTTGTGGAGATATATTGATTCAGGGAAGATGAAGAGGAACCATCGGGATAGGCTTCTGAATATGGGCGACGTCACTACTCCGGCAGGCCGCTCAAATGCCTCCTCAATTAATCTTATGGAACGTGTGGGATAGTGGGAATTTACTGAAAGTACATAGTGGATGGTGGCTTGAGGTCGCGACGCACTGGTAAAAAACCATCGCGGGGAAATATGCCAGAAAGGATGCTATGTGAGCCTGGAGAAGAAACAAATAATGAAGAGATGAACTGACGTGGTTGAAAATTGCTGAGATGGCTAGATGATTATGTGGACGGGCTGCATGTTGAGAGAATTGGAAGTAGTGGGGATCAACTTCTTAAGAATGTAAGATTAGAAAATATGCCATTCATACTGAGGCTTGGTATCATTATGCCATTGGATCAATTGTTACCTTGGTTGCGGTTATGATCGCATTTGTTGTTGCATTGAAATGTTTTACATAGTGTGAATGTATGGTTTAATTAGATGCTCTGGAGAGCTATATGTTGTTCAATGAGAACTATGTATGTACTTTGGTTTTAATGTGATGATGAACTTCTATTAATTTTGTCAGTTATCTATTCATGATGTATGCAGATGAACGGACAATGGATGTACGCTAACAGACGCACCTCCGAGTACATTAAGGGCGTGAATAATTTTCTCGCAGTGGCTGAGGCAAACAAGCAGAATGGTTTTATGTGTTGTCCATGTCCTATATGTGGGAATACGAGGTCTTACTCTGACTTGAAAACCCTTCACACCCACCTTCTTTATAAGGGTTTCATGCCACACTATAATGTTTGGACCAAGCACGGAGAAAGAGGGGTTATGATGGAAGACAGCAAAGAAGAAGAAGAAGATGAAAACTATGTGCCCCCTGAATACGGTGATGCTGCAACGAGGGAAGCTGAAGATGCTGCAACGGGGGAAGCTGAAGATCAAGAGGAACCAAACAATGTGCCTGATAATGATCTTTGCCGAGTCATTGTTGATGCAAAGAGACAGTGCGAAAGTGTAAAGGACAGGCTGAAGTTCGATCACATGTTAGAGGATCACAAAAAAGGGTTGTACCCCAATTGCGAGATGGCAACACAAAGCACCGTACCATGCTGGAATTGCTGCAGTGGAAGGCAGAGAATGGTGTACCTGACAAAGGATTTGAGAAACTACTGAAAATATTGAAGAAGAAGCTATCGGTGTCAAAACCGGCGGATCTCGGGTAGGGGGTCCCGAACTGTGCGTCTAAGGCTAATGGTAATAGGAGGCAGGGTACACGATGTTTTACCAAGGTTCGGGCCCTCTCGATGGAGGTAATACCCTACTTCCTGCTTGATTGATCTTGATGATATGAGTATTACAAGAGTTGATCTACCATGAGATCGAAGAGGCTAAACCCTAGAAGCTAGCCTATGATTATGATTGTTGTTCTCCTACGGACTAAACCCTCCGGTTTATATAGACATCGGAGGGGGCTAGGGTTACACAGAGTCGGTTACAGAGAAAGAGATCTACATATCCGAATTGCCAAGCTTGCCTTCCATGCAAAGGAGAGTCCCATCTGGACACGGGACAAAGTCCTCAATCTTATATCTTCGTAGTCCAATAGTCCGGCCAAAGTATATAGTACGGCTGTCCGAGGACCCCCTAATCCCGGACTCCCTCAGTAGTCCCTGAACCAGGCTTCAATGACGATGAGTTCGGCGCACAGATCGTCTTCGTCATTGCAAGGCAGGTTCTTTCCAAATCCTCCAGAGTATTGTTGTAGCGAGCAGTGTCCGGCTCATCATCAATGTCACGCCTTTAATAACGGCTGTCTCCACGTGTCGAGCGAATGCAAGAAGTCGAGGCATTTTTACATTTGCCACCCCGACCAACCGAGTAAATAGTCTATAAAAGAGACGGAGATCCTCAGATCCAAATCACACCATCTCCTCCCAGCGAGCATTCATCAGAGCGCACCCGAAAAAATCCATACCACCATGGCAAGTCGTCGCGGCTCCTCCTCTCGCTCCCGTACCACTAGGCCAGGTGATTGGGAGAAATGTTCTGTCCCCCACAGCCGACTAGTAGAGTTGCAGACCAAGGGGTTTCTCCCGCCTGCGTACATGGTCCCTGTCCGAGCAGGGCTAGACACTTATAATGGCGGGGAGCAAGCGGAGAGCTCTCCGAACCCATGCAAGGGAGAGCGGGTATGCTTCGTCCCCTATTTGCTGAGGAGGCTCGGATTTCCAATCCATCCTTTCCTCCGCGGGCTCCTGGAGTTCTACGGCCTCCAGCTGCATAATTTTACCCCAGCCTCCATACTGCATATCGCAGGCTACGTCGCCTTCTGCGAGCTTTTTCTGGATTGCGAAGCTCATTTCGAGCTGTTCTGCCTCGTATCCCGCACTCAGGAGGGGTCGGTATATCAAGTGGGCGGAGCCGAAATATGGCGCTTCGCCGGGACCGGATACCTATCCGGCACGCCGAAGAAGATATCCGAAGACTGGCCCTCAGAATGGTTCTACGTGGAGGACGTCCCTCTTCCGGACCCTGTTCGAAAGGGCCTTCCCGAGTTTGTAAATTCCCCTTTCAAGAAACGCCACAGCTGGCGCCCCAGGAGGAAGATAACAGAGAGATCCTTTTCCTGATGGACAGGATAAATACGCTGGCCAAATCAGGACTGACAATAATTGAAGTTATGTCCATATGTATAATGCGGGGAGTGCAGCCACTTCAATATCGGGGAAAACCCATGTGGCACTTCAATGGAGAAGACGACGCCGCCCGCTGCGGCCGTAAAGGTCCGGACTCTCCCATCGCTCTGGCGAAGATACTGTCCGATTTGTATAAAGGAGAAGAGGAGGATTTCATCCATATCAAGCCACGGGATGGATTCTCCATGTACAACCGCCCAAGCTGGGTGAGTTGCCATCTTTTATTCCAGCCTTTCTCACATTTTTTAGCACAGATGTTTACTTTGTCAATTCGTAGCAGGAACTGTGAAGAGCTAGGAAGGATGTTCACAGCCCATCTCCATAGCCAGAGGACCCCAACCAGGCTCTCGACCCCGGACTCGAAGAAGATCTGGACACATTTGTGGAGCTTGTTTGCAAGACATTTTACCAGTTAAGCTGTGATGGTGTGATGGTGGCCATCATAGCCGATTATCCTGGCCTACTCCCTGTATCCCAGGTAAGTAAAGCCAGAGTCCCAACTTCCAAAAAGGATTCCCTCTTTACACTTCACCCACCGCACATGTATTGCATCTTACAGGGAAGGCCATCGGGGCGCCAAGCTGAACCTGTAGCAACTCACCAACAAGGGGCACCGAAGTCGGGTAGGCTTAAAAGGAAGGCAGTCAGGACTGAGACGCCATTGCAAAGGTATATTTAAAAACCTGCCACGAAATTATCATCGTTACATTATAACAATGTCGACTATCTTCTGACAGAAAAAATGCTTGTCGGACTATATCCGGAGAGCCTGCTAGTCACGCCTCCACCAGCCGGAATCCGAGGCTGGACTCAAGGGCGGAGGTTAACGCGGGCGATCCTCCAAAGGATGCGGATAGATTTTACGCTACAAACTCTGAAGTGGAGAGTGCCACAAATCATAGGCGCCGACGGGCCGCACTACGCGACCCTAATTTTTCTGAAGAGGCATTCGATGCCTTCAACTCAGGGGACGCGTACATCCGGGCTGCTCCAGGTGGCCTCGCCAGGGCCACGGACCAGTACGTAAAGGATATACAGGTAAGAAAATTTGATAAGTATGTATATCAGTAGCCCCTGAGACTTGAATCAGTTGGCACAACTGATTTAAGGATCCTTGTGTGCATAGGTTCTGATAGAGAAGAATACCGAGCTATCTAAAGAGCTGGAGGAGTGCAAGGCCCAACTGCGGGCCGCAATTGCCGTGATGGAGGAGTCTACAAAGGCCCCATCTGGTAATTTTTGCTTTAAACGAAAAATAATGTCATGGCATGTACCAGTTAAGTATTCGGCATGAATGCGATTCTAACAATAGAATCTGCAAACAATCTCGGTGGAAATCCGGAGATCGTACCAGAGGATGAGCAACATGTTCGGTGACAGCTAAAGGCTTGCCAGCGTGTGCTTACAAAGGTTATAAAGGAGGAAAATACTCTCCAGGACGCGAATGTCCGACTGGACGTCGAATTAAAGGACATTCGGGCCCAGCTTGCTGACTCCGTAAAGGAGAATACGAGGCTTCGACGCGGCATATTCAGTAAGTGATCTGATGAACCAGTATTAAGTTCGTCGAAGAAGCGTGCTAACAGAACTATGTCTGTAGGCATGCTGACAGGTCGTCCCGAAGAGGAGATGCCTGGATCTGCAGGCGATCTTCTGTCGTAGCTCTCACAGTTGCATGAAAAAGTTTGGCAGGTGATGCGGGGCATTGCCCAAGCCTTGTGGCCATCCGCCTCCCTGCTAGGAGGCATGGGGGAGCTTGTGGAGATGCTCAAGGGAGCGCGGCAGCACTTCTAATTGTGGAAGATATCGACCTGCCGACAAGGCTCAAGGGAAGCCTGGGCCACGGTGAAGACGCGATACACCAAGGCTGACCCGAACCACATGGCCGAGGTCGGACCTGTAGGGTCAGATGGGAAGGAGATCCCTGTACATCTGGTGTATGACCAGGTAGCATTAGCCGCTAAGTATTCCCAATAGGACTGTAGGCTAGACAGCCTGTTGGATGGTATAGAAGAAGAGTTTAGTCAGTCTAAGTGACTTTGTACTTTGAAGGACACATTTTGTCCCTAGCCGGATTGTAAATCATTTGTCTTGGCCGACCTTTTCGCTTCAACCTTTGGACCCGATAGTCCGGAGTGTATCCGAATACCCGCTCAGTTACGTGTAGGGGTCATATGTGCTTGAACAGACAAGTACCCAACTAGTTATGTTATATTACATAGGTAGTAAGAAACATCTTCCAGGGAGAATAGTTCCATTAAGGGTTCCTTTCCCTTCGTGTACATGCATTGATGTGCATGTCCGAACTGCGAAAATTTACGCAGGATATAAGCATCTGGGGGCATGTTTTGTAATAGGTAAAATACATCTTTTGTTCACCGACCGAATATTCCCTTAAGAACGCTAGCTTTCGGCTTCACCTAGTCTGAGGTACACATCCGGCTAACCCGACAGTAACAATCGCAGAGGTGCTCCCCTTATGCCCTAGCCGAATTAACGAGAACATAGGGCATAAACACAAGAGCCAGGCAACCCAGCTTGGCCAAACTTAAGTCATATCGATGCATATAGTGGTGAAAAGGCACATACGGAGAAGTGACGCATATGTGATGGGCATAAAGCCCAGAAGACAATTAAGCTTCTATGTAAGAAGTCCCTAGGTATATTGAGCGCGCATAGCACGTCCAGAGTGTGCGGTCAAAGCATACTTGAAGCTTTTAAGGCTATAAATGTAAAAGGGGTGGGGGAGAGTATAATTTAAAAAGGAAGACGAAGGTAAGGACACAAACAGAGTTTGGCATTAGGCGTAGAATCTTTGGAGTCTGGCCGCGTTCCATGGGTTCGGCTCGAGCCGATTGTGTGATGCATCACGCAGACGGTACGCACCTCCAGTGAGAACTTTGTCAGTGATGAAGGGACCCTCCCACATGGCCTTGAGCTTGTCCTTTTTGTTCTCTGGTAGGCGTAGGACGAGTTCACCAATGTTGTAAGTTTTGGCCCGCACTTCTCTGCTTTGATACCTTCGAGCCTGCTGTTGATAGAATGCGGAACGGGCCTTTACGTCGCCACGCTCCTCCTCCAGGGCATCTAAGCTGTCCTGCCGATCCAGCTCGGCTTCTCTCTCTTCGTACATGCACACTCTAGGTGAATCATGGATGATATCGCAGGGTAGCACTGCCTCTGCGCCGTACACCATAAAAAATGGTGTGTATCCAGTTGTGCGATTTGGCATGGTCCTCATGTTGGGGAACGTTGCAGAAAATTAAATTTTTTCCTACGGTTTCACCAAGATCCATCTATGAGTTCATCTAAGCAACGAGTCAAGGGAGAGAGTTTGCATCTACATACCACTTGTAGATCGCGTGCGGAAGCTTGCAAGGTGATGATGTAGTCGTACTCGACGTGATTCAAATCACCGATGACCAGCGCCGAACGGACGGCACCTCCGCGTTCAACACACGTACGGGACGGGAGACGTCTCCTCCTTCTTGATCCAGCAAGGGGGAAGGAGAGGTTGATGAAGATCCAGCAGCACGACGGCGTGGTGGTGGATGCAGGGCGTCACAGCAGCAGGGCTTCGCCGAGACTACTAGGGAGAGACGTAACGGGGGGAGATGGAGGCGCCAGGGGCTGGTGTATGAAGTCCCTCCTCTCCCCCACTATATATACGGGTGCCAGGGGGGCGCCGGCCCTAGTAGATGAGATCTACTAGGGGGGCGGCGGCCTAGGGGAGGTTTCCCTCCCCCCGAAGGCACCTAGGGGTGCCTTCCACCACTAGGACTCCTCCTAGGGGGAAACCCTAGGCGCATGGGCCTATAGGGGCTGGTGCCCTTGGCCCATGATGGCCAAGGCGCACCCCCTACAGCCCATGTGGCCCCCCGGGACAGGTGGCCCCACCCGGTGGACCCCCGGGACCCTTCCGGTGGTCCCGGTACAATACCGATAACCCCGAAACTTGTCCCGATGCCCGAAATAGCACTTCCTATATATAATTCTTTACCTCCGGACCATTCCGGAACTCCTCGTGACGTCCGGGATCTCATCTGGGACTCCGAACAACATTCGGGTTTCTGCATATACATATCTTCATAACCCTAGCGTCACCGAACCTTAAGTGTGTAGACCCTACGGGTTCGGGAGACATGCAGACATGACCGAGACGCTCTCAGTCAATAACCATCAGTGGGATCTGGATACCCATGATGGCTCCCACATGCTCCTCGATGTTGTGATCGGATGAACCACGATGTCGAGGATTTGATCAAACCCTGTATGCAATTCCCTTTGTCAATCGGTGCGTTACTTGCCCGAGACTTGATCGTCGGTATCCCAATACCTTGTTCAGTCTCGTTACCGGCAAGTCACTTTACTCGTACCGTAATGCATGATCCCGTGTCCAACACCTTGGTCACATTGAGCTCAATATGATGATGCATTACCGAGTGGGCCCAGAGATACCTCTCCGTCATACGGAGTGACAAATCCCAGTCTCGATCCGTGTCAACCCAACAGCTACTTTCGGAGATACCTGTAATGCACCTTTATAGTCACCCAGTTACGTTGTGACGTTTGATACACCCAAGGCACTCTTACGGTATCCGGGAGTTACACGATCTCATGGTCGAAGGAAGAGATACTTGACACTTGCAAAGCTCTAGCAAAACGAACTACACGATCTTTTATGCTATGCTTAGGATTGGGTCTTGTCCATCACATCATTCTCCTAATGATGTGATCCCGTTATCAATGACATCCAATGTCCATAGTCAGGAAACCATGACTATCTGTTGATCACAACGAGCTAGTCAACTAGAGGCTTACCAGGGACATAGTGTGGTCTAAGTATTCACACGTGTATTACGATTTCCGGATAATACAGTTATAGCATGAATAAAAGACAATTATCATGAACAATGAAATATAATAATACTTTTATTATTGCCTCTAGGGCATATTTCCAACAGTCTCCCACTTGCACTAGAGTCACTAATCTAGTTACATTGTGATGAATCGAACACCCATAGAGTTCTGGTGTTGATCATGTTTTGCATGCGAGAGAGGTTTAGTCAGCGGATCTGCGACATTCAGATCCGTGTGCACTTTGCAAATCTCTATGTCTCCATCTTGAACATTTTCACGGATGGAGTTGAAACGACGCTTGATGTGCCTGGTCTTCTTGTGAAACCTGGGCTCCTTGGCGAGGGCAATAGCTCCAGTGTTGTCACAAAAGAGTTTGATCGGCCCCGACGCATTGGGTATGACTCCTAGGTCGGTGATGAACTCCTTCACCCAAATCGCTTCATGTGCTGCCTCCGAGGCTGCCATGTACTCCGCTTCACACGTAGATCCCACCACGACGCTCTGCTTGCAGCTGCACCAGCTTACTGCTCCACCATTCAACATATACACGTATCCGGTTTTTGACTTAGAGTCATCCAGATCTGAGTCGAAGCTAGCGTCGACGTAACCCTTTACGACGAGCTCTTCGTCTCCTCCATAAACGAGAAACATGTCCTTCGTCCTTTTCAGGTACTTCAGGATATTCTTGACCGCTGTCCAGTGTTCCTTGCCGGGATTACTTTGGTATCTTGCTACCAAACTTACGTCAAGGTTTACATCGGGTCTGGTACACAGCATGGCATACATAATAGATCCTATGGCTAAAGCATAGGGGATGACACTCATCTCTTCTTTATCTTTTGCCGTGGTCGGTGACTGAGCTGAGCTCAGTCTCACACCTTGTAACATAGGCAAGAACCCCTTCTTGGACTGATCCATTCTGAATCTCTTCAAAATCTTATCCAGGTATGTGCTTTGTGAAAGACCTATGAGGCGTCTCGATCTATCTCTATAGATCTTGATGCCTAATATATAAGCAGCTTCTCCAAGGTCCTTCATTGAAAAACACTTATTCAAGTAGGCCTTAATGATGTCCAGAAATTCTATATTATTTCCCATCAGGAGTATGTCATCTACATATAATATGAGAAATGCTACAGAGCTCCCACTCACTTTCTTGTAAACACAGGCTTCTCCATAAGTCTACATAAACCCAAACGCTTTGATCATCTCATCAAAGCGAATGTTCCAACTCCGAGATGCTTGCACCAGTCCATAAATGGATCGCTGGAGCTTGCATACTTTGTTAGCGTTCAGAGGATTGACAAAACCTTCCGGCTGCATCATATACAGTTCTTCCTTAAGATGCCCGTTAAGGAATGCTGTTTTGACGTCCATCTGCCATATCTCATAATCATAGTATGCGGCAATTGCTAACATGATTCGGACGGACTTTAGCTTCGCTACGGGAGAGAATGTCTCGTCGTAGTCAATCCCTTGAACCTGTCGATAACCCTTAGCGACAAGTCGAGCTTTATAGATGGTAATATTACCATCCGCGTCCGTCTTCTTCTTAAAGATCCATTTGTTTTCTATCGCTCGCCGATCATCGGGCAAGTCTGTCAAAGTCCATACTTTGTTTTCATACATGGATTCTATCTCGGATTTCATGGCTTCAAGTCATTTGTTGGCATCCGAGCCCGCCATTGCTTCTTCATAGTTCGAAGGTTCATTGTTGTCTAACAACATGATTTCCAGGACAGGGTTGCCGTACCACTCTGGTGCGGAACGTGTCCTTGTGGACCTACGAAGTTCAGCAGTAACTTGATCCGAAGTACCTTGATCATCATCATTGTTTTCCTCTTCAGTTGGTGTGGGCATCACAGGAACGGTTTCCTGCGCTGCGCCACTTTCCTGCTCAAGAGGTAGTACTTCATCGAGTTCTACTTTCCTCCCACTTACTTCTTTCGAGAGAAACTCTTTTTCCAGAAAGCATCCGTTCTTGGCTACAAAGATCTTGCCTTCGGATCTTAAGTAGAAGGTATACCCTATAGTTTCCTTAGGGTATCCTATGAATACGCATTTTTCCGACTTGGGTTCGAGCTTTTCAGGTTGAAGTTTCTTGACATAAGCATCGCATCCCCAAACTTTCAGAAACGACAGCTTAGGTTTCTTTCCAAACCATAATTCATACGGTGTCGTCTCAACGGATTTAGACAGTGCCCTATTTAAAGTGAATGTAGCTGTCTCTAGAGCGTATCCCCAAAATGATAGCGGTAAATCGGTAAGAGACATCATAGACCGCACCATATCCAATAGAGTGCGATTACGACGTTCGGACACACCGTTTCGCTGAGGTGTTCCAGGCGGCGTGAGCTGTGAAATGATTCCACATTTTTTAAGTGTGTACCAAATTCGTTACTTAAGTATTCTCCTCCACGATCTGATCGTAAGAATTTTATCTTTCGGTCACGTTGATTCTCCACCTCATTCTGAAATTCCTTGAACTTTTCAAAGGTCTCAGACTTGTATTTCATTAAGTAGACATACCCATATCTACTCAAGTCATCTGTGAGAGTGAGAACATAACGATATCCTCCGCGAGCCTCAACGCTCATTGGACCGCACACATCGGTATGTATGATTTCCAACAAGTTGGTTGCTCGCTCCATTGTTCCGGAGAACGGAGTCTTGGTCATTTTGCCCAAGAGGCATGGTTCGCACGTGTCAAACGATTCATAATCAAGAGACTCTAAAAGTCCATCAGCATGGAGCTTCTTCATGCGCTTGACACCAATGTGACCAAGGCGGCAGTGCCACAAGTATGTGGGACTATCGTTATCAACTTTAAATCTTTTGGCATCTACACTATGAACATGTGTAATATTACGCTCGAGATTCATTAAGAATAAACCATTGACCATCGGAGCATGACCATAAAACATATCTCTCATATAAATCGAACAACCATTATTCTCAGATTTAAATGAGTAGCCATCTCATATTAAACGAGATCCTGATACAATGTTCATGCTCAAACTTGGCACTAAATAACAATTATTAAGGTTCAAAACTAATCCCGTAGGTAAATGTAGAGGCAGCGTGCCGACGGCGATCACATCGACTCTGGAACCATTCCCGACGCGCATCGTCACCTCGTCCTTTGCCAGTCTCCGTTTATTCCGCAGCTCCTGCTGTGAGTTACAAATATGAGCAACGGCACCGGTATCAAATACCCAGGAGTTACTACGATTACTGGTAAGGTACACATCAATCACATGTATATCAAATATACCTTTGGTGTTGCCGGCCTTCTTATCCGCTAAGTATTTGGGGCAGTTCCGCTTCCAGTGACCCTTCCCCTTGCAATAAAAGCACTCAGTCTCAGGCTTGGGTCCATTCTTTGACTTCTTCCCGGTAACTGCCTTACCAGGCGCGGCAACATCTTTGCCTTCCTTCTTGAAGTTCTTCTTACCCTTGCCCTTCTTGAACTTAGTGGTCTTATTGACCATCAACACTTGATGTTCTTTCTTGATTTCAGCCTCTGCTGACTTCAGCATCGAGAACACTTCAGGAATGGTCTTTTCCATCCCCTGCATGTTGTAGTTCATCACAAAGCTCTTGTAGCTTGGTGGGAGCGACTGGAGGATTCTGTCAATGACCGCCTCATCTGGGAGGTTAATGTTCAGCTGGGTCATACGGTTGTGCAACCCAGACATCTTCAGGATGTGCTCACTGACAGAACTGTTTTCCTCCATCTTACAACTGTAGAACTTGTCGCAGACATCATATCTCTCGACCCGGGCATGAGCTTGAAAAACTAGTTTCAGCTCTTCGAACATCTCATATGCTCCGTGGTGCTCAAAACGCTTTTGGAGCCCCGGTTCTAAGCTGTAAAGCATGCCGCACTAAACGAGGGAGTAATCATCAGCACGAGACTGCCAAGCATTCATAATGTCTTGGTTCTCTGGGACGGGAGCGTCACCTAGCGGTCCTTCTAGGACATATTGTTTCCTGGCAGCTATGAGGATGATCCTCAGGTTCCGGACCCAGTCCGTATAGTTGCTGCCATCATCTTTCAGCTTGGTTTTCTCTAGGAACGCGTTGAAGTTCATGTTGACATTAGCGTTGGCCATTGATCTACAAGACATATTTGCAAAGGTTTTAGACTAAGTTCATGATAATAAAGTTCTAATCAAATTATGAACTCCCACTTAGATTAGACATCCCTCTAGTCATCTAAGTGTTACACGATCCGAGTCGACAAGGCCGTGTCCGATCATCACGTGAGACGGACTAGTCATCGTCGGTGAACATTCTCATGTTGATCGTATCTTCCATATGACTCGTGTTCGACCTTTCAGTCTCCGTGTTTCGAGGCCATGTCTGCACATGCTAGGCTCGTCAAGTTAACCCTAAGTGTTTTCGCTGTGTAAAACTGTCTTACACCCGTTGTATGTGAACGTAAGAATCCATCACACCCGATCATCACGTGGTGCTTAGAAGCGACGAACTGTAGCAACGGTGCACAGTTAGGGGAGAACACTTCTTGAAATTTTTGTAAGGGATCATCTTATTTACTACCGTCGTCCTAAGTAAACAAGATGCATAAACATAATAAACATCACATGCAATTATATAGTTGTGACATGATATGGCCAATATCATATAGCTCCATTGATCTTCATCTTCGGGGCTCCATGATCATCTTGTCACCGGCTTGACACCATGATCTCCATCATCATGATCTCCATCATCGTGTCTTCATGAAGTTGTCACGCCAACGACTACTTCTACTTCTATGGCTAACGCGTTTAGCAATAAAGTAAAGTGAGTTACATGGCGTTCTTCAATGACACGCAGGTCATACAAAAAATAAAGACAACTCCTATGGCTCCTGCCGGTTGTCATACTCATCGACATGCAAGTCGTGAATCCTATTACAAAGAACATGATCTCATACATCACAATTCATCATTCATCACAACTTCTGGCCATATCACATCACATGATCAATCGCTGCAAAAAAAAGTTAGACGTCCTCTAATTGTTGTTGCATCTTTTACGTGGCTGCAATTGGGTTCTAGCAAGAACGTTTTCTTACCTACGAATAACCACAACGTGATTTTGTCAACTTCTATTTACCCTTCATAAGGGCCCTGTTCATCGATTCCGCTCCAACTAAGGTGGGAGAGACAGACACCCGCCAGCCACCTTATGCAACTAGTGCATGTCAGTCGGTGGAACCGGTATCACGTAAGCGTACGTGTAAGGTTGGTCCGGGCCGCTTCATCCCACAATACCGTTGAGCAAGAAAAGACTAGTAGAGGCAAGTAAGATGACAAAATCCACGCCCACAACAAAATTGTGTTCTACTCGTGCAAAGAGAACTACGCATAGACCTAGCTCATGATGCCACTGTTGTGGAACGTTGCAGAAAATTAAAATTTTTCCTACGGTTTCACCAAGATCCATCTATGAGTTCATCTAAGCAATGAGTCAAGGGAGAGAGTTTGCATCTACATACCACTTGTAGATCGCGTGCGGAAGCTTGCAAGGTGATGATGTAGTCGTACTCGACGTGATTCAAATCACCGATGACCAGCGCCGAACGGACGGCACCTCCACGTTCAACACACGTACGGGACGGGAGACGTCTCCTCCTTCTTGATCCAGCAAGGGGGAAGGAGAGGTTGATGAAGATCCAGCAGCACGACGGCGTGGTGGTGGATGCAGGGCGTCACAGCAGCAGGGCTTCGCCGAGACTACTAGGGAGAGACGTAACGGGGGGAGATGGAGGCGCCAGGGGCTGGTGTATGAAGTCCCTCCTCTCCCCCACTATATATAGGGGTGCCAGGGGGGGCGCCGGCCCTAGTAGATGAGATCTACTAGGGGGGCGGCGGCCTAGGGGAGGTTTCCCTCCCCCCAAGGCACCTAGGGGTGCCTTCCACCACTAGGACTCCTCCTAGGGGGAAACCCTAGGCGCATGGGCCTATAGGGGCTGGTGCCCTTGGCCCATGATGGCCAAGGCGCACCCCCTAAAGCCCATGTGGCCCCCCGGGACAGGTGGCCCCACCCGGTGGACCCCCGGGACCCTTCCGGTGGTCCCGGTACAATACCGATAACCCCGAAACTTGTCCCGATGCCCGAAATAGCACTTCCTATATATAATTCTTTACCTCCGGACCATTCCGGAACTCCTCGTGACGTCCGGGATCTCATCCGGGACTCCGAACAACATTCGGGTTTCTGCATATACATATCTTCATAACCCTAGCGTCACCGAACCTTAAGTGTGTAGACCCTACGGGTTCGGGAGACATGCAGACATGACCGAGACGCTCTCAGTCAATAACCATCAGCGGGATCTGGATACCCATGATGGCTCCCACATGCTCCTCGATGTTGTCATCGGATGAACCACGATGTCGAGGATTCGATCAAACCCTGTATGCAATTCCCTTTGTCAATCGGTACGTTACTTGCCCGAGACTCGATCGTCGGTATCCCAATACCTTGTTCAGTCTCGTTACCGGCAAGTCACTTTACTCGTACCGTAATGCATGATCCCGTGTCCAACACCTTGGTCACATTGAGCTCAATATGATGATGGATTACCGAGTGGGCCCAGAGATACCTCTCCGTCATACGGAGTGACAAATCCCAGTCTCGATCCGTGTCAACCCAACAGCTACTTTTGGAGATACCTGTAATGCACCTTTATAGTCACCCAGTTACGTTGTGACGTTTGATACACCCAAGGCACTCTTACGGTATCCGGGAGTTACACGATCTCATGGTCGAAGGAAGAGATACTTGACACTTGCAAAGCTCTAGCAAAACGAACTACACGATCTTTTATGCTATGCTTAGGATTGGGTCTTGTCCATCACATCATTCTCCTAATGATGTGATCCCGTTATCAACGACATCCAATGTCCATAGTCAGGAAACCATGACTATCTGTTGATCACAACGAGCTAGTCAACTAGAGGCTTACCAGGGACATAGTGTGGTCTAAGTATTCACACGTGTATTACGATTTCCGGATAATACAGTTATAGCATGAATAAAAGACAATTATCATGAACAATGAAATATAATAATACTTTTATTATTGCCTCTAGGGCATATTTCCAACAGTCTCCCACTTGCACTAGAGTCACTAATCTAGTTACATTGTGATGAATCGAACACCCATAGAGTTCTGGTGTTGATCATGTTTTGCATGCGAGAGAGGTTTAGTCAGCGGATCTGCGACATTCAGATCCGTGTGCACTTTGCAAATCTCTATGTCTCCATCTTGAACATTTTCACGGATGGAGTTGAAACGACGCTTGATGTGCCTGGTCTTCTTGTGAAACCTGGGCTCCTTGGCGAGGGCAATAGCTCCAGTGTTGTCACAGAAGAGTTTGATCGGCCCCGACGCATTGCGTATGACTCCTAGGTCGGTGATGAACTCCTTCACCCAAATCGCTTCATGTGCTGCCTCCGAGGCTGCCATGTACTCCGCTTCACACGTAGATCCCGCCACGACGCTCTGCTTGCAGCTGCACCAGCTTACTGCTCCACCATTCAACATATACACGTATCCGGTTTTTGACTTAGAGTCATCCAGATCTGAGTCGAAGCTAGCGTCGACGTAACCCTTTACGACGAGCTCTTCGTCTCCTCCATAAACGAGAAACATGTCCTTCGTCCTTTTCAGGTACTTCAGGATATTCTTGACCGCTGTCCAGTGTTCCTTGCCGGGATTACTTTGGTATCTTGCTACCAAACTTACGTCAAGGTTTACATCGGGTCTGGTACACAGCATGGCATACATAATAGATCCTATGGCTGAAGCATAGGGGATGACACTCATCTCTTCTTTATCTTTTGCCGTGGTCGGTGACTGAGCTGAGCTCAGTCTCACACCTTGTAACATAGGCAAGAACCCCTTCTTGGACTGATCCATTCTGAATCTCTTCAAAATCTTATCAAGGTATGTGCTTTGTGAAAGACCTATGAGGCGTCTCGATCTATCTCTATAGATCTTGATGCCTAATATATAAGCAGCTTCTCCAAGGTCCTTCATTGAAAAACACTTATTCAAGTAGGCCTTAATGCTGTCCAGAAATTCTATATTATTTCCCATCAGGAGTATGTCATCTACATACAATATGAGAAATGCTACAGAGCTCCCAGTCACTTTCTTGTAAACGCGGGCTTCTCCATAAGTCTACATAAACCCAAACGCTTTGATCATCTCATCAAAGCGAATGTTCCAACTCCGAGATGCTTGCACCAGTCCATAAATGGATCACTGGAGCTTGCATACTTTGTTAGCGTTCCGAGGATTGACAAAACCTTCCGGCTGCATCATATACAGTTCTTCCTTAAGATGCCCGTTAAGGAATGCTGTTTTGACGTCCATCTGCCATATCTCATAATCATAGTATGCGGCAATTGCTAACATGATTCGGACGGACTTTAGCTTCGCTACGGGAGAGAATGTCTCGTCGTAGTCAATCCCTTGAACCTGTCGATAACCCTTAGCGACAAGTCGAGCTTTATAGATGGTAATATTACCATCCGCGTCCGTCTTCTTCTTAAAGATCCATTTGTTTTCTATCGCTCGCCGATCATCGGGCAAGTCTGTCAAAGTCCATACTTTGTTTTCATACATGGATTCTATCTCGGATTTCATGGCTTCAAGTCATTTGTTGGAATCCGGGCCCGCCATTGCTTCTTCATAGTTCGAAGGTTCATTGTTGTCTAACAACATGATTTCCAGGACAGGGTTGCCGTACCACTCTGGTGCGGAACGTGTCCTTGTGGACCTACGAAGTTCAGCAGTAACTTGATCCGAAGTACCTTGATCATCATCATTGTTTTCCTCTTCAGTTGGTGTGGGCATCACAGGAACGGTTTCCTGCGCTGCGCCACTTTCCTGCTCAAGAGGTAGTACTTCATCGAGTTCTACTTTCCTCCCACTTACTTCTTTCGAGAGAAACTCTTTTTCCAGAAAGCATCCGTTCTTGGCTACAAAGATCTTGCCTTCGGATCTTAAGTAGAAGGTATACCCTACAGTTTCCTTAGGGTATCCTATGAATACGCATTTTTCCGACTTGGGTTCGAGCTTTTCAGGTTGAAGTTTCTTGACATAAGCATCGCATCCCCAAACTTTCAGAAACGACAGCTTAGGTTTCTTTCCAAACCATAATTCATACGGTGTCGTCTCAAGGATTTAGACAGTGCCCTATTTAAAGTGAATGTAGCTGTCTCTAGAGCGTATCCCCAAAATGATAGTGGTAAATCGGTAAGAGACATCATAGACCGCACCATATCCAATAGAGTGCGATTACGACGTTCGGACACACCGTTTCGCTGAGGTGTTCCAGGCGGCGTGAGCTGTGAAACGATTCCACATTTTTTTAAGTGTGTACCAAATTCGTGACTTAAGTATTCTCCTCCACGATCTGATCGTAAGAATTTTATCTTTCGGTCACGTTGATTCTCCACCTCATTCTGAAATTCCTTGAACTTTTCAAAGGTCTCAGACTTGTGTTTCATTAAGTAGACATACCCATATCTACTCAAGTCATCTGTGAGAGTGAGAACATAACGATATCCTCCGCGAGCCTCAACGCTCATTGGACCGCACACATCGGTATGTATGATTTCCAACAAGTTGGTTGCTCGCTCCATTGTTCCGGAGAACGGAGTCTTGGTCATTTTGCCCAAGAGGCATGGTTCGCACGTGTCAAATGATTCATAATCAAGAGACTCTAAAAGTCCATCGGCATGGAGCTTCTTCATGCGCTTGACACCAATGTGACCAAGGCGGCAGTGCCACAAGTATGTGGGACTATCGTTATCAACTTTAAATCTTTTGGCATCTACACTATGAACATGTGTAATATTACGCTCGAGATTCATTAAGAATAAACCATTGACCATCGGAGCATGACCATAAAACATATCTCTAATATAAATCGAACAACCATTATTCTCAGATTTAAATGAGTAGCCATCTCATATTAAGCGAGATCCTGATACAATGTTGATGCTCAAACTTGGCACTAAATAACAATTATTAAGGTTCAAAACTAATCCCGTAGGTAAATGTAGAGGCAGCGTGCCGACGGCGATCACATCGACTCTGGAACCATTCCCGACGCGCATCATCACCTCGTCCTTTGCCAGTCTCCGTTTATTCCGCAGCTCCTGCTGTGAGTTACAAATATGAGCAACGGCACCGGTATCAAATACCCAGGAGTTACTACGATTACTGGTAAGGTACACATCAATCACATGTATATCAAATATACCTTTGGTGTTGCCGGCCTTCTTATCCGCTAAGTATTTGGGGCAGTTCCGCTTCCAGTGACCCTTCCCCTTGCAATAAAAGCACTCAGTCTCAGGCTTGGGTCCATTCTTTGACTTCTTCCCGGTAACTGGCTTACCAGGCGCAGCAACATCTTTGCCGTCCTTCTTGAAGTTCTTCTTACCCTTGCCCTTCTTGAACTTAGTGGTCTTATTGACCATCAACACTTGATGTTCTTTCTTGATTTCAGCCTCTGCTGACTTCAGCATCGAGAACACTTCAGGAATGGTCTTTTCCATCCCCTGCATGTTGTAGTTCATCACAAAGCTCTTGTAGCTTGGTGGGAGCGACTGGAGGATTCTGTCAATGACCGCCTCATCTGGGAGGTTAATGTTCAGCTGGGTCATACGGTTGTGCAACCCAGACATCTTCAGGATGTGCTCACTGACAGAACTGTTTTCCTCCATCTTACAACTGTAGAACTTGTTGGAGACATCATATCTCTCGACCCGGGCATGAGCTTGGAAAACTAGTTTCAGCTCTTCGAACATCTCATATGCTCCGTGATGCTCAAAACGCTTTTGGAGCCCCGGTTCTAAGCTGTAAAGCATGCCGCACTGAACGAGGGAGTAATCATCAGCACGAGACTGCCAAGCATTCATAATGTCTTGGTTCTCTGGGACGGGAGCGTCACCTAGCGGTCCTTCTAGGACATATTGTTTCCTGGCAGCTATGAGGATGATCCTCAGGTTCCGGACCCAGTCCGTATAGTTGCTGCCATCATCTTTCAGCTTGGTTTTCTCTAGGAACGCGTTGAAGTTCATGTTGACATTAGCGTTGGCCATTGATCTACAAGACATATTTGCAAAGGTTTTAGACTAAGTTCATGATAATAAAGTTCTAATCAAATTATGAACTCCCACTTAGATTAGACATCCCTCTAGTCATCTAAGTGTTACATGATCCGAGTCGACTAGGCCGTGTCCGATCATCACGTGAGACGGACTAGTCATCGTCGGTGAACATTCTCATGTTGATCGTATCTTCCATACGACTCGTGTTCGACCTTTCGGTCTCCGTGTTTCGAGGCCATGTCTGCACATGCTAGGCTCGTCAAGTTAACCCTAAGTGTTTTCGCTGTGTAAAACTGTCTTACACCCGTTGTTTGTGAACGTAAGAATCCATCACACCCGATCATCACGTGGTGCTTAGAAGCGACGAACTGTAGCAACGGTGCACAGTTAGGGGAGAACACTTCTTGAAATTTTTGTAAGGGATCATCTTATTTACTACCGTCGTCCTAAGTAAACAAGATGCATAAACATAATAAACATCACATGCAATTATATAGTTGTGACATGATATGGCCAATATCATATAGCTCCATTGATCTTCATCTTCGGGGCTCCATGATCATCTTGTCACCGGCTTGACACCATGATCTCCATCATCATGATCTCCATCATCGTGTCTTCATGAAGTTGTCACGCCAACGACTACTTCTACTTCTATGGCTAACGCGTTTAGCAATAAAGTAAAGTGAGTTACATGGCGTTCTTCAATGACACGCAGGTCATACAAAAAATAAAGACAACTCCTATGGCT
>NC_041385.1:865783232-865855691 GCF_002162155.2 Triticum dicoccoides | reverse complement strand
ATGCTCAAACTTGGCACTAAATAACAATTATTAAGGTTCAAAACTAATCCCGTAGGTAAATGTAGAGGCAGCGTGCCGACGGCGATCACATCGACTCTGGAACCATTCCCGACGCGCATCATCACCTCGTCCTTTGCCAGTCTCCGTTTATTCCGCAGCTCCTGCTGTGAGTTACAAATATGAGCAACGGCACCGGTATCAAATACCCAGGAGTTACTACGATTACTGGTAAGGTACACATCAATCACATGTATATCAAATATACCTTTGGTGTTGCCGGCCTTCTTATCCGCTAAGTATTTGGGGCAGTTCCGCTTCCAGTGACCCTTCCCCTTGCAATAAAAGCACTCAGTCTCAGGCTTGGGTCCATTCTTTGACTTCTTCCCGGTAACTGCCTTACCAGGCGCGGCAACATCTTTGCCGTCCTTCTTGAAGTTCTTCTTACCCTTGCCCTTCTTGAACTTAGTGGTCTTATTGACCATCAACACTTGATGTTCTTTCTTGATTTCAGCCTCTGCTGACTTCAGCATCGAGAACACTTCAGGAATGGTCTTTTCCATCCCCTGCATGTTGTAGTTCATCACAAAGCTCTTGTAGCTTGGTGGGAGCGACTGGAGGATTCTGTCAATGACCGCCTCATCTGGGAGGTTAATGTTCAGCTGGGTCATACGGTTGTGCAACCCAGACATCTTCAGGATGTGCTCACTGACAGAATTGTTTTCCTCCATCTTACAACTGTAGAACTTGTCGCAGACATCATATCTCTCGACCCGGGCATGAGCTTGAAAAACTAGTTTCAGCTCTTCGAACATCTCATATGCTCCGTGGTGCTCAAAACGCTTTTGGAGCCCCGGTTCTAAGCTGTAAAGCATGCCGCACTGAACGAGGGAGTAATCATCAGCACGAGACTGCCAAGCATTCATAATGTCTTGGTTCTCTGGGACGGGAGCGTCACCTAGCGGTCCTTCTAGGACATATTGTTTCCTGGCAGCTATGAGGATGATCCTCAGGTTCCGGACCCAGTCCGTATAGTTGCTGCCATCATCTTTCAGCTTGGTTTTCTCTAGGAACGCGTTGAAGTTCATGTTGACATTAGCGTTGGCCATTGATCTACAAGACATATTTGCAAAGGTTTTAGACTAAGTTCATGATAATTAAGTTCTAATCAAATTATGAACTCCCACTCAGATTAGACATCCCTTTAGTCATCTAAGTGTTACACGATCCGAGTCGACTAGCCCGTGTCCGATCATCACGTGAGACGGACTAGTCATCGTCGGTGAACATTCTCATGTTGATCGTATCTTCCATACGACTCGTGTTCGACCTTTCGGTCTCCGTGTTCCGAGGCCATGTCTGCACATGCTAGGCTCGTCAAGTTAACCCTAAGTGTTTTTGCTGTGTAAAACTGTCTTACACCCGTTGTATGTGAACGTAAGAATCCATCACACCCGATCATCACGTGGTGCTTAGAAGCGACGAACTGTAGCAACGGTGCACAGTTAGGGGAGAACACTTCTTGAAATTTTGTAAGGGATCATCTTATTTACTACCGTCGTCCTAAGTAAACAAGATGCATAAAACATAATAAACATCACATGCAATTATATAAAGTAGTGACATGATATGGCCAATATCATATAGCTCCTTTGATCTCCATCTTCGGGGCTCCATGATCATCTTGTCACCGGCATGACACCATGATCTCCATCATCATGATCTCCATCATCGTGTCTTCATGAAGTTGTCACGCCAACGACTACTTCTACTTCTATGACTAACGCGTTTAGCAATAAAGTAAAGTAGTTTACATGGCGTTCTTCAATGACACGCAGGTCATACAAAAAATAAAGACAACTCCTATGGCTCCTGCCGGTTGTCATACTCATCGACATGCAAGTCGTGAATCCTATTACAAAGAACATGATCTCATACATCACAATTCATCATTCATCACAACTTCTGGCCATATCACATCACATGATCAATCGCTGCAAAAACAAGTTAGACGTCCTCTAATTGTTGTTGCATCTTTTACGTGGCTGCAATTGGGTTCTAGCAAGAACGTTTTCTTACCTACGAATAACCACAACGTGATTTTGTCAACTTCTATTTACCCTTCATAAGGGCCCTGTTCATCGATTCCGCTCCAACTAAGGTGGGAGAGACAGACACCCGCCAGCCACCTTATGCAACTAGTGCATGTCAGTCGGTGGAACCGGTATCACGTAAGCGTACATGTAAGGTTGGTCCGGGCCGCTTCATCCCACAATACCGTTGAGCAAGAAAAGACTAGTAGAGGCAAGTAAGATGACAAAATCCACGCCCACAACAAAATTGTGTTCTACTCGTGCAAAGAGAACTACGCATAGACCTAGCTCATGATGCCACTGTTGTGGAACGTTGCAGAAAATTAAAAATTTTCCTACGGTTTCACCAAGATCCATCTATGAGTTCATCTAAGCAACGAGTCAAGGGAGAGAGTTTGCATCTACATACCACTTGTAGATCGCGTGCGGAAGCTTGCAAGGTGATGATGTAGTCGTACTCGACGTGATTCAAATCACCGATGACCAGCGCCGAACGGACGGCACCTCCGCGTTCAACACACGTACGGGACGGGAGACGTCTCCTCCTTCTTGATCCAGCAAGGGGGAAGGAGAGGTTGATGAAGATCCAGCAGCACGACGGCGTGGTGGTGGATGCAGGGCGTCACAGCAGCAGGGCTTCGCCGAGACTACTAGGGAGAGACGTAACGGGGGGAGATGGAGGCGCCAGGGGCTGGTGTATGAAGTCCCTCCTCTCCCCCACTATATATAGGGGTGCCAGGGGGGCGCCGGCCCTAGTAGATGAGATCTACTAGGGGGGCGGCGGCCCAGGGGAGGTTTCCCTCCCTCCAAGGCACCTAGGGGTGCCTTCCACCACTAGGACTCCTCCTAGGGGGAAACCCTAGGCGCATGGGCCTATAGGGGCTGGTGCCCTTGGCCCATGATGGCCAAGGCGCACCCCCTACAGCCCATGTGGCCCCCCGGGACAGGTGGCCCCACCCGGTGGACCCCCTGGACCCTTCCGGTGGTCCCGGTACAATACCGATAACCCCGAAACTTGTCCCGATGCCCGAAATAGCACTTCCTATATATAATTCTTTACCTCCGGACCATTCCGGAACTCCTCGTGACGTCCGGGATCTCATCCGGGACTCCGAACAACATTCGGGTTTCTGCATATACATATCTTCATAACCCTAGCGTCACCGAACCTTAAGTGTGTAGACCCTATGGGTTCGGGAGACATGCAGACATGACCGAGACGCTCTCAGTCAATAACCATCAGCGGGATCTGGATACCCATGATGGCTCCCACATGCTCCTCGATGTTGTCATCGGATGAACCACGATGTCGAGGATTCGATCAAACCCTGTATGCAATTCCCTTTGTCAATCGGTACGTTACTTGCCCGAGACTCGATCGTCGGTATCCCAATACCTTGTTCAGTCTCGTTACCGGCAAGTCACTTTACTCGTACCGTAATGCATGATCCCGTGTCCAACACCTTGGTCACATTGAGCTCAATATGATGATGCATTACCGAGTGGGCCCAGAGATACCTCTCCGTCATACGGAGTGACAAATCCCAGTCTCGATCCGTGTCAACCCAACAGCTACTTTCAGAGATACCTGTAATGCACCTTTATAATCACCCAGTTACGTTGTGACGTTTGATACACCCAAGGCACTCCTACGGTATCCGGGAGTTACACGATCTCATGGTCTAAGGAAGAGATATTCGACATTGGCAAAGCTCTAGCAAAACGAACTACACGATCTTTTATGCTATGCTTAGGATTGGGTCTTGTCCATCACATCATTCTCCTAATGATGTGATCCCGTTATCAACGACATCCAATGTCCATAGTCAGGAAACCATGACTATCTGTTGATCACAACGAGCTGGTCAACTAGAGGCTTACCAGGGACATATTGTGGTCTAAGTATTCACACGTGTATTACGATTTCCGGATAATACAGTTATAGCATGAATAAAAGACAATTATCATGAACAATGAAATATAATAATACTTTTATTATTGCCTCTAGGGCATATTTCCAACAGTCTCCCACTTGCACTAGAGTCACCGATCTAGTTACATTGTGATGAATCGAACACCCATAGAGTTCTGGTGTTGATCATGTTTTGCACGCGAGAGAGGTTTAGTCAGCGGATCTGCGACATTCAGATCCGTGTGCACTTTGCAAATCTCTATGTCTCCATCTTGAACATTTTCACGGATGGAGTTGAAACGACGCTTGATGTGCCTGGTCTTCTTGTGAAACCTGGGCTCCTTGGCGAGGGCAATAGCTCCAGTGTTGTCACAGAAGAGTTTGATCGGCCCCGACGCATTGGGTATGACTCCTAGGTCGGTGATGAACTCCTTCACCCAAATCGCTTCATGTGCTGCCTCCGAGGCTGCCATGTACTCCGCTTCACACGTAGATCCCGCCACGACGCTCTGCTTGCAGCTGCACCAGCTTACTGCTCCACCATTCAACATATACACGTATCCGGTTTTTGACTTAGAGTCATCCAGATCTGAGTCGAAGCTAGCGTCAACGTAACCCTTTACGACGAGCTCTTCGTCTCCTCCATAAACGAGAAACATGTCCTTCGTCCTTTTCAGGTACTTCAGGATATTCTTGACCGTTGTCCAGTGTTCCTTGCCGGGATTACTTTGGTATCTTGCTACCAAACTTACGTCAAGGTTTACATCGGGTCTGGTACACAGCATGGCATACATAATAGATCCTATGGCTGAAGCATAGGGGATGACACTCATCTCTTCTTTATCTTTTGCCGTGGTCGGTGACTGAGCTGAGCTCAGTCTCACACCTTGTAACATAGGCAAGAACCCCTTCTTGGACTGATCCATTCTGAATCTCTTCAAAATCTTATCAAGGTATGTGCTTTGTGAAAGACCTATGAGGCGTCTCGATCTATCTCTATAGATCTTGATGCCTAATATATAAGCAGCTTCTCCAAGGTCCTTCATTGAAAAACACTTATTCAAGTAGGCCTTAATGCTGTCCAGAAATTCTATATTATTTCCCATCAGGAGTATGTCATCTACATATAATATGAGAAATGCTACAGAGCTCCCACTCACTTTCTTGTAAATGCAGGCTTCTCCATAAGTCTGCATAAACCCAAACGCTTTGATCATCTCATCAAAGCGAATGTTCCAACTCCGAGATGCTTGCACCAGTCCATAAATGGATCGCTGGAGCTTGCATACTTTGTTAGCGTTCCGAGGATCGACAAAACCTTCCGGCTGCATCATATACAGTTCTTCCTTAAGATGCCCGTTAAGGAATGCTGTTTTGACGTCCATCTGCCATATCTCATAATCATAGTATGCGGCAATTGCTAACATGATTCGGACGGACTTTAGCTTCGCTACGGGAGAGAATGTCTCGTCGTAGTCAATCCCTTGAACCTGTCGATAACCCTTAGCGACAAGTCCAGCTTTATAGATGGTAATATTACCATCCGCGTCCGTCTTCTTCTTAAAGATCCATTTGTTTTCTATCGCTCGCCGATCATCGGGCAAGTCTGTCAAAGTCCATACTTTGTTTTCATACATGGATTCTATCTCGGATTTCATGGCTTCAAGTCATTTGTTGGAATCCGGGCCCGCCATTGCTTCTTCATAGTTCGAAGGTTCATTGTTGTCTAACAACATGATTTCCAGGACAGGGTTGCCGTACCACTCTGGTGCGGAACGTGTCCTTGTGGACCTACGAAGTTCAGCAGTAACTTGATCCGAAGTACCTTGATCATCATCATTGTTTTCCTCTTCAGTTGGATGCCATGAAGACCGTGTATGCTATCCTTTGATAATGTGGGTACCGTGACTTGCATGGAGTGAGGACAGTCGATATGTAGTATACCGACTTTTGTAGTGGGAATTTATGTCCATCTGTCTCTCGTTCGACGACGAGCACCACGCTTACAACCTGGTGTGTTGTAGCTATGTATAGAAACATGGGTTCACCGACATTTGGCGCTGCCAGAATTGGATTGGTGGCCAGGAGGGATTTTATTTCCTCCATCCCAGCCGTAGATGCATCCGTCCGCTCGAAGTGTTCGGTGCATCGAAGAACGCGATAAAGAGGTAGCGCCTTTTCTCCTAATCGGGAGATAAAGCGGCTTAGGGTGGCCACACATCCAGTTAGTTTCTGGATTTTCTTGAGGTCTGTTGGGGTAGCCAACTGTGACAGAGCTCGGATTTTAGCCGGGTTTGCTTCGATTCCTCTATTGGAAACAATAAAGCCCAAGAGTTTTCCGGCTGGTACGCTGAAAACGCATTTTTCCGGGTTGAGCTTGATGTCATATGTTCGGAGATTGTCGAACGTAAGCCTCAAGTCGTCTATTAATGATTCGACGTGTTTGGTTTTGATGACCACATTGTCTACATAAGCCTCCACTGTTTTTCCGATTTGTGTTTCCAGGCATGTCTGAATCATGCGTTGATAGGTCGCACCGGCGTTTTGAGCCCGAAAGGCATGGTGTTAAAACAGAAGGGACCGTATGGAGTGATAAATGCCGTTGCGGCTTGATCGGACTCCGCCATCTTGATTTGATGGTATCCGGAGTATCCGTCGAGGAAACACAACGAGTCGTGTCCTGCGGTAGCGTCGATAATTTGATCGACGCGGGGGAGGGGGAAGGGATCCTTAGGGAAAGCCTTATTAAGGTCTTTGAAATCGATGCATTGGCGCCAGGATTTGTCCTTCTTTG
Organism: Triticum dicoccoides; assembly: GCF_002162155.2. NCBI lineage: Eukaryota > Viridiplantae > Streptophyta > Magnoliopsida > Poales > Poaceae > Triticum > Triticum dicoccoides. The sequence continues at coordinate 865,848,895 of NC_041385.1, read as the reverse complement.
GTACCATCTCCAGGTTTGCTAGCCAGTCCGGATGTTTCATTTCTCTGATGAATCCGGCTTCGAGTAGCTTGGCTAGCTCTTCTCCCATGGCTTGTCGCTTGGGTTCTGAAAAGCGCCAAAGAGTCTACTTGATCGGCTTGTATCCCTTTGGTATGTTTAGGCTATGTTCGGCCAGCCTGCGTGGGATACCTGGCATGTCTGAAGGATGCCAGGCGAAAATGTCCCAATTCTCGCGCAAGACCTCTCGTAGTGCGGCGTCTATTGTGGGGTTCAGCTGTGCTCCGATTGATGCTGTTTTTGTAGGGTCTGTTGGGTGGACCTGGAATTTGACTATTTCGTCTGCTAGTTTAAAAGAGGTGGACTTGGGTCATTTGTCAAGTATTACGTCGTCCCTGTCTACTGCGGAGAGCAGCAAAGTTAGCTCTTCGGCCGCGAGGGCTTCAGATAATGCCCCCAGGGGTAGTGCGACAGTCTTATTTTCGACGCGGAGTGCTATGTCCGGATCACTGGTTAGAGTGATGATTCCATTGGGCCCCGGCATCTTGAGCCTCATGTACCCGTAATGGGATATAGCTTGGAAGCTTGTGAACGTGTCTCGTCCCAAGACACTAGTGCAGAACCGGCCTTTAGTGCCGGTTCGTAATGACCTTTAGTGCCGGTTTGGCAACCGGCACTAAAGAGTGGGGACTAAAGGCCCCCCCTTTAGTACCGGTTCGTCACAAACCGGCGCTAAAGTGCCACCACGTGGCACGAGCCAGTCCCGGGTGCGTGTAGGAGAATAGTACCGGTTGGTAACACCAACCGGTACTAAATGTTTTGGTGTTTTTTTAATTTTTCCTTTAGTTTTGTGTTTTCAATTGAATTTAGTGATTGTTTTACATTATAATGAGTTGTTAAATCATTAGGTGAAAGTACCGCAGATTAGTTTCGACTGGATGCATTGGATCCTATAGCTACTAGCTAAGTGATCAAGTATAGGCCATATCCATATATATTATACTTGATCATCTAATTAGGTGATCAAGTACCAGCTGAAACTAATCTGCGGTTTCTTTCATTAAATGATATAATAACTCATCATCATCATCATATTAATATAAAAACTCTTGCATCATATCATCAACATGAGTATATATACTCTAGCTAGCTATAGCTAAAAATCATCGTAGTCGTCATTATCACTATTTAATCATCATAGTCATTACCGCTATCTAATCACCACCAACACTAGCTTAAAGAAGAAACTTTCACTTGTACCAGAAGCAAAAATATCATCGAGTTCAACATGATGATCATGATATTATAATCGTTCATAACACCACAAAAGCAAATCACTCTTTGAGATTAAGTTCAGGACGAAGAACACGGACATGAGAGGACAAGTACTAAGAGCATGAATCAATCCTGCTGCTCTCTCTCAGGTAAAATAGCATAGAACATGTATAGCTCTCCTGATTCATCATATGGAGCATGCAGATTAACCTGTCTCCTAATCGTGCGCTGCGCTTCTCATTGCTGCCCCCTAGTACTTCTCTGCGATCGTTAACAATTTTCCTCCAATCTTTCACTATTAAGCATTCGTTGCTTCTAGGAATCCTGAATGCACTCATGTGCAATGTAGGATATCTTGGCCATAAGCTAACAATTGACATGCGACCTTTACTCTCGATCCCCTGGGGCACAACTGTCATCGGGAGTCCCTGTTGAAGAACATCGTATAGTACTTAATTAATATACTTAGCACTGAAAGTTTAGCAAAAAAATTATGTATGCAAAAGATGCACTGAGGACAAATAGTAAAACCTTACCATCATTCCTAAATAGATGTGAATGTAGTTCAATACGATCACTATTGGTCACACGTTTTGAGTACTAACATTTCTAAGTGGAGGAAGAAAATTTGTCTTGATAGTATGAAGATCCTCACACTACTAGGGAAAACCCTAGCAGTAGCGCTGGTTTTGTGCTCACTAGTAGCGCGGGTAGGTGCGCTACTAATAAGGCGCTACAGCTACTGCTTAGCAGTAACGCGTGCCTACAAGCACTACTGCTAGGACGAATAGCTGCAGCGTTTGTTCACTCCCACGCTACTGCTAATGTAACTACTAGCAGCGTGTTTTCTCTCCATCGCTACTAGTATTCTTTTTTTTTATTTTTTCATTTTTAGTTTATTTAGTCGCCATCGTACAAATATTGATACAATACCAGTTATGAGGTTTACATCATTATGTCCATAACGGTGTAAAATGAGGGTGGATTAGGTTCAAGTGGAGGCAATATGTGGTGTATGTCAAAAGTATATACTACTAATCCAAACTTGATCTAGTTTGGACTAGTAGTACTTTCGATGTGCACCACATGTTGCCTCCACTTGAATCTAATCCGCCAGCACAAGATATTTAATCATCATCATGGTCATTACCACCAACAGTATTTATTTAATCACCACTAACACTAGCTAATAATAATCATCATAGTCATTACCACCAACACTAGCTATTTTATCATCATAGTAATAGTGTAGCACATCATCATCCTGAAACTCATTTCTAGCTAGCTAATCACTCCTGCTGCTCTCTCTTAGGTAAAACAACATAAAACATGTGTAGCTCTCCTCCTTGATCAAGTTGGAGCATGCAGATGAACCTGTCTCCTAATCGTGGGTAGCGCCTCTGTTTGCTGCCCAGTACTTCTCTGCGCTCCTCCATCACATATTTGGTCCAGTCTTGCAGTATTAAGCATCCGTCTCTAATCTTGAATGCACTAAAGTAATCTGTAGGATATCTTGGCCGTAAGATGATAATACTCATGGTACCTTTAGTCTCGATCCCATAAGGCACAACATTCATCAGGAGTCCTTGTTGCAGAACATCGTATGGTAATATACTTAACAATGAAGTTTAGCTTCAAAAATGATGTATGGAAAAGATGCACTGAGGACAAATAGTAAAAATCTTACCATCCTTCCTAAATAGATGTAACTGTAGTTCATTACGAACACTATTGGTTGCACGTTTTCAGTACTAACATTTCTAAATCCAGGAAGAAAATTTGCCTTGACAGTATCAAGATCCTCAAGCCATGAAACATAATGACTTAGCTCCTCGCAGTTTAGTTTATCCTCAGGACAGTAGTAGGTCCTGTCTACCAAGCGCTGGACATGTTTGCTTGCACCGAAATAAGCTGACAATACAAATTAGTTGTCAATACATAATGACTTAACTATTTTTGAATAAACAATATCAAAGACATAAATATGGTTGAGAAACTTACATAATGGTATAACTGGAGGCGTCTGCACATCGACCCAGATGTCGGTATTACCTTCAATATCATCTTCCTGACGAATATCAAAAGTGATAACCATATCAGGCTCAAATGCATAAGTCTTGCATAGTGCTTGCCATGTTTTGCATCCAAAATAGTTGTAGTCGTCTGAATTGTATAATTTGGCATGGAAAATATAACCATGCTCGGTCTTTAAATACACTTTCTTTACCTCCGTAGTATGACTGAAACCTATCTTATCCAATACAAAAACTCTTGCATGGCAGGGGATACACTAGTAGAATAGTAAAAAAAATATAAGTTGAAGCAAATGAAGCAGATGTCATGCTTAATTACGAAAAAAGACTTGTCGTTATGACTTACTGTATCCACTTCGAAGTTCTCGTCCAGGAAGATTCCGTCGCACAGGCCGCTCTCATCTTCGCAGTATTTGCAAATACCGAAATCCTTTTCATCGTCATACATTTCCTATGTTCATAGTTAAAACATTAATTGAAAATCGATCGAAGACAACTACCAGGATACTCAACCACAAATCCGGGGCACTCGATATTTCCTACTATTCTGGCACAAGTCATGCCAAAATTCACGGAAAAATCCGGCATGACCTTTGCTAAAATAGGACATATCGAGCGCCTGAAATTTGCCGGAACGGAAATGAATCAACACTCCGGCAAAACATAGGCCACTCAGAGGTGTAACCTGAAAACATGACTGGCCACTTGGATATTGAGCAACACAAGATATACATTTCAAAATATCTTATAGGACTCAAATTAGCATGCATTCAAAAAGCAAAAGTAAATCATCTCATGCATCCGTACATCGTCGAATATTATCACTAATACATCACAAATAGTGTCATACACATAACATCACTAATACAACTAAAACCCTAGCACACGACGGGTATCGGCGCGGGCGGTGGACACCCACAGAGAAGGAACCATCACGGGATCATAGCTCCAGTGAGATCCCTGGAGAACCTGCTAGGTATTGGAGAACCTGTGCTCCAACGCAAACAAGTAGCGACGGACGTGCGCGTCCTCCTCACTGACACGGTGACGCACCACCTCCGCGGAGTCCTCGAGCCTCTAGACCATCACTGGCCCACGCGACCGCCACCAAAGAAGGTTCGGGTCAACGACAGGCTGGCTCCTCACCAACCTGCGCCCCCCGGTAGGTAGCGCCTCCCAGTACTACCCTGGTGGAGCCCAGTCCTGGACATGGCCCATCTGGTCAAGCAGGTGTCGTCCTCCGCCGACTCGACGACGAGGATGCGGGATAGGCATCGTCCACGTCGATGCGGGAAAAATTGCTTTAACTAAAAAATAGCAACAAGTTCTTACTAACTAGTTCTATTAATTCAACTAGTTCTTACTAAAAATAAATTTACTATAAATAAAAATATTCTAATACCTAATTAATACCTAGTTCTTAATAACTAGTTAGTACCTAGGAACTACTGCCTTAATTACCATCTAATTTGATGAACCTATAGGGGTGGAAAGTGGTAGCGGATGTTCCAATTATCCAACTATAAAGTGAAATAAGTGGTCAAATTTTACTCGTTTTATGATTCATCTTAGAAATTTGATTCGTTTCCACCCTTACATGAACCCTAACTCATTTGCCGCATCCGCATACGATTTGTTTCCACTCTTACATGAACCCTAACTAATTTGATGCAACTAAAATATAAAAAAACCTAGGCAGAGGTAGGGGAGAGGGAGGAGCAGGCGTGCTCACCTCGGGTGCCTGCGACGAGGGAGGGGCAGGCGGTGTCGAGGTCAGGGTCGGGGCTCGGGCGTGCGGCGGATGGCGGCGTCGAGGTCGGGGTCGGGGGCGACGTTGAATCTGGGGTCGGGGCGGCGTAGAGGGTGTGCAGAGAGCGCGCGGCGGCCGATGGGCGATGGCGGTGGCGAGAGTATGGACAGTTGGATTAGGGGGAAGTGGCCGTGGGGAAGGACGAACCCCGTGGTTAAGTCAGAGGTAGCAGTAGCGCGTTCCAGGAAGAGCGCTACTGTTACGTTAGCTACAACGCTTTCTGGGATACACGCTACTGCTACTCCTTTCTCTTTTTGTCCCTTTTTCATTTAGTTTTCTTCACATTTTTTCCTTTCACCTTATTCCATTTCTTTTATTTTCAATTACCTTTCTATTTGCTTTCCATTTAATTCTATATCCTTTAGCAGCAGCGAGTTTAATATAAAACGCGCTGCTACAAGGAAAGTAGCGGTAGCGCGGTTCGTTATAGGTCGCTACTACTATGTGTAGCCTGTCGGCTAAGCCATGGGAATTTTAGTAGTAACGTGTTTAGGGCAGCACGCGCTACTGCTAGAACTTTATCTGCAACGCGGTTTGCCCATGCGCGCTACTGCTAGTTAGCACCAGCGTGCTTTTTTGACCCATTCTGCTGCTAAAGTTCTGTGTATAAGGTTTTCCCTAGTAGTGTCAAGACATGAAACATAATGACTTATCTCCTCGCTGTTTAGTTCAGCTCCGGGACAGTAGTAGGTCCTGTCTACCAAGCACCGGACATGTTAGCTTGAATGGAAATAAGCTGTCAATAGAAATTAGTTGTCAATTATTTTTGAATAAGCAATATCAAAGACAAAAATATAGTTGAGAAGAACTCACATAATGGTAGAACTGGAGGCGTCTGCACATTGACCCAGATGTCTCTATTACCTTCAATATCATCTTCCAGATGAATATCAAAGGTGATAACCATATCAGGCTCAAATGTATAAGCCTTGCATAGTGCTTGCCAAGTTTTGCATTCAAAATAGGTGTACGTGTTTGCATTGTATACTTTGACGTTGAAAGTATAACCATGCTCAGTTTTCAGGTAAACTCTCTTTACCTCCATAGTTTCCATAACATTGAAACCTATCTTATCCAAGACAAAAATTCTTGCATGGCAGGGGATGCGCTAGTAGAATAGTGAAAATTAAAAATTATAAGTTGAAGCAAATGAAGCATATATAAGTCATGCTTAATTACGAAAAAAGACTCGTCGTTGTGACTTACTGTATCGAATTCGAAGGTCTCATCCAGCTTGATGCTGAATCGCCTATCACCAACAAGGAAATTTCTGTCGCACAGGCCGCGCTGGTCTTCACAGTATTCGCACATAATGAGATCTTTTTTGTCGTCAGACGACATTTCCTATATTCATGTAGGCGAAACATTAAACACTTACTAATTCAATTAATTCAACTAATTCAACTACTTCTATTAATTGAACTAGTTCTGTTAATTCAAGTAATTCAACTAAGCATTTACTAATAATAAACTTGTTCTATTAATTTTCTTACTAAAATAAACTTGTTCTAATAAAATCTCATATACCTAAATTTTAATTAGTTCAAATAATCTCATATACCTAAATTTACTTACTAAAAATAAACTAGTTATATTAATTCAACTAGTTCAACTAAGCATTTACTAGAAATAAACTAGTTATATTAATTCAACTAGTTCAAATAATCTCATATACCTAAATTTTCTTACTAAAAATAAACTAGTTATATTAATTCAACTAGTTCAACTAAGCATTTACTAAAAATAAACTAGTTATATTGATTCAACTAGTTCAAATAATCTCATATACCTAAATTTTCTTACTAAAAATAAACTAGTTATATTAATTCAACTAGTTCAACTAAGCATTTACTAAAAATAAACTAGTCCTATATTCATCTAGCTAACAACTTTTCTATCCAATTCATCTAACATTAATCTAAACAATAGAAAACAGAAAATAAGTAAAAAAATATGTGTCTGTGTAGTACTGTGTGTGTATGCGTATGTACATATGTGTGTGTAGTGTGTGTGTGTGTATGTGTGTGTCTATGCATGTGTGTATGTGTGGTATGAGAGCGGGCCTGGGGGCGGCGGCGTACGGGCGACGACGGGGGAGGCGGCGTATGGGCGGCGACGGGGGCGGCGGTGGGGACGGCGTGACGACATGGGCGGCGGGGCGGGGGCGATCGCGAGGCGACATAGTACGGGCCGAGATAGCGACGACGGGGCGGCGGGGGCGACGACGCGCGGCGGGGGCGGCGAGGGTGGAGGAAGTGGTCAATATGGAACTGATTTTTCGTAAGTGCCATATATATAGGAGGGGTCTGGCCAACATTGGCCTTTAGTACCGGTTGGTGGCTCCAACCGGTACTAAAGGACAACCCATTAGTACCGGTTAGAGCCACCAACCGGTAGTAATGGTCGTGCGCTGCCACCCCCGGTGCATTATGTTTAGTCCCACCTCACCGAGCGAAGGGCAGCCGCACTGGTTTATAAACCCAGCCACGGCTGCTCTTTCGAACTCCTCTATATAGCAGGCTTCTGGGCCTAACTAGGGTGCGCTGCCCTGTGAGCCTGCCGGCCCTTCTGGGCCTAAATTTGCACACCCTAGGTCTGGCAGGCCCACCGGACAGCGCCCCAACTATTTTTTATATAGTTTTTTTCTTTTATGCATTATTTATTTTTGAGTAATATTTTTATATAGTATTTTCTCTTCTTCTTTATTTATTTTCTTCTATTTATTTCTGAGTAGTTTTTTTTGCTGTATTTAGTTTCTTTGTGAATATTTTTGCTTTATATAGTTTTTTCTTTTCTGCATTATTTATTTTCTTCTATTTATTTTTGAGTAATTTTTTATATAGTATTTTCTTTTCTGCTTTATTTTGTTCCTTCTATTTATTTCTGAGTAGTTTTTTGCTGTATTTAGTTTCTTTGTGGATATTTTTGCTTTAGTTGCTTCGAATGCTGCATAATGCTTCATTTTGGACTGATTTTCCATTTCACGGTCATTTAGCTATCTAAACAAATTGATGACATCGCAACGAATGCTGCATAATGCCGGCTCAAAAAAAGTCTGGAGTTCAAATAATTTAATAAAAAATGAAGCACCCGTGTAACAGATGAGTTCTCGTCCGAAACCCTGATACTCCGAAAGAGATTGTCCAGTTTGTACATGAAGTGCATCCAGTTTTTGCCGTGACGCTCTCTACTCTTTCGCACATGCTATGCGGGTGAAATGATGATACCATGCCAAGTTTCAACATTTCCAGAGTTCGTTTTGTAGTGTTTTCAATTTCACGGTCATTTAGCTCTGATCTAAACAAAATCGGTTACTGAAAAACAGCAAATGATGTCAGAACGTGTTGGAAATTGATGACGTCGCGGGGGATTGAGGGGGAGACCGAGTGAGTGGAGAGAGTGAGGGCGTAAACATGTAAAAATATACATCAAAAATACATTGATTATCAATGATCTTTTTGTGTACAATCTGAATTGTCAATATGAGTCCTCAACGGTTTAGAAACCGGTGAAGACTCATATTGACTCCACAAATTATATACACACAGAGTTCAATGAAGACCAAATGCTTGTGATACTTTTTTGCGTGGTAATACATGTCTCATTTATATCATAAGTATCATAGTACAAGCCACGTACAAACCGACCTGGCAAAATTGAAAAGACATGAAAACGCTAGCCTTTGCACAAAGGAACAACAACCAAGAAGTAAAATTACAATCAAGACCGAAGAAACCTTTGAACTTGACCCAATGCCCGTCATAGGCCTCCGGTACCACCATAGCAGCCACCAAAGGAAACAATGACAGATCACCTTCACACTTGAGCTTGAAGCGGCTCCATCGCTGATATGCTGCTTTGCGGACCTCCAAAGTGGTTCACCAAAAGCGAAACCATTACCGTTGAACGAATCAGACCGGGGCAACACCCCGGACACGCCATCAAACTCCAGATCTGGCACCCCCACACGACTAAGACGCCGGAGGAGAAAACCATACCTGCCATCCACGAACCACGAACCCAACACACGATCCACCATCTTCCAGATGCCGCCGATGCAGACCACAATCTGCATCCGCTCCTGGACTACCTCCCAAGCTCCGCGCCGGCGCTGGAGCAAATGCCGTTGCAACGGCGAAGCCCGAGGACACAGGTCCACCATGAGGATGTCGCCGCCGCCACACCATCTTTGCTTGAACAGACTGATTTCCAAATCCATCCCCAATCATCGGACCGATCACCTCGTCGGAGTAGGATCTGAAGACACTCTATTCAGCGCTTCATCGCCGCCGAAGCAAAAATGATGAACAACCTAAAAACCTAAACTATGACAGCCTAAAAAACGATCGACACGCATGGATCCGGCGACCCCCTCACCACCGACGACCGAAGTCGCCGGTGGAGGGGAGCCGCCGGAGGCCCGCGGCGGAAGCGAGTCCGCTAGCGCTAGAAGGTAGATAAGGCGAAGACTCCTATTGCAGCCTACATTGATCAGTACCGCCTTTCAGCCAAAACGCGCTACTGCTACAGAGAAGTACATAAAAAATACATTGATCATCAATGATATTTTTGTATAGAATCTAAATTGTCAATAGGAATCTACCCCGATTTAAGAACCGGCGAAGACTCCGATTGCAGCCACAGATCCTACACATAGAGTTCAATGAAGACCAAATGCTTGTGATAGTTTGAGAAGTAACATATTTAAGGTGGTAAAAATATTGCTAGGGGAGAGAGGTAGGACTAAAAATAGCCCCTGCCACCACCTCTTTACTACCGGTTCATGCCACAAACAGGTACTAATGATGCTAGTGGCCGGCCAGCACCTTTAGTACCGGTTTGTGGCACGAACAGGTACTAAAGATTCGCATTGAACCGGTACTAAAGATCTCCTCCCGCCTAGCCATTTGAACCGGCACTAATGGACACATTAGTGCCGGCTCAAATGCAAACCGGTACTAATGTATCTCAGATTTGACCCTTTTTCTACTAGTGAGAGGGCATGGTATCCACTGCTAAACGGGGCCACTTGGAATGTGATTTCTTCGGACCTATAATTCTCCGGGGTGCCGAATACCACGTCCAGTGTGATTTTCCCTGCGCATCTTGCCTCCTGACTAGGGATGATTGCTCTAAAAGTCGTGCTGCTTTGCTCAATGCGGCTCTTATCTATTTCCATTTTGTTAAGAGTTTCCTCATAGATGAGGTTTAATCCGTTGCCGCCGTACATGAGCACTTTAGTAAGCTAGAATCCGTCCACGATTGGACTAAGGACCAAAGCGGCTGGTGCTCGGATTGTTCGGAATTGAGGTTCATCACTGGCATTGAAGGTTATGGTTGTATCGTTCCACGGGTTTATTGCTGCGACGTGGCAGACTTCGGCGAGGCTGCGGAGCGCTCGCTTGCGCCTGTTGTTTGAGGCGAAAGTCTCGAAGATGGTCAGTACTATATTGTTGTTTTCTGCAGGATGGTGCTCTGTGTTATTGTTGATGAGAACATCCTCGCCGCTCTTGGCCACCTGCCGGAGTATCCATCATGCTCTAAGGCTGTGTGTTGGTATGGTGTCCGGTGTGCTATGAATTTTGCATGGCCTATTGAGGCATCCCTCCAGTACGGATCCACGCCCTGTAGAGGGATTTGGCTTGTTTCTAATTGGGTTGGGTGACTTGCGAGAGCGCATCCTTTTAGTTCGGACGAGGGCTTTACTTAGGGCCAGAGGATCCCAAAAATTTGTTTGGGTTTTCCAGGCGCTTTCCATTGCACAGTACTTCTGTACTATGGCCTCCAAGTCGGCAAAGTGTGCTATGTCATGGCGACTTATGGCGTTCATAATTACCTTGTCCGTGCAATTTTTGCAAAAGAATGAGATTGCGTCTTCCTCGTGACAGTCCTTAACCTTGCTCATTACAAGGAGGAATCTGGCCTAGAAGTGATGTATTGTCTCTTGGGGCTCTTGTCTGATGTGGGAAAGATCACTTGTGTCTGGGTCAGTGGGTAGAGTTAAGTCCACATCTTGACCCAATCTAGGACCCAGGGGCGAAGGAGCTCCTGAGCTTGGCAGCTCGGGCTCCTGGATGTAGCCCAATATTTGTGGCCCGTTGCCCGATTCTAAGTTCGGAGCCTGGGCCACGTCCTCCCATAGATGGGTATCCGGCTCAGAGAGCTCGAGAATCCGGACATAGTTCGTCCTCAAAATAGAGGAAGAATTGTTGTTTTGTTCCTCCACCACCGCAATCTGATGGGTGACCGGCGGAGAGTTAATCTCCCTTAGGTCGGGTTTAAGCCCAATCCGATCATAGTCCGTAGCGACTCCCAGGGCGGCGATGCGATCCAAGAGCTCATTTAGGGAGGAGATCTACATTGGATACATCTGCTCGGTGAATTCCGGGATGCCGTGGAGGTTGTTCTTGATGACCTGAGAAGTCATCATCAGCGTGGCGGCCGAACGGGCGGCCATGACAAAACCGCCCAGCCGGAGAGTTTGGCCTACAGCCAGGGATCCTCCGGAGGTGATGTTGTCCTTGACAATGAGGCGAGCCATCAAGCCTTATTAGATGGTACAGTGGAACTCTCAATGAAAGCACCAATATCGGTGTCAAAACCGGCGGATCTCGGGTAGGGGGTCCCGAATTGTGCGTCTAAGGCTAATGGTAACAGGAGGCAGGGGACACTATGTTTTACCCAGGTTCGGGCCCTCTCGATGGAGGTAATACCCTACTTCCTGCTTGATTGATCTTGATGATATGCGTATTACAAGAGTTGATCTACCACGAGATCGAAGAGGCTAAACCCTAGAAGCTAGCCTATGATTATGATTGTTGTTCTCCTACGGACTAAACCCTCCGGTTTATGTAGACACGGAGGAGGCTAGGGTTACACAGAGTCGTTTATAGAGAAGGAGATCTACATATCCGAATTGCCAAGCTTCCCTTCCAAGCAAAGGAGAGTCCCATTCGGACACGGGAAGAAGTCCTCAATCTTGTATCTTCGTAGTCCAATAGTCCGGCCAAAGTATATAGTCCGGCTGTCCGAGGACCCCCTAATCTCGGACTCCCTCAGAAGCTTCCAAAGGATAACGAATTTCCCAATAGTACGTACGCATCAAAGAAGGTTGTAAGCCCTTTAGGATTGGAGGTGCAGAAGATACATGCATGCCCTAATGACTGCATCCTCTACCATGCTGCGTACGAGGATTTGAATGCATGCCCGGTATGCGGTGCATTGCGGTATAAGATCAGACGAAATTACCCTGGTGATGTTTACGGTGAGTGCCCCAGGAAGAGGGTTCCTACCAAGGTGATGTTGTATGCTCCTATAATACCATGGATGAAACGTCTGTTCAGCAACAAAGAGCATGCCAAGTTGATGCGATGGCACAGAGAGGACCGTAAGAAAGACAGGAAGTTGAGAGCACCCGCTGACGGGTCGTAGTGGAGAAAAATCGAGACAAAGTACTGGGAGGACTTTGCAGGTGACGCAAGGAACGTATGGTTTTGTTTAAGAGCGGATGGCATTAATCCTTTTGGGGAGCAGAGCAGCAATCACAACACCTGGCCTGTGACTCCATGTATCTATAACCTTCCTCCTTGGTTGCGCATGAAGCGGAAGTTCATTATGATGCCAGTTCTCATCCAAGGCCCTAAGCAACCCGGCAACGACATTGATGTGTACCTAAGGCCATTAGTTGAAGAACTTTTACAGCTATGGAATGGAAATGGTGTACGTGTGGGATGAGCACAAACAACAGGAATTTGACCTACATGCATTACTGTTTGTAACCATCAATGATTGGCCTGCTCTTAGTAACCTTTCAGGACAAACAAACAAGGGATACCTTCTGAATCGAAGCAGGACGGTGCTGGTTGCCATTTCCTCCATTGCCAGACTTGAAGTTGCTTAATTTGTGGTCGACTAAATGTCTTCATCAATTATCCTTGCGTCCTTCGGTGCAGCATCCTGTGGTGCGGCGTCCTCTGCAGTGCATCTCCTCTTGTTGCGTCCTTCGGCAGAGCTCTCCTCATAATCCTTATCATTGCTCACAAGGGGTCCATCATCTCCACTTGGAAAGAGGTCTTCTCCCTAGTCCATCTTCTCCTCCAATGTGGCAACATAAGTCTCCAGGTCCTCGATTCTCTCCATTAAATTCTTGACTTCTTCTTCATGCCCGTCATGGTCCTTGCAGGCTTTATCCTCCAGTTCCAGCTCACGGAAGATCAACCTCTTGAACGTCTTTGAGCTTTCGCGCATCTGAACCTCCATAGTGCTGATGTAAGTCTCCATTTCTTGGACATATGAGAGGATGGAGTCGTCATCCACAGTGCGCACGATATCTCCATCTCTAGCTTTGCGTGAAATCATGGCAAGGTCTGATGCGTCAAGCTCGGCCCTGTACTCTTGTCGGATGTGTCCAAGTGCACAATGAATGGCCATGTCTCTTCCGAGGATCCAAGTGGGAGTGGTAAACTCTAAGTCAATGGGCTCTCTGAAGCTTCTGAAGTCCTCGCTGGAATGTGCACCTTAATCCTATAGCGGGTGTCCGTCGGAATTGATCTGATAGGCTTCTTCGTGATAGAGGCAGAGCAATCTTCAACTTCTTGATGACCTGAACCAGCTTCTTGCCGAAAAGCATTATCTCATCCGGCTGGTAAAACTCTGGCAGCAGAACTGGGGTGTACTCGAGGGCCATCTATAATGTTGAAATCGGAGGGAAGTCAGGAATGAACAGGGGAGAATTACGGAAAAAATAAAGACACAAAATAAAATAGTTTCTTCCTATGGCTTTCTGGTCCTAGGGTATACGTCCTACGGTTAGCGTGTGCTCTGATACCATCTTTGTAATGGTCCGACCCGAAAACGGTCAAGTCTCTGTGTATCTGTACCATCCCAAGATCATGCTGGCACACACAGTACATTGATGAAAAGATTCAAAGTTCAATCGCACCAGAATTTATTACACGATTCTCATATCGAGTCTTTATTACATCATCATAAATTCGGCCGGAGGCCAACTCATGAGAAATAAACTAAAACTAAAGCTGCGGAAGCCTAGACGATAAGCGAGTCCATCCAACTTCATAGGGCAATCGCCAAGTGTGGATCGTAGCCTCACTGATGGTCGGAAAACTCCTCTACAACATAAGACCTTGCGGCTGTGTAGCTCAGCATTTTGAATATGCCGGCAAGTCATGAAGAGAGAACAACAAATATTACTAACACTATATGCAATTTGGTTGTGGGGCTCTAAGTTTAATGTTTTTGCGAAAAAGCCAATTTTTTCCTACAACAAAAGGACTTGCTTGCAATTACTACAAAATATTGGTTGTTATTGAGATGGTTCTGCCAACCAATGTCTCATTCCCAAAATTGTTAATAACCGATCAATTAATTTATTTTGTTCGGCGTTGAAATTTCTGAATAACTCCAATTCCAGAGGCTTAGTTAACCATAACCGGGGACACGGCTAATCGATTAGATTTGTATTCTGCAGAGTCTTGTGCACTTTACCCGCAAGAATCGTTCCCTCCTTTATGTCCTTGCACTGCCTGGTGTTTGAACACGGGACCAACGAAACAGGGTCTTCCATAGAGTTTCTCTGGGCACTGTCGGTGCCTATCCATTTCCTACCGTTCTTCTACATCTGCTGGCACCGTCCGTCCAGAGTCACGCCTAGGGTCGACCAAGCTAGAGCCCATAATGGCTTGCCGCTAAGTAAGCTCCTGTTCAAGGTGTATCCATCCGTCTCTTCGTGGCTGGGTGAAGCTTTCTGCAATATGTCATGGCGCTTCTCCATGCATCCCGGCCATCCACTGGTTGCTCCAGGGTGCCTATCAATTCCGTCCTCCACCTAGTAGTGAATTTGAATTCCATCTTGAATCTTGAATTCATGGGGTTGTCATCATCTTGACTCTCACATCTCCCATATGTATCACTCAACCAACCCCGTCTACGAGCATAGCAAAATAAACTACAACGTCCCGGGCAACATGGGGACATGGGTTCAACCTACCACATGATACTACTCAAGAATATAACTTCAAATTCTCCTACTGCATGCATGGTGGGGAGGAAAAATTCTAATGCAATAAATCATAGGTATTGTAAAAGATGATCAAATGACTTGCCTGACTGACGGTCTTCGAATGCTAGTGACTCGTGATAGCAAGCTTCGCACTCCGGGAATTCTATTCGAAGCAAAGAATAAACACATAAGCATACAACTAAATTAACATAACAGCAAGCTAACATACTTCACAAATAGACAATCAACCCAAAAAAATCTAAGAAACCAAATGAACTCACAAATAGGCTTTCTTTACTCCAAGCCAACAACAAGCAAAAAAAATAGTTTTATCATACAAAAAGTTTTCTTAACAGAACCAAAACAAAAGTTTTGTTAACTAACAGAAGGGAAAACAGTATAAAAATTTTGTGCAAAAAGAATTACCTTAAAAGCTATTTTAAAACTCCACTTATGCCTAAAACAAAACTAGTAAGAACATTAAATAAAACATTATTATTATTCTGTAAATAAAAGTTCACCTTCTAACTCTATCGGAACTAATCTGACTAAAAATAAAACAACAGAAAAAATAAATTTTAAAGAAATTAAAACAACAGAAAACATCAGCAAAGTAAAACAAACTAAAACAATGTTGTTTTCGTGTGAAACTAATTTTAATAAAATCTAAAACATACCCAAATTAATCCTACTGCTAGGCAACGTCAAAACCAAGTAGTGTCAAAAGGAATCACTAAAAAAATAACCCTAGCTCATTTTATAGCAGAAATACTAATCTGAGTAAAACCCATATAAACAATTTCTATGAACTAAAACATGGCCGAAACTATTTTATACCGAAACTATAAAAAAATTGCAAACTAGGAAAAAAAGGAATCACATTATAAAATATTAAATAACCTAAGTGTTATTGATTTTACAAAAATAGAAATATACTGTTTTAGAAACAGAAACGAAAATACTAAAAATAAACTAAACGGGCGCTATTGGGCTTAGGGTGTGTGTGATCTGTTATGATTGGCCATTATATAACTAAACACGTCTACTTAATATAAGAAAACCGATTGGGCTGGTCTACACTAAACCGTAACTAAACCGGAAATAAGCCATAAACTAAACCGAACAAATACCGATCAATACAAATAAACCTAACCCTTCGCGTGATCTAATCTAGGCCCTAGATTCAAGATCAGGCAGTGGAGAGGAGGTGCAGGCTTACAACGATGGCGGCGACGGACGGAGACGACGGCGGTGGCTCGGCCGTCGGGCGGCGGGGTGCTCCGGTGGTCCGAGGCCACAGCGGAGGGGTCGGGGCAATGCGATGGAGCGATGCAGAGGTGGTGGTGATGTCGGGGTGGCTCGAGGACGACGGAGACAAAGCAGCAGGAGGTGGCGGAGCTCCGGTGTTCCGGAGAAGTGCGGCGTGCTCGTGGAGGTCTCTGCAGACGACGACAGCGAGCAAAACCTTGTCTAAAGAAACCGTGGGGTTGGGCTAGTCTGATGGCCAAGAAGAGAGGGGCTGAGGGAGCTCACCGGCGTCGGAACGGGTGGCGGACTGCGGTGACGGTGATGAGATGCGTTCGGCGAGGGTGTGAGCTACGGGGGGTTTTAGGGTAGGGTTTTTAGGGTGTTCGAAGGAGGAGGTGCTAGGCTTTATATAGGGCAGATCCATGGGGAAGGGGTCGGCTTCACTGCGCGTTCGCGGGGAGATCGGAACTGCGGCGGTGCTCGGGTGTGGTACGGCTTGGCGAGACGTGGGCGAGGGGTTAGGGTCGATGCGGGCGAAGCGTGTCAGTGAGGGAGACGGAGAAGAGAGAGTAGCAGGCGACCTTGGGGGAGAGGGAGTCGGGTACGGGCGCGGGGCAGGCCAGCTCGGGTGGCTGGTTGGCTGGGCCCGTTGGCCTGGCCAGCTCGATTTTTTTCTATTAGGCAGAGGCAAAAATAAAATAAATAGGGTAACAGATATATTTTATATAGTACAAATATATATCAAAATTCTCAGAACAATAAACTCTACAAGATGAACATTGTTTTTGCAGAGGCAAAATAAAATATTTATAAAAATCATGTTTTTTTTAAAATTGCAATTAAACTCAAATTTGAATCAAAGCTTTTTGGCATTATTTTCTTCTGACATTTTTGGAGTGTCATGTTAGCTCCTCTCATACTTTTGCACAAGTATTTGTCAGGGACTTTTTGAAATAAATTTCAAATGCCAAGTTGGATTCAAATGCAAATAAAACTTCAATGCCTCTAAAATTTCCAAATGCCACAAAATTCAAACAAAATGCATAGATGTTTAGCTAATTATTGTAAAGAATTCCAAATTGAAAATTTGGGATGTTACAAAGAAAAACAAAGGAAAATAAAGAAAATAAAAAACCAAGTAAAACAGAGAAATGCAGGGAAAATACATTGAAAAAACAAAAATACAAAAAACCCAGAAAATCAGTGGAATAATTGGCACTTTTCCCTTTAATTGGTCGCGCCCTAGTGTTTTGGGCTAGTGGTTTGAGCGTTACCATTTGTCCTGAAGACCTGGGTTCAATTCCTCTTTTTCTTCTCTATATATAATTATTTTAAGTGTTTGCTAAACTGTTGATGCCTTAGACGATAGCCAAAAAAAAAAACTCTTGCTTGGGCAGCGACATATTTCTGAAAGAAAAATATCATACCCTTTATTATGGAGGGGCATGGAGAGATCTTGTCCATTGATGTATTTAGGGGGTGGGGGGGGGTGTCGAAGGGGAAGTCTTATTTGTATACTGGAAGCTCAACTTAATTTCGTGATGGCAGCGGTGGCTACTGTCCATCATATTCAGGGCTGGCTGGTAGGAAATCAATTCAAAGTAGAGGCCAGAAAAATAGTAACTGGTGTTCAGTTGTTGAAACCAGTCGATAAGTTACTTTAGTTAGTTGAATTTCAGTTGTAAAAACATGATTTAGCTAATTCGAAAATTGCTCACTGTTTCACCAATATCCTCCCTCATTTAAACCTATTGTTAATGTTAGATTATGAGAGAGGTGTTTTGGAGGCCGAGCTCCATGGAGGCCTTTATTTTTGAACAATTCAAATTTGAACTTTTATGGTTTAAAAAATTCTGAAAAAATATGCATGTATGTAAGGATGTAACCTACGTGTTTGTAAAAATTCATGATGAAATACCTTGAGTTGCGACCTGTATAAAAAAGACAAATTCATGGCCTGGAAGGATGAATAGTATGTGTTAAATAGCCTCAGATTTGTCTTTTTTGCACGGACCTCATTTCAAGGTATTTTGAACTGAAAATATACACACGTGTATTATGCCTTCATATATATCTGTATTTTTTTCAGAATTTTTTGAAATGTAAAAATGTGAATTTCGATGAAATTTGAAATTTGAATTTGGAGGCCTCACTGGAGGCCGAGCTCCAAAAGGGATTTCTGTTAGATTATGCTCTTTCAGTTGTTTTGAATCCCTACAAAATTAGTTTAACTCCATTGTGTTTAAAAACTTGTAAAGTATGCCTATCTCGACCACTGGCGCACACACTTCCACACCGGAACCGGATCCTCTAACATCCTCAAGGGATGTCATGTAAGCTACAGTAACCGTGACATCCCTCCTTCACATTCATATGATTAAGCCTAAACTAATTATAATTAATTTGTAAATTACAAATCTACTCTATACATTTACAAAAATTACATACAAACAAAATTATGATGCAATAAAATGATTTTTGATTTATTTTTGTACATGCTATAGTAAATCCGTATAGTGGTTGCTACAGTAACCCTCACATCCCTTCTTCGTTTTACACATGCATTTTACTGTAGCTTCGTAACATCCCTTGATGATGTTAGAGGATCCACTTCCACACCCCATGTGACGAACACATGCTAGTGGCCAGCTCAATGTTCAGTTAATGTGAACTAGATCGGCAGGGCGCCTTGGCGCGAGGGTGCCGGTCCCAACGATCTGGCCAAGCAAGTAATGCTCAAGTAAGTAGGAAGTCAGGCTTAGCATACATATTCAAATAGGATAACAAACAAACATTCACATGTAATAGGGGCAAGACATCATCGATGGGTACCAAAATGATATATAGTACAACACATCTCCATAGCGACCAGAACGATAGTAAACACATTTAAAGGATGCAAATGTTTATACATGGTAAATTGAAGGATGCAATGTCTATTCATGCAATGTTCGTACAAGGTAGATATTGAGTACAAAAGGATGGATAGACGCGCCAGGCCGTGTTCACAAAAGAAGAGGGAGATCACACTGTTGTTTACATGGTACATCACAAGAGCTGGTGGCATCATATATCATCGGGTACTTGCCAGAGTTAGAATAGGTGATTGGTGACGTCCATCGACGATCAAAGCCATGGCCGTGGTGTGAAGAAAGCAATTGGTGCAAACACCTCATGCTCTGTGCCTGAGACGACAAACGATTAGTAGATATGTATAATATATTTGGCAACAGAATGTGCAAGGCCTGCAAGCTCAAAAATAAGAATAACACGATAAGTAAAAAATCAACGGTGGCACAAGCTAATATGTGAATCGGTGGTATTTAGATCGTTTAATATATTCATTAGGTGAGTATTCGACCAAATACAAATCAATGCCACAACTAAATCACAGCCAATAGATCTGGAGTATTCTATCTAAAATGGGTGTTCTAATGGACCATGAGGCTTTCACAACAATAGAACTGCAACTACTACTGAAAACTGAATAATATTTTTGTACACGGCCCAAAAAATAGTAAGATTTACTCACATGAATCCTAGATCGACATTACAAAAGTACGGAATTTATAAGTGACCGACAACTCATGTTTTCCTTGTTCATTGGTGGAACCGTGGACTGGATTTTCCTTGTTCCTGTCGCCGGGGTGGCATAGAAGAGCTCCCTCCGTGTGCTCTTGTTCGAGTACAACTGAGACATCAAGTTCAGAAAGGCAGTTCTATAGACCAGGATTAGGAGTACATTCCACATGTTGAAATATCATTCATAATACACATTAGGCAAGAACGACCATACATAATGATAGCAAGGCCTGTATACGAAAGACCAACATAACCAGGTAGCAATATACACCCTCTATAAAGAAATATAAGAGCATTTATATCACTACTTTAGTGATCTACACGCTCTTATATTTCTTTACGGAGGGAGTACATAGGTAAGTGTGCAATGCCCCATTGCTCCCCACGGCGAACAAATACACGAATCTTACTGGCATGACTCGTTAACAATAAAATAATATCAAAAATCCTCCTTGAACTTTTCATGAACTAATAGCATTGACAAACCATTGTTTATCCCAGAATATATACTGGACGAATCCTACACACAAGTCAATTGTTATAACCAATGAATAGGAAATACTGGATACAACTAAGCTGTTATTGTTGGTTAGCATGAGCAGGTTGGGCATAGCCATCATTTTTAAGAAGCCTGGAGAATTAGACATCACCGGTAACCAAAATCAAATAGAATATTACACTTACAGAGTAACTGAAAGATAAATGAGCTTCTCCAAACGCATTTTGCTACACAAGCATCTTAAAAGTTTTGGTTGAACTTCTGACATGGCACCGGGCTAGCTATGCAGGAGAGATAGACGATGGCCAACAGAGAATTTAGAGAAGCACATAACAAAAACTGCAACACAAGTTCTATCTAATGAGTACTGACAGATGTGAGCCTCTGAAACATTGTGGTGGCATCTCACCTTTATAACCAGACTATAATCATATAGTCATCATCATATTGTAAATATAAGGGAAGGGAAAGGAGTTTGCAACCTAGTACTCCCATTGTTAGGGAGCAAGAATGTGTGGAGGCATTGGGGCTTCAGTTATTCCTCTTTCATCTGCTCATGTGCCACATCTGCCGCATCCGCGAGCCGCAATACAGCTAGGCAGGCGCACATGGTTTGCACACCGTCGCCTTGCCGAGAAACCTAGAGGCGGACAGGAGAGCAAAATTAGGAAATGGTGGAACTTAAGATCCACATGGTAACAACAATCTGTCACCACTTGCATATTTATCATTTTTAGTGATTGTTTCAATAGAAACCTACATCCATAATTGTATCATTTTTAGTGATTGTTAACATGAACACTAAAATTTCAAATAAACCAAGCTACAACACTACATAAAGGTATACAAACTGAAAATAATAGTGTACCCTTTTGAACTTAAGGCAGTAGCGTGAATAGCTGGAGCTCAGGGTAAGGCAAGCATGATCAACTCCCTCAGAAAAAATCCCATTGTGTTCGTGTCATATGAGCAAACATAATCTAGTTTTCAGAGTTTACTGCATCTGCTTCTGCTGCAAATTAAGTCGCCAATGAGTAACACATCACTCTATGACGAATCATCAAGCACTGATGCCTTGCATAGCCATGAACTGGCATCGATGTCATCCTCGTCAAAATAGCATGAATAAATGAACATAGTGAGATGGAAGTATATTAAATTAAGAAAATATGTCACCATTATAAAAAATATCCAACTGCCTTGTTGTAATTGATCCTAGATAACCCAGACTACATGGATAATATACATGTGTAAGCGACCGCGGAGCTTTGACAGCCAATAATATTTTAGTGTCCTGCAATCAGGTCGTTTCTCCTCTACAGACAAAGTACGTTAGAAATTTTGGAATATATATTCACTAAACAAAATACTTTATAAAATAAGACAATCTACAGTAATAATTCGAGACTATAAGCCTTGCTATACAGCCCTACAATTTAGTGAGTATTGCATACATGTCATTCTTTCTTGGATCAATCTCATAAAAAAATACAAATACAAAGTAGAGAATGACAATCAATTTATTACTCTAATCTGCTGAGACAGGACCAGCCTACCCCACATATGGACGCAATGATCAACGGCCAGACTGCCCAAACGCACCGTTACTTCAACAGAACCATCTCACTTCTCAAGCTCATCGTCTCCTACTGTCGAATGCCAAGATGTCTGTCTGCCTATTTGGTATTGGAGTTGCAGGGAGTGCCTAACTTTTATGTATCTAGCTTGCTTCACTTTTCTTGAGATTCTAGCTCACAACTAAGTAATCTAATGCAGAAAGTTGATTAGTGTGTTATCTCAGCTCATATGATTTTCATAACCACACTTTTGCATAATGCTACATTTTTGGAATACTGCATGAGATGATTCTTTTGAAGATGCCGGGCACACGGAGCACCTCTGCCTTGCCATGGTGCTAAAAAACTGCCGATGGTGCTCTAATCTGCAACACTCACTACTAACTTTGGAAACGATGGCTCTACTCCTCTACCTAGAAAAAATCTTCCTAATTAAAATCCCAATCCAGATAAAAAAGGAATATCGTTCTGGATTTGGGACGAAGGAAGGGTTCTTGGATCCAGGAGAACAAAAGGCGGACGAAATACATGTGTTCATTTAGCTGATGAGAAGATGAGATAAAGTGAGCAGTACCTACTGAGCGGAAGCGCGGCGGCCATCTGGACGATGGCTCGCTTATGGACGCCGGTTCCACCAGCTGTGCCGCCAAGTCATGGTGGTATCGGCCGCTCAACTTCAAGGTCGGGGTAGGGGGGCAAGCTTGTTGCCATGGCGCTGGTCTGGGTCGCTAGGAAGTGTAAAGGAAAAGGTTAAAACCCTTGAAATTTATCCACTGAAAATTAATATACATACATACAACAGGGAGTTAAAGTCCAAAAAGGTGATCAAAAAAGATGTAATCAAAAAATGCATAGTTGAACAGTTTCTGAAACCTCTAGCAGTTGATTTGTTCGGCCATATGAAAATACATGTCAGTACGAAAGCAGTTTTAGACGATATCCGCTATAGATTAAAAAGGAGACGTGCTTAGTTGAAGCATCAGCCTAATATTTAAAGACCCTTTTCATCTAGATAAACCTGCAAGTATACATCAGACCAAAGATTCTCAAAAAAGTAAGATCTACTAAGCAACTTTGTGGAGATGAGATTAAACATTCATTAGCAGTAGTATTCCAAGATCTGTTGTGCCTGCAAGTATATATTCGCCTATTAATCCATCTCTTGTGAATAAATGGTATTTTACGCTTAACACTGTCACAACACGCACAAAGTAGAGATGTATTCCAGCAAACGCATACAGTCAGCAGCAAAAAATAATTCCAACTGAAACTCACATCGGGAGGAGGTGTGCCGATCTTAGGCACCTGACGCTGGAGCCTGCTCCTCCTTCTTTCCTTGCTTTGGTGAGGTCGTGGACGCCAGCGCCAGCCGCCGACTCTAGAGAAGGGGCGACAGGGACGGAGGCGGCAGCGTGAGGACGGGGATAAGATGCGCAAGGAGAAGAACGGGTGAGAGCGAGAGACACCTTGCCTTGGGATGACGATGTGGTCGTCCACATTTACAGCCGTTTGCACCCATCGCCGGTGGCACATTCTTGTATAATATTTTTTATGCACAGCTAGTATAACCAAAGCAACAGATAGTGCTGGAAATCAGAAGCATTCCCTCTATAGTCTGTACTGATAACCAGATAAACATATGGATAGAACCTAATTTTAGCCGAATCCAAACTTCATTTGCCCCCAAATCCCCCTTGGCAACTTCATTCTATCATATCAATCACCAACCTAAGAGAACAAAAAAGCAGAATCTGGTCACATACATTCGTAAGCATCCTTCATCAGGTATGCAGAGCGGCCTAGCAAGTGCGTTAGCAGCCAATTTAGCTGATATAATCAATCAAAGCAGCAGATATCACGCCGACCAATCGGAAGCATTTGCTTGGTGTGCCAGTAACCAAAAAGCATGCTAAGGAAGGGAGCATGATGTTGGAACCTCCACCCCCTTGCCTCACTCCTCCTAGCTCTCTCTGTCGCCGTAGCTCTCACCGAGGAAGAAGAAGATCAGAGGAAGAAGAGGATGGACACGGCGAGGTGCTTTTCCCGGCGCTCGAACCCCTTAACCTGAGCACGAACTCAAAACCCCACCGCACCGTTACAACGAACGCCGTCGTGGCTTTATACCCGGAGCCTGCGACCAGGCACACACCCACGCTCCCTCCTCCCTCGCGCCCGCGATCCGCCCGCCATGCTCGCTCCCATGACGCGCTCCTGAGCGCACGGGTCACGCCAGGCCTCCCATGGATCGCACGCGATCACCCCGCGCGGCTCGCCAACGGCCTGCGGTGACACACCCGCACACTGCGGTCACCCGCACGGACACACCCGTGCAACACACGCACGCACGCACGCGCTACTCGCCGCGGACCCGGCGCGCCCGACGCGTCCCGCTCGCGCCCATACACGAGCTGGTTACGTTCGACGCGCCACCTGCGGCTTATTCGCCCTACATTTCGCCTCCCTAAGCCGCAGCTCAGAGCAGGCCACCGTCCTCGACGTCTGCGTCCACCGCCATTGCATGCTCCGCCGCCGGCGCCCTCTTCAACTGCGGGCACTCCCGCTTGAAGTGGCCACGCTCGCCGCATTTGTAGCAGCGGCCACGCCGGCTGTTGTCGAAGCCCGACGCGTTGCTCCGCACGTCGTCGTTGCCCCGAGCACCTCCCCGCTATCGATCCCGGGCACGCCACTGCGCTGCCGCGTACAACAGCTGCCCGTCCGTGCGCTCGCCGCCCACCTGCCCGCGCCGACGCAGCCGCTCATCGAACGCCTTCAGGCGCCCCAGAGCGTCGTCGAACATCAGCTCCTCCAGGTTGCAGAACTGCTCCATGCCAGCGACCGCCGCATATAGACGATCGGGGACACAATCCAGCACCTTCTTCACCATGGCTGCGTCCTCCAGCGTCGACCCGAGCCCTGCAAAACGCACCGCCATCCCGCTGAGCTTCCTCGCGAACGCGTCCAGCGACTCGTCGCTCGCCATGCGCAGGAGCTCCCACTCCCCCCGGAGGGTGCCGAGCCGCGCCGCGCGCACGCGGTCCGCACCGACGAAGCGCGCCTTGAGGCTGGCCCATATCTCCGCCGCCGTCTTCTTCGCGGCCACATGCAGCAGGAGGTCGTCGGTGAGCGCCCGGAGCAAATAAGCCCTCGTCAGCTTATCCTTCTTGGCGATCACCGCCAATGCCGCGTCCTCCGGCGGCACCACCGCCTCCCACAGCCCTGCGGCATCAAGGTCCGCCTCCACCTTGATGGCCCAGGTGGTGTAGTTGTCGCCCGTGAGCGACACCGCGCCACCCGATCCGCCGGCGTACGGCATGATGGACATCGCCGGCAAACTCCCTCCCCCACGAGGCTCTGATGCCAATTGTTGGAACCTCCACCCCCTTGCCTCACTGCTCCTAGCTCTCTCTGTCGCCGTAGCTCTCACCGAGGAAGAAGAAGATTAGAGGAAGAAGAGGATGGACACGGCGAGGTGCTTTTCCCGGCGCTCGAACGCCTTAACCGGAGCACGAACTCAAAACCCCACCGCACCGTTACAACGAACGCCGTCGCGGCTTTATACCCGGAGCCTGCAACCGGGCACACACCCACGCTCCCTCCTCCCTCGCGCCCGCAATCCGCCCGCCACGCTCGCTCCCATGACGCGCTCCTGAGCGCACGGGTCACGGCAGGCCTCCCACGGATCGCACGCGATCACCCCGCGCGGCTCGCCAATGCCTGCGGTGACACACCCGCACACTGCGGACACCCGCACAGACACACCCGTGCAACACACGCACGCACGCACGCGCTACTCGCTGCGGACCCGGCGCGCCCGACGCGTCCCGCTCGCGCCCATACACGAGCTGGTTACGTCCGACGCGCCACCTGCGGCTTATTCGCCCTACACATGACTCAGCCAAACCAGCGCCTCACTTGCTCCCCAATTTCACCGATCTAGCTTTAATCGTGTCCGCTGGACTCGCCAGACCACGAATCTAATTAGAGGCCAAAAATAGCAGAATCTGCAGCCGCGCCCCCAAAATCCTCCCGCCCTGGGCAGAGGCAGAGCATGCCCCGGGGGCGAAGATTCGGGAGAGGCGATGGTGGTACGGGGAGCGGGGTGTGGGGTTGGTTTGTCGGTTACCGAGGAAGAGGACGCGCTGGTCGACGAAGTCGTGGTAGTCGTTGTCCTGCGGGATGGCGGGCGTGACGAGCATGAGCACCACGAAGATGGCCGCTGCCGCCGCCCACGCCACCCACTTCTTCCTCCACCACTCGCCGTCCATCGCCGCCGCCCGCTGCCCTCCAAGCTTCTCTGCTCTCCCCTTCTCCCCCCTCGAAATCTTTCTCTCTCCGGATGCAGTCGAAATCTTTCCCCAAGGCCGGGCGGCGGCGGGGAAGGAGGCAGGGGCGGCGGCGCTAGGGGCGAGAGGAAGAGGAGAAGGAGGTCGGGCGGCGACGGGGAAGTAGGGTGGTGACGCTAGGGGAGAGTGGAAGAGGATAGGGAGGCGCGGGTGCGAGAGGAGGAGGGAGGGCGCGGGTGCGGGAGGAGGAGGAGGCTGCTAGGTCATCTCCACGCAAGCCATCACCTTTTATATGCCTCTAGGTGAAATGACGAAAATGCCTCCGGCGGGGCAGGCTATTTACGCGAGGTGGCACGGTCGAGGTGAAACTATTCATTCCAGCAGTAACTTTTTTTTATCCGACGGACGAGGTCGTTCCAGGGGTCGATCCGACGGTCCAAATTGCATCAAGCAGCCCGATCCAACGGCCAGGAAGCCCAAATCGCTGAGGAGCCGGAAGGAGAGCTTCTATTCTTATTTCTTGATAGAAGGGTCTATCGGTTGGCAAATCAAATCAATGAGCTTTTTAATTGGGCCACTGCTAGCCGTCATCCGGCTGATGCGAGTGAATCGTAAACCGCTTTGCCGGCCGTTGGATGAGGCGCCGCGCAGTGATCCGTTGTGCCACCTAGACCACGTGCATCACCGAGGGGAATTGACCCCATCGTCTCTCCAACCCAACACCCCTCCACTCCACCGCTCGTCGTCCTCCCGCCTGCTTCACGGGCCACATACCATCACCGCCATTCAGCAGATGATGGCTGGTGAGATCAGCACGGCATCTCCAGCACAGTAAACAGCCCGTTGCAGTGAAGCTTCTCTCGCCGACGAGATCAGCAGGTCGATCAGCTCACGCGTTGCATTGCAGCTCCGCCGTTGGCGAGATTTGTGGGTCAAACCACCAACCAGGTTGCATTGCAGCTCCCCCGCCTGCGTGCAGTACCGCACGAGTTGCATCACAACTTCCGTCGCCGGCAAGATCTGTGGGTCGCACCACCACCCAGGTTGCATCGCAGCTCAGCCGTCGGCGAGATTTGTCGGTCGTACCACCACCCAAGTTGCAATGCAGCTCCGCCGCCGGCGTGCAGCACCGCAGGAGTTGCAATACAACTTCCGTCGCAGGCAAGATCGATGGGTTGCACCACCACCCAGGTTGCGTTGTAGTTTCGCCGCCGGCGAGCAGCACCATGAGCGTTGCATTACAACTACCGCCACCGACAAGGTATGCGGGTCAGAGCCCCACGTGTGTTGCACTCCAGCTTCGCCGCCCGACAAGATCCACAGGGACACGGCACCACGCGTCACACTGCAGCATCCCTGACCTCTGACGAGATGCGCAGGGCCGCATCGTCGGCTGACAGTTTGCAGCACCACGAGCATGACACGCTAGACGAGCCGCCCGGCGAGATCCCCGGGGACGCGGTGCCATGCGTTGCATACACTACAAGGATTCCTGTCTATTGCAACGAAATTTATTGCTATAACTATGTTTTGTTGCAATAAAATGCAATACTACCAAAAATTCTCCGGTTATGGTAATAGGCCGCACATATTGCCATAACTTAGGTTCGTTGCGATAAATACTAGCTTTGTTGCAATACATGCCTCATATTGCAACAAACTGTATCGGCGTAGCAATATGGTAGCAGTATTGCGACAAACAAATTCCGTTGCGCGAGGGCCGTCATTTTGTTGTAATAGGGACTAGGTATTTCAACAGAATAACTGTTTGTGGCAATATTCAGAAAGATATTGCAACATCGGTGTGACGTTGCATTAGTTACAATATTGTTGCAAAAAAGTGGCTAACTATTGCTACAAACTGCATCGACATTGCAATACGGTAGCGATATTGCAACAAACAAATTCCGTTGCGAGAAGCATCCGTTTTATTGCAATAGAGTCTACGTATTTCAACAGAATAACTATTGTGGTAATATTCGGAAATATATTGCAACAACAATGTGACGTTGCATTAGTTACAAGTAAAATAGTGGAAAAAGAGATGATTGGAATTTATAGATATTAAGTTATGATTTTTGCAAGCTTTAAGGAGTAATTGAAATATATTTAATTGCACCAATTTCAATTAACCAAAACAATGGAAAAAATTTATAAATGGATAGAACACACTTTCTTGATAGGAATATATATTTAATTTGTTAAATTTGGATTTGAAATGGCCAACTTGTTGCCTTTTTAAAATAAGGTGTTTTCTGCCAAAACAGGGACTTGTCAGATGGAAACCGGAAATAGAGGGCCCCTGGTGTGCAAATTGCCAGATCCAGATCTTGAGCTGAATCCGGCCACCGTACAGTAACCAAAAAATCTGGAGAGTTTCGCCTGCGCAGGGATTTGAACACTCGTCCTCAGTGTTGCAGGTCATGGTTCAGACCAATGGGCTGTGCAAATGTTGGTGAATGTAGTGGGGTCTCATGTAAATATCTGGTACCCGGCCCAATCAAGAATTCAGTCACCGATGACTAGTGTCTCTTGTCCATTTAGTGGTTCATGTCATTAAGTTGATTTAAAAAGGTTGAATAATATGATTCGCTAAACACTGAATAAATTCTGTGAGTATGGTATACTTATTTGGTTATTCATTTGATTGCAATTTGGGAAGGCTCAATAGATATCTCCAGTTATACTGCAAGTGTATAAGCTGCTGCAAGTCGGTTTATATTTTGAGCATAGTAGATCGATGAAATGTTTTTAAGGCTCTAACAAGGTTCAAAATTGTGGATATCGGGTTCGTATCGGATTGCCTTTGACATCCCATTAATATTCAATTTAGGAGGGCGCTTGTTCGCGACCGGTGGGACGCATGGCTTCATTTGGTAAGTAGACTAATGGAGGTTCAGCTATCTCATCAGCCCGATCAATTGTGTTAGAAGCTCACTAGGTCTGGAGAGTTCACAGTTAAGTCAATGTACATGGAACGTGGCTTGTTGGGATAGAGTCCGAAACAGCTAGACACATTCACGTAGGAGTATGTGCTTTGTTGTGGGAAATTTGGAACTGCAGAAATGATTTGGCTTTTAACAGAACAACAAATATTCATTTTTTGTAGGTTTTATTTTGAGTTACTGCGTTGATCCGTATGTGGTCGTTACTCACTCCGACGGAGGCCAGGGAGCGTTTGGTTACTGGATCTGTCCGGTGGGAGATGGTAGCGCAGGATATCTTCACGGTTTGGATGGCAGTCATGTAATAGGATAGGCGATTAGTTTACCTATCTTTGTTATGCCAGCCGGTTGTGGCTTTTGGGCCTTTTGTTTTTCGCATTGTGGCTCTTTGTGAGCTTGCCGTTATTTTGTTTTCAAACTATAAGACCTTGTTGAACGTATTTATCTATCTATAAATGTGGCCGTATGCATCGCTCTGATGCAGAGGCCAGGGAGTCCTCCCTTTTCGAAAAAAAATATATCGAATTTCGGATATCGGGTGATATAGAATATCGGAAATTAAAATTGGTCTATTATTTTCTATCTATAGTGTTATAGTTGCCATCCATTTTTAATAGAATATGGAATAAACCATGGAGATAAAAATGAACACACATCATGCATGCCGAATCCACATATACGAAAAATCGCTTCTCAGACATGTAACTGTGAGTTCATATCGGCATAAGCAAAAAGTAAGAAAAAAGCATAGGATGAAGCAAATAAATTCCATATCCAGTTCAAGTGCATAACGAGTAAATAGTTCAAATATATTCAATAATAAGTGCATGTGGGCATAATAGTAAATATTGATCCAGTCGCTTCATTGTAGATTTTAGTCATCTTCAAGGAAATTGTCCTCATTATCTCCATCATCACTTGAAGAATCGTCCATTAACTGCATCCCTCAAAAACTGAAAGTACTTTGTTTTTCCTCTGCTTCATCTGTGCCTAGTAGACATTAGTAGAAACTGAACTACCTCGTGTGTGTCTGTGACTCTGTGCACGAGGACGGCCGCCGGGGAGCGAGACGAGGGCCGCCGGCCATCACGTACATGCCTCAAACTTTTGTGGTTTGCAGTTGGAGCTTGTCGGAGAAGGTTGCGCCGTCATAGATGACAAACGCTGAAGGATCCAAGGATGGAGTAGGCTTCCTACCAGAGAGCAATGGAGAAGCCGTGTTCTACCCGTCCGTCGTCGCAGGCAGCGGCCGCCAGAGGAGATCCCATCAATTGCTGCTGTGTACAAGTACGCCAAGAAGTGCACGTTTGTGGGCTGGGCTCACCCAGTTTATGTAAATTGAGCCCTTTTCACGTATCGTTCATATCAGTCGGACATGTATCGGCCCGAAATAAATTATACTTTTTCTTTTGAGTCTCGTGCTGTGAACTATGAAGCACATAGCTTAGCTAAATTTTCATTCTCTAGAGGTCCGGGGCGTCATGTATGGTTTGGCACCCCACATAACCTGAGACGGATCCCACTTCATGTGGCTTTTGATGAATAAATCAGATTTTTACCCCTCAAAAAAAATGTATTGGCCCGAAATAGCGGGCTGACCAGCGATATTGCAGCTGGTAAGTCGAGGGGAGCTCCTAACTAGCGCTTTTAGCGTCGCAAAACGAAGCCGGCATCACGCGCTGTTTGCTTGGTACAGGAGCTGGTTCGTTCGATAAAAAAACCAAGTTTCTGTTGCTAAAAAAAAACACAGTTTCTGGGTCGCTAAAAATACTAATTTCGTTGCTTCACCACTCGAGCTACTACGAGCTAGCGAACGTATACATTACAAAACAATTAAAAGGTTGCCGCACTATTTCTTGCACATACATTTAAAAGCTCGGTACACACAAACAAGATTAAACTAGCTAGATAAACTTGTTGCTGCCGGAGCCGCCGTCTGCTCCTCGCCAGGGTCACTATCGTCACCCTCGTCTTCGGAGTCGCTGGAGATGACCTCAGCGGGCAGCAGCTTCCCTCCATGCTGCGTATCGTGGATGAGCTTGCCGGAGAGCCGGGTTTGGAGTTGGTACTCCGCCCAGAGCGCTGGCAGCTGCGCAGCCGCAGTCGCATCTCCGGCATTGGCTACGGTCCTTGCTGCCCACCACGCCTGCTCCGCGTGCGCTGCCACTGGATGGCTAGGTCGAAGAGCCGGCCGTAGCGCCGCAAGGTCCTCCACGCATGCACGAGACTTGGACCAGGCGCTGTGAGACTTGGCACCGCACTTGCACGCGCACCTCCCGTTACCTGTCCGACACGGGAGGACGGAAGCCAGAGCCGTCGGCCTCGTCGTCGATTCGATGCTTGCGGGCGAAGAAGCCGCCGCCGCGCGCCGCCTCCACCCCGTCACCCGAAGCCACCTGCCTCATGGTCGTTCCGGCGCTTGCCGATGGAGAAGCCGCCGCGCGCGCCCCCTCCATCGCGGCACCAGAAGCTGCCACCCCATATGCACATTTATTGGAGCAAAATACTAATTTTCTTCTAGCTAGGCCCTCTACTCAATATTTTCTTCATAAAATTGTCCAAAGTTGGAGGGCCACAGACCCCAGCAGTACACTAAGCTCCGCTACTGTGGCATGAACATCAAGCAATACCTTTACTTTGCTCTCTGCCTCTGCTGCGGCTCGGATGGCTTATGAGTTCTAAGGATGGACGCCCACCTCGTCGGACATCGGGCAGCCTGCTGCCTCGCCGGGGTCGTAGCTGTATACTTTTGTATTTCTTTTCGTCAAACTCAGAAAAAAAAGTGCAGCTGACAGGATCGATCCAATGATCTCAGCGTACGAAAGGAAAGAACGCAAACCACTAGGCTATACATATATCCCATCGGTTGTGATATACATGCACCCTAGACACCTCCAGCATCCTGCCGTCCGCTCCTCCCCTCCCCTCTCACTGCCAGAGGGCGTGACCGGATGAAGCCTGGCCAGCGACGACAGCAGGGCTCCTCCGCCCCCTCGTGCGTGGATCCGATGCAGGACGGATCTGACGGGCAAGGGCACAAATATTTGACATATATCCCAAGTTTCAATTTGGTCATGGCAACTAGGGAGTAAACAAAGATACACAATTATAGATCCATGATGAAACAACACGTTCCTAACACTAAAGATATCAAAACGAAATTGGTTTGGTTGTTAATTTACACAGTTGAATCTTTATGATTTTCGTTGAAACAAAAATGACATGATTATGTTGGACCTACTCTGGCGCAGAGGAACCCTCCACAGATTGTTCGGTAAGATGAAAAATGTTGAGATCACCCCATCTAAGATCAAAATGTGAGATCGAGACTAACATAGATCGACGGTCTCATCAACCTATCCCATTTGTACATGTGTTCCAACGCGAGAGTATAACCTGGTAGTTTTAAAGTGAGGGCCACATGAGGTTTCTGTGAGTTGTAGTTTAAAATTGGACAAGTTTTTGCTGCTTTCTAAAATGATTTTTGAAATTGTAGTGCAAACCTAGTTGTACCTACAACTGGGTCATCCGACGACAACACGCTAGCACCGGTCGTGACCCCTACTTCCGCACGACGGCCACCCCTACCAGGCTGCAGCTCGTGCCGTCGTGACCCGGGCGGCAAGCCCCGGCCGGCGAGCCGCCCCTCTGAACTTGCACGCCGCTCCTGGTCGGCCATGGCTCCCGTCGCCCGCTTCCTCCATCATCGGTGCTGACCAAGCAGTTCCGTTGTCCCTCTTCCCGACCTTCGCCCGCGAGATCGAGCCTCTCCACGGCCATGGATGCGAGCTTCCCGCATGCCGCCTACCGCCAGACTTAGGGAAGATGACGGACGTGAGACAATTTCATCGGGAATCTCCCGATCTAGTTCAAAGGGCAGATGACGGTCGTGAGACAATTTAGCAACATATATATATATATCTCATATTGCTTTGAAATATCATTTTTCCAATTTATTTCATCCATACCTTAAAAAACACGCGAACATTTTCTTCTTTGCGGACACCCCGTAAACGTACACAGCGAACATAACACCATCAGATTAATCCACTTCATTAAATCTAACCGTCTAGATTATACTAATCCGGAGTCAAATGTGCGCATAGCAATTACCTGGAGCGGAAAACGCTCTGCCAGCAGAGAAAAGCGGCCGCGACTCTCGGCGCAAAACTTCCCACGTAAAAAAAAGGCGCCTGCAACGCATAAGCCGTCTCGCCCACCATCGGATGGAATGGACTGTGACCGTCCGATTAAGTGACCACGACATAACTTTCATCCTGTGCCCATGTCTATCCACAACGTATCCAGCCACGAAAGGCAGCATCCCCCACGCTCGCGTGGCGTAACTCCTGTGAGCGCCGCACTAGCTGCAGCCCACAGGTTGCAGCAGCCACGTTTCTCGTTCCCTCACAAAAATGGCCGATGAGCTTGCTGCGCAGTGCCGGCGAGCTATGGGGTTGCAGACCAGGTTGCAGCACCCCGCTGCTGGTGATGCTCCAGCCGGGCCGCCCGGCTAGGCTCCATTGCAGCGCAGGTGATGCTCCGATGGCTTGGCTATGCTCCATTGTAGCACGGGCCATGCTCCAGCGGATTGGCGGCGCTCCATTGCAGCACTGATGATGCTCCGATGTTTTGGCGATGCTCCATAGTAGCACCGGCGATGTTCCGGAAGCCTGACGATGCTCCATTGCAGCGCGGCAATGTTCTGGCGGCCCGACGATGTTCCATTGCAGCGCCGACAATAGCACCGGCGATGTTCTGGGGGGTCCGACGAATGCTTCATTGCAGCGCCGACGAGCAGCCGCATGTCCGATGAATGCTCCATTGCAGCGCCGACGATGTTCCGGTGGTCCGACGAATGGTCCATCGCAGTGCCGGCGGTGCTCCATCGCGCATAGTGCGACCCGGTGGTGAAGGAGCACCTCACCGCTCGCTTGATGCACAGATGGAGCGTGGGCGGCCCCAATCGTTGTAGCACCACAGCGTCGGTTGCAACGTAACCCTGCCAGCGAGACCTCCCGGTTGCGGCGTTGATGCCGATTGCGGTGTTGGCAAGCTTTATGCGATGGCAGCACCATGAGCCTTCTGGATTTGCAGCAGCTTGATTGCGCGCGCTCGTCGAGGCCTTGCAGCGCCGAGGCTGTGGGAAAACAAGGCGTCACCAGCCCCATGGAGCAGCTTGTGCGGGCTCGCAGGCTTGCAGCAGCCGGCTCCTGTCTTGGGGGGAGCACACGGCCAGCGCAGTCAAGAGGTGACAACGGCTTCTCCCGCAGCATCAGAGCGACCGTGCAACGGGCGCTCGCAACAGGGCGTGGCCAGGAATCAGCTCTGGCGTCCCGCGTGCTGCGGGGGCAGGACACGCGTCGATAGAACGAGGCGGCTTACGAGCTGGTGGGATCGGTCGGTACATTTTAATCGTTTTCTTTTTAATTGGGACCTCGATCGATCCCCAAGTCCTATCAATTCAATTTTATAGTGCTTCTCCATATGTACACGTATGGCTATGCTATGCATGCAAAGGAAAAATCTACTTAGATTGGGTGGGTGAGTATTGTGAAGAAGGCCTACGTTGACCTTTTAATGAAATCTGCCAACAATTCGAGAATCGGGCATGTGTGAAGTTGACAAGTCCTTTTAATGAAGGGAGTGCCTAGTCTCCAGCCATCTGTTTTTCAATTTGGTTTAGGTTGTTTTTCCTGCCCACACAGTTCTTGACACGTGTCTCTGTAGTAATTCTAGTCCAGACTGTATAGCCAAAAAAGCGATTGTTTTCATTTCAGTTTCAGGTCGTATTCTGCCTCCCCCTCTTCGACCTTCAAACACAAGTTGGCCCCAGCCTGTCCCTAGCGGGTCATTTGCAAACCTGTTACTAATTCATACCTTGACATTTGTGTGGACATTTTTTTTTCCGGGTTAACATTTGTGTGATTGACTGGATGGGAATGACAGTAGCTTCAACAAGTAACAAAATAGGAGCCAAGTAACATGATGCTGGATGCAAACCAGACTCTTGCTTAGCTATTGTCACTTTAACTTTCTTCTCTTGTTCAAAATTGACCACAACAAGAATATAATGAACCAGAAAACTGATGATATCAAGAAAAAAAGATGCACAAATGGCACACCATGTATCTGTTGGTCAATATAGTAGAGTTTCATACATCTTTGCACTCTATCTTGCCTTTATCTTGATGTCTTTCGTGAAAACAGCAGCCTGAAGCGCTAGATCAACCTGGTTGGGAGGTAGCGCAACCATGAAAATCTTCAACTTTGGCACTAGTCCATCCAGTACAGAACAGACCAAAACTCCCTCACTGAGATTATTCAACCTGATGAAGTCCTCCCACCCAACGCCACAGATGCGGGTTCCCCAATGTTATTTCCTGATCTCGATGAGCAATTTGCGCCCCTCACAATCCTCGAAAAGCACGCGGTCGTCAGTGGCGCAATTGAATTCGACCCTTGAGTGGCATGGGATAAACTGCAGAAAATAGCAAAAAGAAATGGAAGAAGGAAGGGCAAAATATAGGCTATCCTCATGCTTGCCGGGGAATGAGACGTTTGCAGATGAGACTGAGAAATAGCTAAACTCTAAAAAATGATAGACTAAAAAAGGAAATGAATGCAACAAGTAATGACTAAATGAGAAAAAGAAATCTAAGAAAAAGTTAAAGTTGATATAACTCTATCAGCTAAAAGGACTAAGTTTGTATCTGAAACAGGAAAAAACTGAATTCATAGACAAACTAGAGAAGAAATGAAATGTTTAACTGAACAGGGCAACTATCATGCTATCATAAAACATACAGGGAGGTGTTGGTAATATCCACATCATGGCCTTGTAAAACTGAGTGATGAATGAAAAAATAACTATAACAAGAACTAGACTATAGTGATAAATGAATAACTGACCATGATAGTGAACCAGACTATAGTGATTTTTTTTGAGACAGAACTATAGTGATAAATTGAACATATTCAAAACTAAGTTATCACAGAGCTTTCAAAGTCCTCAGACAACCAAACCCCATAATTTAAACGCGATGAGCGACGGCCAGCGCAGTCGGACTTGCGGATTGGGTACGCCATCCCCGTTACATATGTGGCAGAGAAAAAACTATTTGTTAGCAAAAAGTTGACTGAAAAACTAAGAACAGAGACTCACCAGATAAGTAATTTAAACTACAGGAATTATAAACACATATCAAGTCTAACAATTTTAGAATGAATGCTGAAAATACAGGAATAACAAAATAAACTAAAAATAATAAGCTGAATGGAAACTAAACTAGTTAGAATAATAAATGACTTAACTTAAAACTGATAGACAAGAACAAACACTGACCAAATAACTGAAGAGAACTAAATGAGACACTTAAGATACTGTGCAAACACTAACCAAATAACTAATCACTTAACATATAGTTGAAGAGAACTAAAACCGATACTTAGAAGTACTAATGACTAAAAACTGAAAATAATCTAGGAAAAAAATTGTGCAAAAAACTGAAAACCGAAAACTAAAAACTTAGGACTTCCATGAATATAAGGTTCAAAACAGAAATAACATCTACTAAAAGACAAGACTCATGAGAGATAGGACTGAAGAAGGATGCAAATGATAACTAAATATGATAAAATGAGGACAAATACTATTACAAAAACTAATATGGCAAGCTTAAAAACTGAGGAACAAAAATAATGAACAATGAATACTTAGGAATAAGTACTGAAAATAAGTGGGACAAATGAAAGACTAATCTACTATCATTTTTAGCTGAAAAAGATACACTAACTCAGACTAAAAAAGAGATAAAATACTGAAGAAATGAAAAGGTAGAAATGATGAATGGGAAGGAAAATTATGTGAAGACTTTGCCATCCTCTATAACTGACAAGATGGAGAAGAACAAGGCATATCAATGAAGAATGACAAGACAACAGATAAATGATAAAAATGAAATAGCAAGCTTACAGAGTGACAAAAAAGTGCAGACTAAAAAAATAGAGGGGGCGAGACTGAAGGATGAGAATGAGGATTCAGTAACAACCAGGCCTATCTTGAGCCACTTATGTAGGACACTCCTATTTATATACGGAAAATGAAAACTAAAGAAAAAAGAGTGAACAACAAAAATATTTACCGAAAAGGATAGCCAGTTTTAAGTTTTGGGCTTGAAATTTAAAAGGTAGACACCTAAGTAGGACACTACAAACTGATTTGTAAGAAGAATAGTAAGAAGTCAATTGTTCATCTTATAATGAATATATAGAGAAAATAATTGACAACAACATAAGAGACCAGAACAAGAGACTTAGGGAGAAATGGACAAAAGACACTAGAGTGAAGAAAATGAACAAAAGCAACTAGGTCGTGACCACACACGCCTCTAGCCAGCTAGCCGACACCTCAGAATAGTGCATAACGACATCCACAATTCCATGCTCGTGCAACGCTGGCACTCTTCCTACACAAGATTAGCATATGAGAATGGGCCAGAGCTCAACTGACTAGGAACCCCCCCAAAAAACGAAAACTTGACCACCTCAAGCAGTTGAGACTACTCATTGAAGAAAATTTGGCGGATTACCACTATTGGATAAGTATCAATACATTCACAGAAAAAATGCTTGTATGAATTGGTTAAGGGGGAATGTATATGTTTAGAAAAACACTAGAGACCAAATAAAAGATGGGGTGCATAAGACTACAATTTAAGCTATTATAAAGCTGCAATGAAACCTTCTGACTTTTGAAAAAAAATGGTCGAGGGAAGCAACAAGCTTGATGACCGAGAAACAGGGACTTGCGTTATAACAAAAAAAACATGGGAAATATACAGAGACAATAAAATAAGATGGAACACCTCAGATATTTGATTCAGGGTACTGCTTGTACCAAATTGATGCAGATTTTCATATGTACAGAATGTAAAACAAGACTACAACATTCATGGACACCATGAATCAAAACAAACACCTAGTAACTAATATATGTAGTATATTATCTTTACATGATTGCATGACTTCCACATTAAATAAAATTGAGCACATGGTAGCATTTCAGTTCCATCTAGACACAACGAAATCACCACAAAAGCATTGGTGTTGCCTTAATTTTAATTGACTGCTATAGAGACTTGCAAAACTGAATTCCAATCAACCTGAAACAGCAGAAAGGGATTAGGACTTGATTGCTGCAGATCTGGAAAACTGAACCCAAATTAACCTATACAATAATACAGAGAATTAGGATTTGAGATCTGCTTGTGTTCTAGGGTTCAAGAAGAGAGAGGGACAGACTCACAGACACCAGAATAGAGAGTAATGAGGCGCCATATGAAGAAGAGAGGGGGGGAAGGGGGTGCCATGGGAATGGAGGGATGGGCACCATGGGAGGGGAAGGAGTGAGAGAAGGTGCCATGGTAGGGCAGGGCGTGCTGGAGGAGAGGGGCAGCAAATGGAGAGAAGAAAGGGAGGAGATATGCCATGGAGAAGACAATATCTGAAGTTTTACCTGCGCCACCGTCGCCGAGACCTCTCCATCGTCACCTCAAGCCCACCGTCGTCGCCATGGATAAGGATCGAGGAGGACAAACTAGATCCTACACGCGACCCTGGAAAACAACGGGCGTGAAAATAACCCAAAAGGATCCACTGAGACCCACTAAGACAAAGCGGGACCGAAAAGTGAAGGAAATATGCCCTAGAGGCAATAATAAAGTTATTATTTATTTCCTTATATATCATGATAAATGTTTATTATTCATGCTAGAATTGTATTAACCGGAAACTTAGTACATGTGTGAATACATAGACAAAACTGAGTGTCACTAGTATGCCTCTACTTGACTAGCTCGTTAATCAAAGATGGTTATGTTTCCTAACCATGGACAAAGAGTTGTCATTCGATTATCGGGATCACATCATTAGGAGAATGATGTGATTGACATGACCCATTCCGTTAGCCTAGCACTTGATCGTTTAGTATATTGCTATTGCTTTCTTCATGACTTATACATGTTCCTGTAACTATGAGATTATGCAACTCCCGTTTACCGGAGGAACACTTTGGGTGTTACCACACGTCACAACGTAACTGGGTGATTATAAAGGAGTACTACAGGTGTCTCCAAAGGTACATGTTGGGTTGGCGTATTTCAAGATTAGGTTTTGTCACTCCGATTGTCGAAGAGGTATCTCTGGGCCCTCTCGGTAATGCACATCACTATAAGCCTTGCAAGCAATGTAGCTAATGAGTTAGTTACGGAATGATGCATTACGTAACGAGTAAAGAGACTTGCCAGTAACGAGATTGAACTAGGTATTGTATACCGACGATCGAATCTCGGGCAAGTAACATACCGATGACAAAGGGAACAACGTATGTTGTTATGCGGTTTGACCGATAAAGATCTTCGCAGAATATGTAGGAGCCAATATGAGCATCCAGGTTCCGCTATTGGTTATTGACCGAGAATAGTTCTAGGTCATGTCTACATAGTTCTCGAACCCGTAGGGTCCGCACGCTTAACGTTACGATGATAGTTTTATTATGAGTTTATAAGTTTTGATGTACCGAAGGTTGTTTTGAGTCCCGGATGTGATCACGAGGAGTCTCGAAATGGTCGAGACATAAAGATTGATATATTGGAAGACTATATTTGGATATCGGAATGGTTTTACCGGAACACCGGGGGGTTACCGGAACCCTCCCGGAGGTTAATGGGCCTTAGTGGGCCATGAGGGAGAAGAGGAGGGCCGGCCAGGGCAGGCCGCGCGCCCCCTCCCCCCCTAGTCCGAATAGGACAAGGAAGGGGGGGGGGGCGGCGCCCCCCTTTCCTCTTTCCCCTCCCCCCTTTCCTTCTCCACCAAGGCAAGAGGGGGGAGTCCTACTCCCGATGGGAGTAGGACTCCTCCAGGCGCACCCCTAGGGGGCCGGCCGCACCTCCCCCCTCCCTCCTTTATATACGGGGGCAGGGGGGCACCCTAGGACACACAAGTTGATCTACGTGGTCGTTCCTTAGCCGTGTGCGGTGCCCCCCTCCACCATATTCCACCTCGGTCATATCGTCGCGGAGTTTAGGCGAAGCCCTGCGCCGGTAGAACATCATCATCGTCACCACGCCGTCGTGCTGACGGAACTGATCCCCGACACTTTGCTGGATCGGAGTCCGAGGATCGTCATCGAGCTGAACGTGTGCTGAACTCGGAGGTGCCGTACGTTCGATACTTGGATCGGTCGGATCGTGAAGACGTACGACTACATCAACCGCGTTGTCATAACGCTTCCGCTTACGGTCCACGAGGGTACGTGGACATTACTCTCCCCTCTCGTTGCTATGCATCACCGTGATCTTGCGTGTGCGTAGGATTTTTTTTTGAAATTACTACGTTCCCCAACAGTGGCATCCGAGCCAGGTTTTATGCATATATGTCATATGCACGAGTAGAAAACAAGTGAGTTGTGGGCGATACAAGTCATACTGCTTACCAGCATGTCATACTTTGGCTCAGCGGTATTGTGAGATGAAGCGGCCCGGACCGACATTACGCGTACGCTTACGCGAGACTGGTTTCACCGTTACGAGCACTCGTGCTTAAAGGTGACTGGCGGGTGTCTGTCTCTCTCACTTTAGCTGAACCGAGTGTGGCTACTCCTGGTCCTTGCGAAGGCTAAAAAAGCATTAACTTGACGAACTATCGTTGTGGTTTTGATGCGTAGGAAGAATGGTTCTTGCTAAGCCCGTAGCAGCCACGTAAAATTTGCAACAACAAAGTAGAGGACGTCTAACTTGTTTTTGCAGGGCATGTTGTGATGTGATATGGTCAAGACGTGATGCTATATTTTATTGTATGAGATGATCATGTTTTGTAACCAAAGTTATCGGCAACTGGCAGGAGCCATATGGTTGTCGCTTTATTGTATAAAATGCGAACGCCCTGTAATTGCTTTACGTTATCACTAAGCGGTAGCGATAGTCGTAGAAGCAATGGATGGCGTAACGACAACGATGCTATGATGGAGATCAAGGTGTCGCACCGGTGACGATGGTGATCACGACGGTGCTTCGAAGATGGAGATCACAAGCACAAGATGATGATGGCCATATCATATCACTTATATTGATTGC
The DNA here is from genome assembly GCF_002162155.2 of Triticum dicoccoides. NCBI lineage: Eukaryota > Viridiplantae > Streptophyta > Magnoliopsida > Poales > Poaceae > Triticum > Triticum dicoccoides. Next base: position 865,807,494 of record NC_041385.1, on the reverse strand, counting down.
ATGTGATGTTTATCCTTTATGCATCTTATCTTGCTTTGATAGACGGTAGCATTTTAAGATGATCTATCAAGAAGTGTTCTCCCTGAGTATGCACCGTTGCGAAAGTTCTTCGTGCTGAGACACCACGTGATGATCAGGTCTGATAGGCTCTACGTTCAAATACAGCGCGTGCAAAACAGTTGCACACGCGGAATACTCAGGTTAAACTTGACGAGCCTAGCATATAACAGATATGGCCTCGGAACACGGGGACCGAAAGGTCGAGCGTGAATCATATAGTAGATATGATCAACATATTGATGTTCACTGTTGAAACTACTCCATCTCACGTGACGATCGGACATGGTGTAGTTGATATGGATCACGTAATCACTTAGAGGATTAGAGGGATGTCTATCTAAGTGGGAGTTCTTAAGTAATATGATTAATTGAACTTTAATTTATCATGAACTTAGTCCTGGTAGTATTTTGCAAATTATGTTGTAGATCAATAGCTCGCGTTGTTGCTTCCCTATGTTTTATATGTGTTCCTAGAGAAAACTAAGTTGAAAGATGTTAGTAGCAATGATGCGGAATTGGTCCATGATCTGAGGTTTATCCTCATTGCTGCACAGAAGAATTATGTCCTTAATGCACCGCTAGGTGACAGACCTATTGCAGGAGCAGATGCAGACGTTATGAACGTTTGGCTAGCTCAATATGATGACTACTTGATAGTTTAGTGCACCATGCTTAACGACTTAGAATCGGGACTTCAAAGACGTTTTGAACGTCATGGACCATATGAGATGTTCCAGGAGTTGAAGTTAATATTTCAAGCAAATACCCTAGTTGAGAGATATGAAGTATCCAACAAGTTCTATGGCTAAAAGATGGAGGAGAATCGCTCAACTAGTGAGCATGTGCTCAGATTGTCTGGGTACTACAATCGCTTGAATCAAGTGGGAGTTAATCTTCCAGATAAGATAGTGATTGGCAGAGTTCTCTAGTCACCATCACCAAGTTACTGGAACTTCGTGATGAACTATAATGCAAGGGATGACGAAAACGATTCCCGAGCTCTTCATGATGTTGAAATCGACGAAGGTAGAAATCAAGAAAGGGCATCAAGTGTTGATGATTGAAAAGATCACTAGTTTCAAGAAAAGGGCAAAGGGAAAGAAAGGGAACTTCAAGTAGAATGACAAGCAAGTTGTCACTCCCGCGAAGAAGCCCAAAGCTGGACCAAAGCCTGAAACTAAGTGCTTACACTGCAAAGGAAATGGTCACTGGAAGCGGAAATGCCCCGAATATTTGGTGGATAAGAAGGATGGCAAAGTGAACAAGGGTATATTTGATATACAGGTTATTAATGTGTGCCCTACTAGTGTTTATAGTAGCCCCTGATTATTTGGTACTTGTTCGGTTGCTAATATTAGTAACTCGAAACAGGAGTTACAGAATAAACAGAAACTAGTTGAGGGTGAAGTGACGATGTGTGTTGGAAGTGATTCCAAGATTGATATGATCATCATCGCACACTCCCTATACTTTCGGGATTAGTGTTAAACATAAATAAATGTTATTTGGCATTTGCGTTGAACATGAATATGATTTGACCATGTTTATTGCGATACGGTTATTCATTTAAAGTCAAAGAATAATTGTTGTTCTGTTTACATGAATAAAACCTTCGATGGTCATACACCCAATGAAAATGGTTTGTTGGATCTCGATCATAGTGATACACATATTTATAATATTGATGCCAAAAGATGCAAAGTTAATAATGATAGTGCAACTTATTTGTGGCAGTGCCGTTTGGGTCATATCGGTGTAAAGCGCATGAAGAAACTCCATAAAGATGGATTTTCGAAATCACTTGGTTATGAATCATTTGATGCTTGCGAACCGTGCCTTTTGGGCAAGATGACTAAAACTCCGTTATCCGGAACAATGGAACGAGCTACTGACTTATTGGAAATAATACATACCGATGTATGCGATCCGATGAGTGTTAAGGTTCGTGGCAAGTATCATTATTTTCTAACCTTCACAGATGATTTGAGCAGATATGGGTATATCTACTTGATGAAACATAAGTCTGAAATAGTTGAAAAGTTTAAAGAATTTCAGAGTGAAGTGGAAAAATCATCGTAACAAGAAAAATAAAGTTTCTACGATCTGATCGTGGAGACGAATATTTGAGTTATGAGTTTGTTCTTCATTTGAAACAATGTGAAATAGTTTCGCAACTCACGCCATCTGGAACACCACAATGTAATGGTGTGTCCGAACGTCGTAATCGTACTTTACTAGATATGGTGCGATCTATGATGTCTCTTATCAGTTTACCACTATCGTTTTGGAGTATGCATTAGAGACAGCTGCATTCACGTTTAATAGGGCAACATCTAAATCCGTTGAGACGACACCGTATGAACTATGGTTTAGCAGTAAACCTAAGTTGTCGTTTCTTAAAGCTTGGTGTTGCGATGCTTATATGAAAAAGGTTTTCAACCTGATAAACTCGAACCCAAATCTGAGAAGTGCATCTTCATAGAATACCCAAAGGTAACTATTGGGTACACCTTCTATCACAGATCCGAAGGCAAGTTATTCGTTGCTAAGATGGATCCTTTCTAGAGAAGAAGTTTCTCTCGAAAGAAGTGAGTGGGAGGAAAGTAGAACTTGATGAGGTAATTGTACCTTCTCCCTTATTGGAAAGTAGTTCATCACAGAAATCAGTTCCAGTGATTCCTACACCAATTAGTGAGGAAGTTAATAATGATGATCATGAAACTTCAGATCAAGTTGCTACCAAACCTCGTAGGTCTTCCAGAGTAAGATCCGCACCAGAGTGGTACAGTAATCATGTTCTGGAAGTTATGTTACTAGACCATGATGAACCTACAAACTATGAGGAAGCGATGATGAGCCCAGATTCCGCGAAATGGCTTGAGGCCATAAAATCTAGATGGGATCCATGTATGAGAACAAAGTGTGGACTTTGGTGGAGTTGCCTGTTGATCGGCAAGCCATATTGTATAAATGGATCTTCAAGAGGAAGACGGACACTGATAGTAGTGTTACTATCTACAAAGCTCGACTTGTCGCAAAAGGGTTTTTCGACAAGTTCAAGGTGTTGAATACGATGAGATTTTCTCACTCGTAATAATGCTTAAGTCTGTCCGAATCATGTTAGCAATTGCCACATTTTATGAAATCTGGCAAATGGATGTCAAAACTGCATTCCTTAAATGGATATTTCTTAAAGAAGTGTTGTATATGATACAACCATAAGGTTTTGTCAATCCTAAAGGTGCTAACAAAATGTGCAAGCTCCAGCGATCCATCTATGGACTGGTGCAAGCATCTCGGAGTTGGAATATATGCTTTGATAAGTTGATCAAAGCATATACTTTTATACGGACTTGCAGTGAAGCCTGTATTTACAATAAAGTGAGTGGGAGCACTGCAGACTTTCTGATAAGTATATGTGAGTGACATATTATTGATCAGAAATGATGTAGAATTTTTTTGGAAAGCATAAAGGAGTATTTGAAAGAAGTTTTGCAAAGAAAGATATCGGTAAAGCTACTTACATATTGAGCATTAAGATCTATTGAGATAGATCAAGACGCTTGATAAGATTTTCAATAAGTACATACCTTGACAAGATTTTGAAGTAGCTCAAAATGGAACAGTCAAAGAAAGAGTTCTTGCCTATGTTGCAAAGGTATGAAATTGAGTAAGACTCAAATCCCGACCATGGCAGAAAATAGAAAGAGAATGAAAGTCATTCCCTATGCATCAGTCATCGGTTCTATAAAAGTATGCCATGCTATGGACCAGAACTATTATATACTCTGCCCTAGTTTGGCAAGGGAGTACAATAGTGATCTAAGAGTAGATCACTGGACATTGGTCAAAATTATCCTTAGTGGAATAAGGAGATGTTTCTCGATTATGGAGGTGATAAAAGAGTTCGTCGTAAAAGTTACATCGATGCAAACTTTTACATTGATCCAGATGACTCTAAGTCTCAATCTGGATACATATTGAACGTGGGAGCAATTAGCTAGAGTAGCTCCGTCCAAAGCATTGTAGACATAGAATATTTGCAAAATACATACGGCTCTGAATGTGACAGACCCGTTGACTAAACTTCTCTCATGAGCAAAACATGATCATACCTTAGTACTCTTTGGGTGTTAATCACATAGCGATGTGAACTAGATTATTGACTCTAGTAAACCCTTTGGGTGTTGGTCACATGACGATGTGAACTATGGGTATTAATCACATACAGATGTGAATATTGGTGTTAAATCACATGGTGATGTGAACTAGATTATTGACTTTAGTGCAAGTGGAAGACTGAAGGAAATATGCCCTAGAGGCAATAATAAAGTTATTATTTATTTCCTTATATATCATGATAAATGTTTATTATTCATGCTAGAATTGTATTAACCGGAAACTTAGTACATGTGTGAATACATAGACAAAACTGAGTGTCACTAGTATGCCTCTACTTGACTAGCTAGTTAATCAAAGATGGTTATGTTTCCTAACCATGGACAAAGAGTTGTCATTTGATTATCGGGATCACATCATTAGGAGAATGATGTGATTGACATGACCCATTCCGTTAGCCTAGCACTTGATCGTTTAGTATATTGCTATTGCTTTCTTCATGACTTATACATGTTCCTGTAACTATGAGATTATGCAACTCCCGCTTACTGGAGGAACACTTTGGGTGCTACCAAACGTCACAACGTAACTGGGTGATTATAAAGGAGTACTACAGGTGTCTCCAAAGGTACATGTTGGGTTGGCGTATTTCAAGATTAGGTTTTGTCACTCCGATTGTCGAAGAGGTATCTCTGGGCCCTCTCGGTAATGCACATCACTATAAGCCTTGCAAGCAATGTAGCTAATGAGTTAGTTACGGAATGATGCATTACGTAACGAGTAAAGAGACTTGCCAGTAACGAGATTGAACTAGGTATTGGATACCGACGATCGAATCTCGGGCAAGTAACATACCGATGACAAAGAGAACAACATATGTTGTTATGCGGTTTGACCGATAAAGATCTTCGCAGAATATGTAGGAGCCAATATGAGCATCCAGGTTCCGCTATTGGTTATTGACCGAGAATAGTTCTAGGTCATGTCTACATAGTTCTCGAACCCGTAGGGTCCGCACGCTTAACGTTACGATGACAGTTTTATTATGAGTTTATAAGTTTTGATGTACCGAAGGTTGTTCGGAGTCCCGGATGTGATCACGGACATGATGAGGAGTCTCGAAATGGTCGAGACATAAAGATTGATATATTGGAAGCCTATATTTGGATATCGGAATGGTTCCGGGTGAAATCGGGATTTTACCGGAACCCTCCCGGGGGTTAATGGGCCTTAGTGGGCCATGAGGGAGAAGAGGAGGGCCGGCCAGGGCAGGCCGCGCACCCCCTCCCCCCTAGTCTGAATAGGACAAGGAAGGGGGGGGCACACCCCTTTCCTCTTTCCCGTCCCCCCTTTCCTTCTCCACCAAGGCAAGAGGGGGGAGTCCTACTCCCGATGGGAGTAGGACTCCTCCAGGCGCACCCCTAGGGGGCCGGCTGCACCTCCCCCTCCCTCCTTTATATACGGGGGCAGGGGGGCACCCTAGGACACACAAGTTGATCTACGTGATCGTTCCTTAGCCGTGTGTGGTGCCCCCCTCCACCATATTCCACCTCGGTCATATCGTCGCGGAGTTTAGGCGAAGCCCTGCGCCGGTAGAACATCATCATCGACACCACGCCGTCATGCTGACGGAACTCATCCCCGACACTTTGCTGGATCGGAGTCCGGGGATCGTCATCGAGCTGAACTTGTGCTGAACTCGGAGGTGCCGTACGTTCGGTACTTGGATCGGTCGGATCGTGAAGACGTACGACTACATCAACCGCGTTGTCATAACGCTTCCGCTTACGGTCTACGAGGGTACGTGGACATTACTCTCCCCTCTCGTTGCTATGCATCACCATGATCTTGCGTGGGCGTAGGATTTTCTTTTGAAATTACTACGTTCCCCAACAAAATGTTCAGCCACACCAGCGGAGATCTCAGAACTGAATCGACTGAATGAAAATTCGAATTGAAGCCAAAATGAAAACAAACAACTGTTTTTTAGTAAAACTGTTAATGAATTAGTAGAGTTTCTCAACAACTTCATATCTCACCACCATGAACGCCATAAGGATCGATATATATATATATATAGGAAAAATCCATCTTACCACCTGATGGTAGTTATCCCACATAACTCATATACTACCATATGGTACTATATATATACTATTTTATTATTTTAAATATGTTCATATAATATATCTAAGATATTTCAAAGCAAGTTACGTGAAAAATTTGCATATGAGTCCATAGTTTTTGTTATTTGTTAAATACGTATAAAATATGTACGTAAAAAAGAGCATATTCAAAATATGATACATACTACCTAAAAATTAGTATATATACTACCTAAACATTGTTATAGACTATATACTACACGTACATACTCTCGGTTTCGACAGATACTACATACAACATACAAAACGCAAGCGGTGGTAACTACCACTGCTTGTAAGAAATTCTTATTCCTCACCCCACCCATCCCGCACCAATCCAACTCATGTTCCTTAATTTACTACTTACGGCAGCATGGATGCTCCCTGCAGGGATGTAATCTTACGGCCTGGAGTGCGGTGTGGACGCGTGGAGCACCAGAGGGCATGCCCTGCATGTAACGTAATTTTACGGGAAGAGATTAGTAACTTACCTCTATATATGTACTATACATGGGCATTGCAGCATCGTAATGTCTCTATCACATGTCGATTTTTTTTAAAGAAACTGTCCATTCAATTCCTAGGCCTGTAAGAAATTTGGAATCCAAAAACAAACAAGACTTTCTATTTTATTTTTACGGTAAAGAAACATATTCTACTAATTCAGTTGAGATCAGAACGTAAGAAATTTGGCAGTAGATGTAAACATGAGTATTTTCAACGTTCCATAAAAAAGATTATCTTCAAGGTATGGTGCAGTAACTTTTTTTTGCGAGTGTATGGTCAACTAATTGAATGTCATGTCAACATATGAATTACTTGTAAAATGATAGGCAAATGTAAGAATTTATGCGGCATATTCCAAACTATTTTGTAACATTATTTCCATTACACGACGCTGAAGCGTGAAGGCGATCTCATCGACGTCATTTGTGGGTGACTAAATTTGATCCCAAGACTCTACCTCATCAGAGGATCAAGGGCATAGAAATAGCTGAGCATTTTTTTAGAGAAAAAGAATCGAGCTTAACCCGACTTTGATTTAACAAAGCGATAACAGTACCTTCGATCCCTTCTGCTCTGTCCCGATCGTCCCTGATGGCATCCGGCCCCGTCGCGGCTGCCGTCGCCCCGGACTCTCTGTTCCTGGCCTCTCGGCCGTTGTTTTCCCTGGCTCGCGCCGATCCATCTGCTGCTGTCCCGCCGTCGTCGCCGAACGCGGCGCTACCCGCTGAGCCTCACGCGGCCGCACCCGCGGTTCTGTCCCGCGCGTCGCATGCAGGCGTGTGTGGCGCTTTGCATGCAGGCACGCATGGCGCGTACGGGCCCAACAGGCATGCATGGCGTGTGGGCTGCGGCTTCCAACAACGTGTGGGCTGCCTACGGCGCCCCGTCCCCAGCCGCGTACGGCGCTCAGCCTCCGGCCGCGTACAACACGTCGCCCGCGGTTCCACGCAGTGCATCGCCTGATTCCTACGACGTACCTGCGGCTGCTGCGGTGCCCTGTAGCACTGCACCGGCGATCCACGGCGGGTATCAGCCGGCTCCTCCGATCGCGCCATTCTATGGTGCATCTGCTCCGTCCTATGGTGCTTCCGCGGCATCGTATCCTTCGCCGACTGCGGCTCGGTCGACGGAGCTCGTTTATATCTCGCACGCGCCTGGCGGTGGTCCACATCAGGGCTACTAGGCGCCGTCTCTGCCGGAACATGTCGACGCTGCTGCATCGTTCTACTTCGCGCACCTCATCCCGGTGAAGCTCACGACGGATAACTGTCTGTTGTGGCGTGCACAGGTGCTGCCGTTTCTCCGCAGTCGCTACTTGTAGTGCTTTGTTGTTGGTACTCTGTCGTGCCCTCCGCCATATCATCCGGGGCATCATGCGTGGATGGCTCAAGATCAAGCCATCCTATTTGCTGTCCAATCCTCTCTCATGGAGGGAGTCTCGTCACTGGTCATCTTTGCCGCTACGTTTCATGACGCGTGGACAGCTCTTCATACCAGATTTGCTTCGCAGTCCCAGGGGCGTGCTTTAGGGTGGACGGCACGAGCAAGCTTTTAGGTCCGCTCGTGGCCCGTTCAGGACCGGACCGTACGGTCCAGGCCCGCTAGAGAAATTGTTCGGTTCGGGCCAAGAAAGTCAGACCGAAAAACCTCGGTCCGGTCCGGTCCAAGCTCGGTCTGCTCGGTCAGACCGCGACTTTTGGCCCAGCCCAGGATTGCAGTCCATCGTTGCCAGGGCATAGCCCCCCGATCCCAATTCCCGAGCCACTGCCCCCCATAGCTGCAGGAGGAAGGGAGCTCTGCCTCCATTGGTCGCCGACCTGTCGTTGCCGTCGTCGACCACCTGCACCTCCTCCTCTTTCCGCCATCTGTCTCCCACTTAAGTCTCGTCGACCAACACCTCCTCGTCTGCACCTGCTCGCGGGGAAAGAAGTACTGGAGGAACAGTGTAGCTAGGGAACGCTGCACCTGCCCGCCATCGTCGACCGTCGCCGTCTTCACCTGTCCATAGTAGACTACCTCCTCCTCGTCTAGCTGTTGTCTACCATGTCACTTTAGAGCTGCATGTTGTCGAAGTTTCCAAAAATACAGTTTCGTCAGTTGTAGCCATAAGCTGTCTGAATTCAGTTTCGTCAGACAATAAGATTTCTTCAGTTTCGTTAGAAAATACAGTTTCCTTGAAAGAGCACGGAAATGACAGCCGTTTCAGCACAGCACACACGTACGCAGGCCACCATCTGGAAGAAATACTCGATCGGCCGTGATTTTCTGATTGTTGGAGAAACGCTCAACCGTGATTTTTGCATCCAACAAATCAGGCAAGTATTTTTTGGAAGGCGCTAGATAGGAGTATTTTCTGATCGTGCGTGGGAGAAACGCCCACTTCATATAATGACGGGCCATCACCCCACGTTGTTGTTTCCTTTTATTCGGTGAGCAGAAAACAAAAAATACGAGAGAAACACGGCTTCATCCGAAAATTATGGTTCCATCTGAGGAAGAACTTCACGTCAGATTTGATCCTTTTATCTCGGCAAGACCCGCACACAGGAAATCGTGGCCTCATAGATGTGCTACATTACTTGCATGCAATAGGAAAAACAGCCAATGAACAAATATGTACAGGTTCATGAATAACAGCCGCGGCGCCCAGCGCACACGTCGCCCACCTTGCCGTCGGCGCTCCCGCATGTCACCCACCTCGCCACAGCACCAGCGCATCGTCGCACATCTCGCCGCTGCACCCGTGCAAGTCGCCGCCGGTGGTCGTTGGCCGGTCCGCTCGGTCCGGCCCGGTCCCTGAAATCAGGACCGCCATGCTGCTCGGTCCGGTCCGGCCCGGACCGCCGGCGGCCGGTCCAAAAGACGGCTCGGACCTGGACCGGACCAGCCCGTACCGTGTCCACCCTGAGTGCTTGGGACCAATGCAAGGCTTGCTTTAGTCCCTCTTCACAGGCTGCTAGCTGAGCTTTGAGCGGTCCAAGGCAATTTAAAAGCCATCTGCATGCAGCAAAGACTACTTGCCCCGTATGGTCACGCAAAATCATACTCCCTCCATCCGAAAATACTTGTTATTAAAATAGATAGAAAAAGATATATCTAAAACTAAAATACGTCTAGATTCATCCCCTTTTATCAATTTTGATGACAAATATTTTTGGACGGAGGGAGTACCTGCTCCTGCTTCGCCGTCCATTGCAATGTAAGAGCCGTCGAAATTCAACTTCACATACCCTTCTGGTGGGGACTCCCATTTAGCATCACTGATCAGCCGGGGTAATACAGAATTGCTTATAACAATTACAGTCAGGTCAGCCGGATGGTTCCCTTTAGAAATGTCAGCATTTGGATAGTGCTTGATCATTGGCAAAGAGTCCACATACCAAGATAGGAACCGCCTAGAAGCTTCGACCGGTATCATTGACTTATCATGTGTTAACCCATTATCCAAATGGCAAGCACGCCATAGTATCATTAGGACTAGCATGCGTTGTGTTTCTCCCAACTCTTGGAGAAGCATCATGACATCCTCACACGGCAAATTCCAAACATATCTCATTTCGGTCCAAACACTAGTAGAAAAGGGGACATCAGTCCCGGTTCGTAAGGGCCTTTAGTTCCGGTTTTTGAACCGGGACTAAAGGGTCATGACTAATGCCTCCACTCTTTAGTCCCAGTTCCAACACGAACCGGGACTAAAGGCCCTCCACGTGGCCACTGCGAGCAGCCCAGGCAAGGGGGCCTTTGGTCCCGGTTGGTGACTTGAACCGGGACCAAAAGGCTTCCACGTGTCAGCAGCTGAGGTTTTTTTTTTAAAAAAAGTGGCTGGTTTAGGGGTTTTGGGGGTTAATTTTAGGTTGTTATTAGCTAGCTAATAGAGAGAAGTGTCCTCTCTTATACTGCTATATATGTTCATTTCACCCGCTGATATATAATAACTCATGCATGCTCGCATCATACATCATCATATATAATAACAAGTCCTACTAATCATGCATCATCATACAACTTCTACTCGTTATTAATAACAAGTCATACGATCATCATCCTTATAGTCATCGAACCCAACCCTACATAATTGTTCTTAGCACATGATCATCAATATCAGGTAGGACCTAAATACCCTTAAGGTAAAATAGCATAAAACAATATAGACCCTGAGTCTCCATTATGAAGAATGGAGATAATCCTGTCTCCAATTCTTGCGCTTCGCTTCCTTTTGCTTGCAAGAAGCTCCTTACGACTGTCCATACATTTTTTCCATTCTTTGATTGTCATGTCTCCACTTCTTTTAAAAATCCGGTATGGACAATTGAGATTCGTAGGACGACCTGGTTGTATGTTCAAAACATCAAGACGATCGTGCGTATACATCAGATGAGGCACACAATCATTCTGGATTATCTGTTGAAAAACATAGTAATAACTTCGTAGTTAGCAATGATGTACTAGTTTTAGAAGTATTTAAAAAAAGATGCAAGGATGTCGTAATAGTAAAAAATCTTACCAGGGTATCTCCATGGTAGTTACCGTAGTTCAACACGTGCACTAGTGGCACGTATTGACCATAATGTTGAGGAGTTCGATTGTAGCCATTGTAATTCTCAAGATCAGTACAAAAGGCAATCAGATGATTTTTCTCCTTATAAGTTAATTTGGAGCCATCGGTGTAGTGGCTTTTGTCTACCATTTTCCGCACATTCTTTGAAGAATGAAAATAACCTGTCAATGGAAACAAGCTGTCAACTATTTTGAAATAAACAATATAAATTAATTAATAACTATGTTAAGCTCACATGGGGGAAGAATTGGAGGTGTATCCACAAGGACCCAAATGCTCATATTGTCTTGCTGGATTGTAGGATCACCAAGATCCATGGTGACAAGCATACCCTCATCAAAACCATACATCTTGCAAAGTGCTTCCCAATTTTTGCAACCAAAATGGGTTACACTCTCAGCATTGTACAACTTTACTTGAAAATCCACACCATGATGGGTCCTTAGAAGATTTTTTTTTGGTTTCCATACTTTCATGGTCTTCAAAACCTATCCTCTCCAAGACATAGCGTCTTGCATAGCATGTGATATGTAGACGAATTGGAAAAGATGAAAAATACACGTTAAAATAGTTGAAGTCGTGCTTAATTACGAAAAAAACTATTGTAGTCGTTGTGTGCCGTATGAACATCGAAGGTCTCCTCGAGCTTAATGCTGAAGCGCCAATCTTCGTCCAGCTCAATGAACCTGTCGCACGGCAAATCGTGGTGTTTCTCCCAACTCTTGGAGAAGCATCATGACATCCTCACATGGCAAATTCCAAACATATCTCATTTCGGTCCAAAGGTTACTGGCATGGGGACACCGGATGAGCGCGTGATGGACTGTTTCCTCCTCCAGCCCGCAGATCGTGCACATTCCTTCCGTTTCCATGTGCCTGCGGTGCTTGTTCATCCGAGTAGCTAGCGCTTCACGAGCAGCTTTCCATGCAAAACCCAAACTTTGGGTGGAGCTCCACAGCTGCAGAGCAGGTTCCAAGCAGGTCTTGAGCTACCAGGTCTAGTGCTGGACTCGCCCACATCTTGTCAAGACATAATCTCGTCGCGTGTCATATTATACGCTGATCGGACAGAGTTGTCTAGGTGCTATGCAATACAGTTTGCTTACATCCGTCGTGAAGGTTTGATTTTCATTATTTCTGGAGGAAACAAATTGACTGTATATATACGAGCCAAACAAGATGCATGCCTAGATAAATCATCTGATTGCCATGTATGTAGTTATTTGTCTTCACATGAAGAATGATTGCATGCAAAGCATGTTTGACTCTTTCACATGAAGAGTGTGTGCTTTGTGAACAACAACAAACATGAGAGTATGCAAAAGGCAAACAGCAACAAAGATAGTGATCAAGAAGGACGTGATGTTTTTGCACCCAAGCTCACTTTAGCTCGGGGGAACAGTAAAATCGAAAAACATTAAGAAAATGTTCAAAAAATTTGAATTGTTTTATGGAAAACTTTGACGAATGTTCTAAGAATTTGCAAAATGTCATCACGAAATAACATGTGTCGAAGTCGTGGCAAAAAAATTTGATACTCTGAAAAAGCTACTTTCGAAAGCATTTTGGGGCACTTATTATTTCTTTTTGAACTTTTCAAATTTTGGAGCATTAATTTTCAACGAACATTAGCCTGTATTTTTCAAATTTCTGAAGTTCTGTATTTCATTATTTTTTTATAAAGTTAAAGGTTAATGCTCAGCATAAGAAGGCAATGGTCAACATGTGTATTGTCGGAAAGTCAATGCGTCACTAGTCCAAATCAACCGAGCTGGACGAGAGTGAATCTTAAACGAACGCGGGCTAGTTTTATTGGGACGGCCCATATACTTGCTGTGTCGGCGTGGCCTTGTGGGGCGTGGACCAGTACTCTTCCCCTCTAGGCTCCAGCAGTTCGGCGAGGCGGCAAACCGGCTGGTGACCTCCTGGAACAGCCTCCCTCGGTCGTTCCCCCTAGGTTGTTCCTGGTCCTGGAGTGGGGCATTCGGTGTTGGCGCCGAGCCCTAGCTTGCTCTTTGTGCCGGTGCCCAGCTCTCTCTCTCTCTCTCTCTCTCTCTCTCTCTCTCTCTCTCTCTCGCACGAGCGAAGATAGAAGAAAGAGGAGACACAGGACTCGATGGTGTTTTTCCGGCGCACATACGCCAGCCGCACGAACGGCTTCTTCCTCGAGCACGAACTCGAGCCACACACTCGAGCAGTACATCAGAGGGCTTTTTATACCCAGGTTAGCACACACACCAGCACACTCACGCAAGACCCGGCCACTAACCCATGCATGCGCTAGTCCGCCAACAACAGACTAACCACCACATTGGCCACTAACCGCATGCAGTGGCTACTCCCTACATGCACGTACTCCCCTGGAAACTCTCCAATAGAAACGAGTGCTGGCGATCCGCCTGGCCACGTCCACGACGCGCCCAACGCGCAGGAGGCGGCCTGCTCAACATCGCCACGACCACAGACACGCACACACATGAATGCATGGCTTATTCCTAACATTCGGCGTGTACTCCTTCCTTCCTCTGCAGTTCGGCGAGAGACGGTGGCCAACCGGCGTGATTCCAGCCTCCTCCTAGACTTTCAGGTGTGACACCGCACTGGCGAAGGGCTAGACAACGGCATGGCTCGCTTGCTCGAATGATGCGTAAAAAGTATTTCCCTGATTTTGCAGTGCAAGCTTGAACCTATCGAAGCCTGCCCGGTGGATTCACCGTTGGTTGCGTCCTAGGCCCATGGACGCTGCTTTCATAGTCTTGGTTTGCCCCACCGTTGTCGATGGATAGATTTGATGATACGAATGGAACAACATTCTTCCATCGTAGCCGAATGCACTCTTTCACACTGTCCACATCTGAAATCAGTTGCCTTGCTTGTTTCACTCCAACTTCTCATAGCAATTAACTGCACGTATGTAACTAATAATGATGGATCGAAGAATGGTCCTGAAACAAGTAATAGTTACTGGAGTATCTAGCTACTAGCAATGACCACATGCTTCCACCCAGTAAAGCTATAGCTAGCTGACTTGCTACTACTGATTGTTAGTGGGGGAAGGAAGATGTACCCTTTCTAATGGCCTTTATATAAAACAGCCAAATAGGCCTAGCTAGATCATCTGATAGCTATGCATGTAGTCATGAGAACCTCCGTACACACCAAACTGCATGCAGTTTAGTTCACGTTGTATACTGTTTTATCTTCCTCATCATATGAACAATGTATCCTCGAAACGGCCGGGCTGCTGCACAACATGTGTGACTCTTCCTGATAGCTTCTCGAAACGGCCTGGTAGCTGTGGCTCCGCTAGTTACCAAATTCATCATCTTCATTAGGGTTTATGACCTAATCTAAAGACGTATCCGTGCAGTGCTGGAACATATATTTTTTCCTCAGTGGCCACGCTTTGTGTCTTTCATGGATTTTTCATAAATTTTATTTATATTCTGAGCAGCTCTTGACCTTCTTTGCTAATAGGCTGGGTGGTCATTAGACCACTTTGATAACCGCCTAGTTAAGCAATTGCGTTGGTGTATAGCGCTATGGTGTTTTCATGTGTTATTAGCGATGAGCTTGATTAAATATGTTGAGACATTCTGTTTCATGGAGACTGATCATCGGAAATCCATATCGGTTCTGGTAGAGTTGCGAGAATGCCCAGCACGGCCGGATCTGTCTTTTTATTTCTCTTTTCTTTATTGTTTGCAACCACACAATCACACAACTTTGATGTATATCCAACAAAGAAGATAAGATACATCATTGAACATCATGACCTAGTGCAACTCTAGGTGTCACAAACAACACAGTAACAATGCTGAAAGTTTGGGATGACTTCGATACAGTACGATTTGGTGACTTCGGGTCCCCATTTTGTCATGCAGGACAAACGACATTTTAATTCCGTGCATAAAGTGGCTCCAAATGCAATTCCAATAAAGCAGTCCTCTGTAGAGAAGAACACACATCATTAGAAGAAGTCCATATTTTGAAAAATCCAAGAAAGTTCGTGTTTCTTGGCTGAAAATATTATTCTACTCTAGTTGACATGAGAAATGAAACTTATAGGAAAAGGGAGATCAATTTCGTACTAGCATGAATGGAATTTCCGAGCTGCACAATCACCATAAGGCAAAGAAGAATAGCTTTCCCTTCCATAAGACCAGACACAAAGTTCTTCTTCTCCTCTCTATTTGGCGGTCTAAAAGCTCACACGATTATATCTTTATATATAAACTTGCAGCTAGAGATCATTTACTCCCTATCTCACTCAATTAATATCAGAAAGATCTCAGCATGTCACTATCAATAACTATTTTAAATGATTATATCTTTAAGATGGTATCCTTTTAACATCCTTTGAAAATGGTTCTATCTTTAAGATGGTATCGTTTAAACATCCTTTAAAAAATGGTTCTATCATTAAGATGGTATCCATTTAAGAATTCTTCTCCCTTCACACGGATGGCACCCATGGTGGCATCTTACATTGCACTGCACCATATAACAACTCTTATTACCCCATGTTGGCCGGCAGGTTAGTGGGCCCGGGATGATTACTTGAAGATTTACATGATGATCATTCTTTCCATTCTTTCCCATGACTTCTGGCCGCCGACTTCAACATGATCATAATGTTGCCGACAAGAATCAACCAACGAATTGTGGTCCAGTTCCGTCGTTTCCTTGCTACTGTGGAACCCCGTGACGTTTACGTCCACGACCGCCGTTACACCTCGTTAAGCAACAATGGGTTTGCACTCAAAGCTTGGTGCGAGCGGAGAAATTGCGAGTTGCCTTTGCTCGGTGCTTTCTTGCATTCCTACTAGTGTCCTGTTGAAACAACAATGCATGAGCAGCTAAGGTACTTTTTTGCGAGGATAAATTTCGGTCTATTCATCAACTGCCAGGGTAGTACAAAGCACACCAGAAGTAAAAAATAGAGGCAAGGTAGTGCTACAACGACTGTCTGTACCATGCGAACATATAGTTTTGTAATCAGCATAGCTGCCTGCCTGAAAGGATTTGACAATTCTAAAGCTGCACGTACGAGGGCATTCACCAAGCACCATGCATGTGCATGCGGAGTTTCTTATGATCTATGTGCATCTTCTTGTGATCTCATTGAATGAAAATTACAAGGGTTCGAGGTTACATTGCTATGGTGAGTGCGCTTGGTCTGTGTAAAACTTCTTTTAGAAGGCGGAATTCAGTAATAATAAACTAATACTCCATCCGTTTCTAAATATAAGCTTTTTTATTGATTTAATTAAGGACTATATATAGAGGTTACATTTCGAAGCGTAGATTCACTCATTTTTCTTCGTATTGGAATCCCTAAAGAGTTTTATTATAAGAACGGAGGGAGTAGCAAAGGTCTTACTATGTGCGTATGGTACATTCGGTCGATCACCGATATGGCACTATTATTGTGTTGTGTGTCGAAGCAGCCCTAGATCAAGTGATGTCACACTTGTTTTTTCTCTTGATTTCTTTGCCCGGTTCAAGTCAAGCACAAAAGACTGAGAAAATCAACAAGCTAGCTAGCAGACGCGGCACATGCCAGCATGGACGTACTCTATTTGGATTCGAGGAAAATAATGCATGCATGGACGCAAAGTTGCCGAGGAAAATAATGCATGCATGGCACTATATGGAACGTGCACAAATGTCTACCACGTGGAAGAAACGCAGAAGTTGTCTTTATTGACATGGTACAGACGCAAGCGCTCATGCAAACACGCATATACTCACCCCTATGAACGTACACACGCACACCCTATCCTTATGAGCACCTTCGAAAGACTGAGTCGGCATATCATCTTGAGATTTAGGAAGTCACCATAGGCGCCTCATCATCGACGAAAACGTCTCCTCTCACTGAAATTGTATCACCGAAAATCCTGAAATAAATACAGAAATAATGGGAGTACCAGGACTTGAAGCCTGGTGGGATGGGGATACCACTGCCGTCTAACCTTCCAACCACGGGTTGGTTCGCACGCAAAAGAGGTCTTGTTTCTTCCGACTCTACATGGTGCACCCAGTTTTATCAACGGGACATGCCAGCTACCTTTAGTTTTTTTTAATTTGCTGGGAAGCTTCCTTTAGCTTTCACCTTCTGGTGTAGATACTCGTCCCTATAGACGTTCATATCTTGTAGGTACATATATACTGGATCATCATTTTTTAGCTCACGTCATACTTTCCATAAGGGCATTCTAATTGAGTTATTCAACTAAACATTATTCATATATGTAGCACGTCCACTCATAAGGCATACTAACGTTACTACAAACTTAAAGAAGATTTAGTGTAGTGACACTAATATGATGGCCGAGATGCCCACTGTCGGTGTCAAAACCGGCGGATCTCGGGTAGGGGGTCCCGAACTGTGCGTCTAGGCGGATGGTAACAGGAGACAAGGGACACGATGTTTTTACCCAGGTTCGGGCCCTCTCGATGGAGGTAAAACCCTACTCCTGCTTGATTAATGTTGATGATATGGGTAGTACAAGAGTAGATCTATCACGAGATCAGAGAGGCTAAACCCTAGAAGCTAGCCTATGATATGATTGTTGTTCGTCCTACGGACTAAAACCCTCCGGTTTATATAGACACCGGATAGGGTTAGGGTTACATAGAGTCGGTTACAATGGTAGGAGATCTACATATCCGTATCGCCAAGCTTGCCTTCCACGCCAAGGAAAGTCCCATCCGGACACGGGACGAAGTCTTCAATCTTGTATCTTCATAGTCTAGGAGTCCGGCCAACGGTGATAGTTCGGCTATCCGGACACCCCCTAATCCAGGACTCCCTCAGTAGCCCCCGAACCAGGCCTCAATGGCGATGAGTCCGGCGCGTAGATTGTCTTCGGCATTGCGAGGCGGGTTCTTCTCCAAATTCCATATACTTGTCGAATAGTGTACGGCTTCTGATAAATGCTGCGCTCCTTGGCTTGCACGCCCAATAATGGCCATCTTCCACGTGTTTGAATGAATGCGAAAAGCCAGGGTATTTTTACACTTATCCCCCTAGCTGCGCAAATGAGCCGCCTATAAAAGGGACGAGGATCTAGATCCGAGTCACACCATCCCCCCTCCGCGAGCTTTCATCGGAGCGCCTCTGACAAAAATCCATTCCATCATGGACAGTCGACGCGGCTCCTGCTCTCGCGCTCCCAGCCCTCAGCCTGGAAATTGGGGGAGATGCTCAGTCCCGCATAGCGAGCTAGTGACACTCCAAACCAAGGGATTTCTTCCCCCGGCCTTCATGGTTCCGGGTCGAGCCGGACTCGCCACCTATAAGGGCGGAAAGCAAGCGGAGAGTGTGCCCGATCCCTCCAAAGGAGAGTGGGTATGCTTTATCTCTTATCTAGTAAGAGGACTCGGATTTCCAATTCATCCGTTTCTCCGGGGGCTCTTGGAGTTCTACGGCCTCTAGTTGCACCACCTTACGCCTGCCTCCATTTTGCACATCGCGGGCTTCGTGGCCCTTTGCGAACTGTTCTTGGGTGTCAAGGCTCATTTTGCGCTGTGGAAGAGATTATTCTGCCTTGTACCCCGTTCTCATGAGGGGTCAATATATCAAGTGGGCGGAGCCGAGCTATGGTGCATCGCCGGGACCAGATATCTATCCGGAACCCCGAAGAAGGCGTCCGAAGACTGGCCTTCGGAATGGTTTTATATAGAAGACGTCCCGCTGCCGGATCCTGTTCGGATCGGCCTCCCGGAGTTCAGCAATGCTCCTTTGAAGAAACGCCTGAGTTGGCACCCGCGGAGCCCCCAGAGGGAAGACGACAGGGACGTCCTTTACCTGATGAGCCGAATAAGATTGTTGGCTCATTCCGGACTGACCATGATCGGTGTCATGGCCACATGTATTATGCGGGGGGTGCAGCCGCTCTAGTATAGGGGCCACCCCATGAGAACGGGGAGGACGATGCCACCCGTCATGGCCGTAAGGGGCCGGGATCGGTCACCGATCTGGTGAAGATCTTATCCGCGCTGTAGAAGGGAGAAGAGGTGGATTTTCTCCGCGTCAGTCCATTGAACGGATTTTCTATGAACAATCCTCGAAGCTGGGTAAGCGGACATTTCTTTTTTCCGTCATGGGAGGAAAGTAGAACTCGACGAAGTACTACCTCTTGAACCGGAAAGTAGTGCAGCTCAGGAAAATGTTCCTGTGGTGCCTACACCGACTGGAGAGGAAATTAATGATGATGATCAAGGTACTTCAGATCAAGTTGCTACTGAACTTCGTAGGTCCACAAGGACACGTTCCACACCAGAGTGGTATGGCAACCCTGTCCTGGAAATCATGTTGTTAGACAACGGTGAACCTTCAAACTATGAAGAAGTGATGGCGTGCCCAGATTCCAACAAATAGCTTGATGCCATGCAATCCGAGATAGAATCCATGTATGAAAACAAAGTATGGACTTTGACTGACTTGCCTGATGATCAGCGAGCGATAGAAAACAAATGGATCTTTAAGAAGAAGACGGACGCGGATGGTAATGTCACCATCTATAAAGTTCGACTTGTCGCTACGGGTTATCAGCAAGTTCAAGGGACTGACTACGATGAGACTTTCTCTCCCGTAGCGAAGCTTAAGTCCGTCCGAATCATGTTAGCAATTGCCGCATACTATGATTATGAGATATGGCAGATGGACATCAAAACGGCATTCCTTAACGGTTATCTTAAGGAAGAGCTGTATATGATGCAGCCGGAAGGTTTTGTCGATCCTAAGAATGCTAACAAAGTATGCAAGCTCCAGCGATCCATTTATGGGCTGGTGCAAGCATCTCGGAGTCGGAACATTCGCTTTGATGAGATAATCAAAGCGTTTGGGTTTATGAAGACTTATGGAGAAACCTGCGTTTACAAGAAAGTGAGTGGGAGCTCTGTAGCATTTCACATATTATATGTAGATGACATACTTTTGATGGGAAATGATACTTGGACAGCATTAAGGCCTACTTGAATAAGTGTTTTTCAATGAAGGACCTTGGAGAAGCTGCTTACATATTAGGCATCAAAATCTATAGGGATAGATCAAGACGCCTCATAGGTCTTTCACAAAGCACATACCTTGATAAGATTTTGAAGAAGTTCAAAATGGATCAGTCCAAGAAAGGGTTCTTGCCTGTATTGCAAGGTGTGAGATTGAGCTCGGCTCAATGCCCGACCACGGCAGAAGATAAAGAAGAGATGAGTGTCATCCCCTATGCCTCGGCCATAGGATCTATTATGTATGCCATGCTGTGTACCAGACCAGATGTAAACCTTGCCGTAAGTTTGGTAGGTAGGTACCAAAGTAATCCCGGCAAGGAACACTGGACAACAGTCAAGAATATCCCAAAGTACCTAAAAAGGACAAAGGACATGTTTCTCGTTTATGGAGGTGACGAAGAGCTCGTCGTAAAGGGTTACGTCGATGCTAGCTTCAACACAGATCTGGATGACTCTAAGTCACAAACCGGATACGTGTATATGTTGAATGGTGGGGCAGTAAGCTGGTGCAGCTGCAAGCAGAGCGTCGTGGCGGGATCTACATGTGAAGCGGAGTACATGGCAGCCTCGGAGGCAGTGCATGAAGCAATTTGGGTGAAGGAGTTCATCACCGACCTAGGAGTCATACCCAATGTGTCGGGGCCGATCAAACTCTTCTGTGACAACACTGGAGCTATTGCCCTTGCCAAGGAGCCCAGGTTTCACAAGAAGACCAGGCACATCAAGCGTCGCTTCAACTCCATTCGTGGAAATGTTCAAGATGGAGACATAGAAATTTGCAAAGTACATACGGATCTGAATGTCGCAGATCCATTGACTAAACCTCTTCCGCGAGCAAAACATGATCAACACCAGAACTCTATGGGTGTTCGTGCAAGTGGGAGACTGTTGGAAATATGCCATAGAGGCAATAATAAAAGGATTATTATTATATTTCCTTTTTCATGATAATTGTCTTTTATTCATGCTATAATTGTATTATCCGGAAATCGTAATACACGTGTGAATACATAGACCACAATACGTCCCTAGTGAGCCTCTAGTTGACTAGCTCGTTGATCAATAGATAGTCATGGTTTCCTGACTATGGACATTGGATGTCGTTGATAACGGGATCACATCATTAGGAGAATGATGTGATGGACAAGACCCAATCCTAAGCATAGCACAAGATCGTGTAGTTCGTTTTACTAGAGCTTTTCCAATGTCAAATATCTCTTCCTTAGACCATGAGATCGTGTAACTCCCGGATACCATAGGAGTGCTTTGGGTGTACCAAACGTCACAACGTAACTGGGTGACTATAAAGGTGCACTACAGGTATCTCCGAAAGTGTCTGTTGGGTTGACATGGATCGAGACTGGGATTTGTCGCTCCGTATTACGAAGAGGTATCACTGGGCCCACTCGATAGTGCATCATCATAATGAGCTCAAAGTGACCAAGTGTCTGGTCACGGGATCATGCATTACGGTACGAGTAAAGTGACTTACCGGCAACGAGATTGAACGAGGTATTGGAATGCCGACGATCGAATCTCGGGCAAGTAACATACCGTCTAACAAAGGGAATAGTATACGGGGTTGATTGAATCCTCGACATCGTGGTTCATCCGATGAGATCATCGAGGAGCATGTGGGAGCCAACATGGGTATCCATATCCCGCTGTTGGTTATTGACCGGAGAGTCATCTCGGTCATGTCTGCATATTTCCCGAACCCGTAGGGTCTACACACTTAAGGTTCGGTGACGCTAGGGTTATTAGGAAGACTTGTATGTGATTACTGAATGTTGTTTGGAGTCCCGAATGAGATCCCGGACGTCACGAGGAGTTCCGGAATGGTCCGTAGGTAAAGATTTACATATGGGAAGTTGTCATACGGTCACCGGATAGTTTCGGGGTCATATCGGTATTGTACCGGGGCCACCGGAGGGGTTTCCGGGGGTCAACCGGGAGGGGCCACCCCAATTGGAGGGCCTCATGGGCCGTAGGGGGCAGGGAACCAGCCCCTGGAGGGCTGGGCGCCCCCCCTTGGGCCCATGCGCCTAGGGTTGGGGGGGAAACCCTAGTGGGGGCGCCCCCCTTGCTTGGGGGGCAAGCCCCCTCCCTTGGCCGCCGCCCCCCCTCTAGATCTCATCTAGAGGGGGCCGGCCCCCTTCCCCCTTCCCCTATAAATAGAGGGGCGAGGGGAGGGCTGCAGACAACATCCAAGGCGCAGCCCCTCCCCTCCCCAACACCTCTCCTCCTCCGTCAAGTGCTTGGTGAAGCCCTGTCCGAGTATTGCCTCTCAACCAACACCACGCCGTCGTGCTGCTGCTGGAGCCTTCTTCCTCAACCTCTCCTTCCCCCTTGCTGGATCAAGAAGGAGGAGACGTCATCCTCTTCGTACGTGTGTTGAACGCGGAGGTGCTGTCCGTTCGGCACTTGGTCATCGGTGATTTGGATCACGGCGAGTACGACTCCATCATCCCCGTTCTCTTGAACGCTTCCGCACGCGATCTACAAGTGGTATGTAGATGCAATCTCTGTCTTATCACTCGTTGCTTAGATGAACTCATAGATGGATCTTGGTGAAACCGTAGGAAATTTTTTATTTTCTGCAACGTTCCCCAACACCATTTGGGCTTGAGTTTGTCCTTTTTCTTGTCCGGCAGGCGTAGAACTAGTTCACCAACATTGTAAGCTTTGGCCCGTACTTCCCTGCTTTGATATCTTCGAGCCTGCTGTTGATAGAATGCAGAACAAGCTTTTTCCACGTGACGCTCCTCCTCCAAGGCGTCCAAGCTGTCCTGCCGATCGAGCTCGACTTCTCTTTCTTCGTACATGCGCACGCGAGGTGAGTCATGAATCGCAGGGCAAAACTGCCTCTGCGCCGTGTACCATAAAAATGGTGTGAATCCGGTAGTGCGATTCGGCGTGGTCCACAGCCCCCAGAGTACAGAGTCGAGCTCCTCTACCCAGTGCATGTTAGATTTCTTGAGGGACCGCACTAGCCTGGGTTTAATGCCGCTCGTGATTAGACCGTTTGCTCGCTCGACTTGACCGTTAGTTTGGGGGTGATAGACTGAAGCTTAGTCGAGCTTGATGCCCATGTTTTTGCACCAGAGTTTGACCTCGTCGGCCGTGAAGTTCGTGCCGTTATCAGTGATGATGCTATGGGGGACGCTGTAACGGTGTACTACCCCTGATATGAAGTCTATCACCGGTCCGGATTCGGCCGTCTTTACAGGCTTGGCCTCTATCCATTTGGTGAATTTATCCACCATGACCAATAGGTATTTTTTCTTGTGGGTTCCTCCTTTGAAGGGTCCAACCATGTCAAGCCCCCAGACCGCGAAGGGCCAGGTGATGGGTATAGTTTTGAGGGCGGTGGGTGGCATGTGGCTTTGATTAGCAAAGAGCTGGCAACCGACGCATCGTTGGACTAAGTCCTGAGCATCTGCCCGGGCCGTCGGCCAATAAAATCCTGTACGGAAGGTCTTGCCTACAAGGGCCTGGGCTGCGGCATGGTGCCCTTCGAGTCCGTCATGAAATTCAGCCAGGAGATTCCGCCCTTCCTCTTCGAAGATACACCTTTGAAGGACTCTGGTTGTGCTTTTCTTATAAAGCTCTCCCTCATGGACCTTATAGGCTTTAGACTGCCGCACTATGCAGCGGGCCTCGTTTTGGTCCTCGGGAAGTTCCTGCCTAGTTAGGTAGGCTAGGAATGGTTCTGTCCACGGGGCAATGACTGCAATTA
This sequence comes from Triticum dicoccoides, assembly GCF_002162155.2. Taxonomy (NCBI): domain Eukaryota; kingdom Viridiplantae; phylum Streptophyta; class Magnoliopsida; order Poales; family Poaceae; genus Triticum; species Triticum dicoccoides. The sequence goes on along the minus strand of NC_041385.1, from coordinate 865,783,349 downwards.
TTGCGTGGGCTGACGGTGTTATTTCGTCTGCGGAACCACCAACTATGTCGCAATGTTCGGTGTGGGGCAGTGTGGTTGGGTCAGGGTTGTTATTTCCAGACTCTCCCTCCCATAATA
>NC_041385.1:865769476-865782905 GCF_002162155.2 Triticum dicoccoides | reverse complement strand
GGCATCGCGCTTTGCGCCAATGCGTGCCAACACATCCGCTGCCTGGTTGTTATCCTGGGCTATATGGTGAAATTCGAGCCCCTCAAACCGAGCTGACATTTTTAGGACGGCATTGTGATAAGCTGCCATTTTCGGATCCTTAGCATCAAAGTCCCCATTTATTTGGGATATCGCGAGGTTCGAATCCCCGCGCACCTCTAGGCATTGAATGCCCATGGAGACTGCCATCCGGAGACCATGTAGAAGGGCCTCATATTCGGCTGCGTTGTTGGAGTCCTTGTACATTATTTGAAGTACGTATTGGACTGTATCTCCAGTTGGGGACGTTAGGACGACGCCAGCCCCCAGGCCGGCCAACATTTTGGAGCCGTCGAAGTGCATGATCCAATTGGAATTTGCGCCGTACTCTTTAGGGAGTTCGGCTTCAGTCCATTCGGCGACGAAGTCAGCCAAAACTTGTGACTTAATAGCTCACCGTGGCTTGTAGGTTATGTCGAACGGGAGGAGCTCAATGGACCATTTAGCGATCCGGCCCGTTGCGTCGCGGTTGTTTATAATGTCATTAATAGGTACTTCGGAGGCAACTATTATCGAACACTCTTGAAAGTAGTGTCGCAGCTTCCGGGATGCCATGAACACCGCGTATGCTATCTTTTGATAATGCGGGTACCGTGACTTGCATGGAGTTAGGACAGTGGACATGTAGTAAACTGGTTTTTGGAGAGGGAACCAGTGTCCGTCCATTTCTCGTTCGACAACGAGCACCGCGCTTACAACTCGATGGGTTGCTGCAATGTATAATACCATTGGTTCGCCCATGTTGGGCGCAGCCAGGACCAGATTTGTTGCCAATATGGCTTTGATTTCTTTGAGTCCGGCCGTGGCGGCATCCGTCCACTCGAAGTGTTCGGTGCGTCGTAGGAGGCGATAAAGGGGTAATGCATTTTCTCCTAAGCGGGAGATGAGGCGGCTTAGATCCGCCATGCATCCAGTCAATTTTTGTATTTGTTTGAGGTCTTTGGGGATATCCAATTGTGACAGAGCTCGGATCTTGGCTGGGTTTGCTTCAATTCCGCTACGAGATACAATGAAGCCCAAGAGCTTTCCTGCTGGTATGCCGAAAACGCATTTTTCCGGGTTGAGCTTGATGTCATATGTTCGGAGATTATCGAATGTGAGCCTCAAGTCGTCGACTAGGGTTTCGACATGCTTGAATTTGACGACCACATCGTCTACGTATGCCTCCACTGTTTTGCCGATCTGGTTTGCCAGACATGTCTGAATCATGCGCTGATATGTTGCGCCGGCGTTTTTGAGCTCAAAGGGCATTATGTTGAAGCAGAATGGGCCGTATGGAGTGATGAATGCCGTTGCGGCTTGGTCTGGCTCTGCCATCTTAATTTGGTGGTAGCCGGAGTATGCGTGGAGGAAACACAATGAATTGTGTCCTGCGGTAGCATCGATAATTTGATCGATGCGGGGGAGGGGGAAGGGATCCTTTGGGCAAGCCTTGTTAAGGTCCTTAAAATCGACACATAGACGCCAGGATTTGTCCTTCTTTGGTACCATTACCAGGTTTGCTAGCCAGTCCGGATGTTTAATGTCTTTGATGAATCCGGCCTCCAATAGTTTGGCTAGCTCCTCTCCCATGGCCTGTCTCTTGGGTTCGGAGAAACGCCGAAGAGCTTGTTTGACTGGCTTGAATCTTTTTAGGATATTTAGGCTTGCTCGGCCAGCCGGCGTGGGATTCCTGGCATGTCTGAAGGGTGCCAGGCAAAAATATCCCAATTTTCGCGTAGGAATTCTCGTAGTGCGGCGTCCACATCAGGGTTTAATTGTGCCCCGATGGAGGCCGTTTTTGTAGGGTCCGTTGGATGGACTTGGAATTTGACTATTTCGTCCGCCGGTTTAAAAGAGGTGGACTTGGGTCTCTTATCGAGTATCACATCGTCCCTGTTCACCGTGGAGCGCAGCGCAGTGAGTTCCTCTGCCGCTAGGGCTTCGGATAGTGCCTCAAGGGCAAGTGCGGCTGTTTTATTTTCGGCGCGGAGCGCTATGTCCGGGTCACTAGCGAGAGTGATAATTCCGTTGGGTCCGGGCATTTTGAGCTTCATGTACCCGTAATGGGGTATAGCTTGAAAAATTGTGAATGCCTCTCGCCCTAATAGAGCGTGGTATCCACTTCTGAACGGGGCCACTTGGAATGTGACCTCCTCGGACCAATAATTGTCCGGCGTGCCAAACACCACATCTAGTGTGATCTTTCCTGTACAACATGCTTCCCGACTGGGGATTATTCCTCTAAAGGTTGTGCTGCTTTGCTCAATGTGGCTCCAGTCTATTTCCATTTTTCGAAGGGTTTCCTCGTAGATGAGGTTTAATCCGCTGCCGCCGTCCATGAGTACCTTGGTAAGGCGAAAGCCGTCCACTATTGGACTGAGGACCAATGCGGCTGGTGCTCGGGCTGTTCGGATTTTAGGTTCGTCACTGGCGTTAAAGGTAATAGCCGTGTCACTCCATGGATTTATTGATGCTATCTGGTAGACTTTGGCAAGGCTGTGGAGTGTTCGTTTCTGCATATTATTTGATGCGAAAGTCTCGAAGACTGTTAATACCGTACTGGTATTGCTGGGTTGGTGCTCTGGAGCTAAGAGCTATTCGCCACTTTTGGCCACCTGCCATAGTATCCAACATGCTCTAAGGCTATGGGTTGGAGTGGCGCCCTCTGTGCTATGAAGTTTGCAGGGTCCATTGAGCCATCCCTCCAGTACGGTTCCATGCCCTTTGGTTTTTTTTTGCTTTTTGGTATGTAACCCAGGTGCATGGTGATGATGCACCTTTTTATTTCGGACTAGGGTCGTATTCGGGGCCGGATTATCCCAAAATTTGATTTCGGTTTTCCAGGCGCTCTCCATCGCGCAGTACTTTCGTACTATGGATGCCAAGTCAGCGAAGCGTGTAATTTCACGACGACTTATAGCGTTTAGGATTCCCTTGTCCATGCAATTATTGCAGAAGAATGAGATTGCGTCCTCCTCGCGGCAATCCTTTATCCTGTCCATAACCAGGAGGAATGTGGCCCAGTAATGATGTACTGTTTCGCTGGGCTCTTGCCGGGTTCGGGATAGATCGCTTATGTTTGGGTGGGCGGGTGGAATTAAATTCCGAACCCCGTCCGATCTAAGATTCAGGGGCCAAGAAGTTTCCGAACTTAGAAGCTTGGGTTCTTGGAGGTTGTCGAATGAATCTAGCCCGCTGCTTGACTTTAAGTTCAGGGCTTGAGTGGTGTCCTCCCCTCCGCGGGAATCCGGCATGGAGGGGTCAGGAATCCGGACATAGCTAGTCCTTAAGGTAGGAGAAGAGTCGCCGTATTGTTCCTTTATCACAGCAACGTGGTGGGTAGCCTAGGGAGAGTTGATCTCTCTCAGATCGGTTTTAGGCCCAATCTGATCGTAGTCTATAGCGACTCCCAGAGCAGCGATGCGATCCAAGAGCTCGTTTAAGGACGAGAGCTCCATCGGATCTAACTTCTTGGCGAGTTCCGAGTTAACGTGAAGATTGCTTCCGATGACCTGAGAAGTCATTGTCCGCGCGACGGCCGAACAAGCAGTCATAAGAAAACCGCCTAGCCGGAGAGTTTGGTCGGTGGCCAAAGCTCCTTCAGCAACGGTGCCGTCTTTAAAGACAGGATGAGGCATCCTTCCTGACAGTGACGACATAGAGGAACTCTCAATGAAAGCACTAATGTCGGTGTCAAAACCGGGGGATCTCGGGTAGGGGGTCCCGAACTGTGCGTCTAGGCGGATGGTAATAGGAGACAAGGGACACGATGTTTTTACCCAGGTTCGGGCCCTCTCGATGGAGGTAAAACCATACTCCTGCTTGATTAATATTGATGATATGGGTAGTACAAGAGTAGATCTACCACGAGATTGGAGTGGCTAAACCCTAGAATCTAGCCTATGGTATGATTGTTGTTCGTCCTACGGACTAAAACCCTCCGGTTTATATAGACACCGGATAGGGTTAGGGTTACACAGAGTCGGTTACAATGGTAGGAGATCTAAATATCCGTATCGCCAAGCTTTCCTTCCACGCCAAGGAAAGTCCCATCCGAACACGGGACGAAGTCTTCAATCTTGTATCTTCATAGTCTAGGAGTCCGGCCAACGGTGATAGTTCGGCTATCCGGACACCCCCTAATCCAGGACTCCCTCACCCACGTAGCTAAATTAAGTCATGAGGAATGGACTAGTGATGCCTACTACCCAGCCTTATTCTTGTACGCACGTGTTGGGCCTCCAAACGCAGAGTTTTGTGGAACAGTAGCAATTTTTCCTCAAGTGGATGACCTAAGATTTATCAATCCGTGGGAGGCGTAGGATGAAGATAGTCTTTCTCAAGCAACCCTGCAACCAAATAATAAAAAGTTTCTTGTGTTCCCAACACACCAAATACAATGGAAATTTGTATAGGTGCACTAGTTCGGCGAAGAGATGGTCATACAAGTGTAGTAATGATAGTAGATATTGATTTTTGTAGTAGAAACAATAAAAAACAGCAACGTAGCAAGTAACAAAAGTGAGCCAACGGTATTGCAATGCTTGAAAATGAGGCCTAGGGTCCGTACTTTCACTAGTGCAATCTCCCAACAACGCTAATATAATTGGATCATATAACCATCCCGCAATGTGTGATGAAGAATCACTCCAAAGTTCCTATCTAGCAGAGAATATAACAAGAAATCGTTTGTAGGGTACGAAACCACCTCGAAGCTATTCTTTCCGATAGACATATCCAAGATTTCGTACTAAAACAACACCAAATAATTTTAGATTCATAATACTCAATACAACACAACGAACTTCAAAGAGTGCCCCAAGATTTCTACCGGAGAAACAAAGACAAGAACATGCATCAACCCCTATGCATAGATTACCCCAATGTCACCTCGAGAATCCGCGAGTTGAGTGCCAAAACATATATGAAGTGAATCAATACGATACCCCATTGTTACCATGAGTATTCATATGCAAGACATATGTCAAGTTCTCTCAAATCTAAAAAAGTATTCAATCCGATAAAACGAAATATCAAAGGAACTTTGCCGTCCCATGAAAAACGGAAAAGGCATGCCTGGCGGACGGCAAAGGCCTTTGCCGTCAGCCAAAAGACGACAACACATCCGGCGGAACAAACTACAGTACACTACTAGGGAAAAGCCTATACACAGAATCTTACCAGCAGCGCTCCCTAAAATACCACGCTACTCCTATTTAGCAGCAGCGCATGTTAGAGAAACACGCTGCTGACAGGAAAATTGCAGTAGCGCGTCCACCGCGAACCGCGCTGCTGCTATAATTGCCATGACCTCGCCCCCCCTGCTAGTTATAGCAGTAGCGCGCTTTATTGAACAACGCTGCTGCTATAGAAGTTAGACGCAGCGCACTTATGGGAAAACCGCTACTGCTAAGATCAGCCCACAAGTTTAGTCCCACCTCGCTCCGTGAACAGGGTGTTTACCACCTTAAATATGTTATTTCTGAAACTACCACAACCAGTTGGTCTTCACTGAACTCTATGTGTAAAATTTGTGGCCGCAATATGAGTCCTCTCCAGTTCCTACCGGATAGGACTCATATTGACAATTGAGATTGTACACAAAAAGATCATTGATGGCCAATGTATTTTTGCATTGACGCATATTTTTTGTATAGTTACACTTAGCAGTAGTGGTTTATGTGCAACGCGACACTGCTATTCTGATTATCTGTAGCGCGTTTCGGCAAACGCGCTACAACTATCGCTACCTTATCCGCACGCACACGACCGGCGCCCTCACTCACACTCTCACTCTCGCCCCCCGTGTCGATAACCGTCGTCGTGCGTCGTCGCCGCCGCCGCCTTCGTCCGTCCGCCGCCGAGGTACTCCCCTCTTTCCGTCCCTCCTCCCTCCTCCTCGCACATCCTCCCTCCGCCTGCGGCCGCCCCTCCCTCCTCCGCCGCCGCCGTCCTCCCTCCGCCTGCGGCCGCCCTCTCCCTCCTCCACCGGCAGCCCTCCTCCCACCGCCCTCGACCTCGCCGCCCCTAGCTACCTCTCCGTCGCGCCCACCCCCTGCCACTAGTTAGTACTAGATTTAGTAGTTGTAGATGTTAATTTAGGGTTCATAGATAGTACTAGATGTTAATTTAGTTAGTACTAGATTTTTAGTAGTAGTAGATGTTAATTTAGGGTTCATAACTAGTTTAGTAAGTAAATTAATAAACTAGTTGAAGTAGTTGAATTAATAGAACTAATGTATTTTTAGTAAGATAATTAATATAACTAGTTGAACTACTTTATTTTTAGAAAGAACTAGTTTTTTTCTATTTATAGTAAGTTTATATTTAGTAAGAACTAGTTGAATTAATAAAACTAATTCAACATGTCATATTTGTTGTAACTTTTTAGTTTAAGCAATTATTCGGGATGTATTAGTGATAACTTATATGGTTTCAGGTGACCACCGTCGTCCCCGTCACCGACCCCCTCCGACATCCCCGCCGTCGTCCCCGTCACAGACCCCCTCCGACATCCCCGCCGTCGTCCCATTCACCGACCCCCTCCGACATCAAGGTGAGACCAGCCAAATATCCTTGTATATCTTGTGTTGTTGCTCAAATAGGATGTGTGGTTGCCCAAGTGGCCCTTCATGTTCAGTTTACATCTCCGAGTGACCTATGTTTTGCCGGAGTGTTGATTAAACTCCGTTCCGGTAAATTTCAGGCGCTCGATATGTCCTTTTTTAGCAAAGGCCATGCCGGATTTTTTCGTGAATTCTGGCATGACTTGTGCTAGAATGTGTACAAGTTTAATCTTTGAATTATGAACGTAGGAAATGTCGTACTCGGACGACGACAGTCTCCCGGGGGAATGTAGCTGGTGCCACGACGATCGAGGTATGTGCGACAGGTTCGTTCGGCTGGACGAAGATCGGCGCTTCAGCATTAAGCTCGAGGAGACCTTCGATTGTGAAACGGTACGCAACAACGACAAGTGTTTTTTTCGTAATTAAGCATGACTTCAACTATTTCAACGTCTAATTTTCATATTTTACAATTCAACTAGCTTATCCCATGCCATGCAAGACGCTATGTCTTGGAGAGGATGGGTTTTGAAGACCATGAAAATTTTGAAACAAAGAAAATACACCTAAGGACCCATCATGATATGGATTTTGAAGTAAATATGTGCAATGCTCAGAGCGTAACCCATTTTGGTTGCCAAAATTGGGAAGCACTTTGCAAAATGTATGGTTTTTATGAGGGTATGATTGTCACCATGGATCTTGGTGATCCTGACATCGAGCAAGACAATATGGACATTTGGGTCCTTGTTGATACGCTTCCGATTGTACCGCTATGTGAGTTTCTCAAACATAATTATTAACTAATTTATAGTGTTTATTTCAAAATAGTTGATAGTTTATTTCCATTGACAGCTTATTTTGATTCTTCAAAGACTGTGCGGAAGATGGTAGATAAAACCCACTACACCGATGGCACCGAGTTAATATAAGGAGAAAAATCATGTGATCGCATTTTGTACTCTTCTTGAGAGTTACAATAACTATTATCAAACTCCTCCAAATTATGGTGAATACGTGCCGCTAGTGCATGTGTTGAACCACGGTAACTTCTCTGGGGATACCCTGGTAAGATTTTTTACTATTACGACATCCGTGCATCTTTTGCATACTTCTAAAACTAGTACATCATTGCTAACTACGAAGTTATTATTATGTTTTTCAACACAAACTCCCGATGGATTGTGTGCCTCATCTGATGTCTCTGCATGGTCGCCTCTCAGTTCTGAACATACTGCCAGGTAAATCTACGGAGCTCACCTGTGCGTATCGGATTTCTAAAACCCGTGAACACATGTTCATCAAAGAATGGAAGAAATGTATGGACATTCACAAGGAGGTTCTTGGAAGTAACATTCAGCGAAATGCAAGAATTGGAGACAGGCTAATCTCCATTCTCCATAATGGAGAGTCAGGGGCTATCTTGTTTTTTGCTATTTTACCTTAGAAAATGTAGTAGGTCTTAATCGAATGTAATAGGTCCTATGAGGTACAATATGTTTATTATGTGGTAATGTGTTAGAGTTGATAATGATGATCTTGAGGAGGTGTTATGTGATGTCAATGATGAAAACGATGATCTTGAGGAGGTGTTATATGACAATGATGTATTATGATGATAAGTTGTTAATGATATGATGATGATGATGATATTATTATATCATTGGGTGAAAGAACCGCGGTTTAGTTTCAAGTGGATGGACATCCACTTGAAACTAATCCGCGGTTCTTTCCCCCCGTGATGTAATAACTCATTATGATGAGTTAAACAATCTCTAAATTCCTGTTGTACGAAAACTTGTGTAAAGATGTATGAATACAACATGAAATAAAAAAGAAACAAAATACTAAATAATAGTAGTAGCGCGGGAAAGGAGAAGCGCTACTACTAATTACTAGTAGCGCGGTTTTGAAGAAGCGCTACTACTAAGTCAATTTATCAGTAGCGTGGGTCCATGCGCGCTATTGCTAAGCATTAGCTGTAGCGCCTTATCAGTAGCGCTCCTGCCCGCGCTACTAATAGGCCTAAAACCCGCGCTGCTGCTAGGCTTTTCCCTAGTAGTGGTAAAGGGCTCTTTGCCGTCTTCTGACAGACGGCAAAGATGCATAGGCCTTTGCCATCCGCTGGCAGACGGCAAGGGGCCTGGACGGCACACGTGGCAGCTTAGGTCCATTAAGGGGTTAATGGCGTGCTTTACCGTCAGCTGGCAGATGGCAAAGATGCAAAAGTCTTTGTCGTCTGCCAGCAGAGGACAAAGCATGCTGTCGATGTCAAAACCGGTGGATCTCGGGTAGGGGGTCCCGAACTGTGCGTCTAGGCGGATGGTAACAGGAGACAGGGGACACGATGTTTTTACCCAGGTTCGGGCCCTCTCGATGGAGGTAAAAGCCTACTCCTGCTTGATTAATATTGATGATATGGGTAGTACAAGAGTAGATCTACCACGAGAGCGGAGTGGCTAAACCCTAGAATCTAGCCTATGGTATGATTGTTGTTCGTCCTACGGACTAAAACTCTCCGGTTTATATAGACACCGGAGAGGGCTAGGGTTACACAGAGTCGGTTACAATGGGAGGAGATCTTCATATCGTATCACCAAGCTTGCCTTCCACGCCAAGGAAAGTCCCATTCGGACACGGGACAGAGTCTTCAATCTTGTATCTTCATAGTCCGAGAGTCTGGCCAAAGGTCTTAGTCCGGCCATCCGGACACCCCCTAATCCTGGACTCCCTCAGTAGCCCCTGAACCAGGCTTCAATGACGATGAGTCCGACGCGCAAGTTGTCTTCGGCATTGCAAGGCGGGTTCCTCCTCTGAATATTTCATAGAAGATGTTGAACACCAGGGTAGTGTCCGGCTCTACAAAATAAGTTCCACATTCCTTCGTAGAGAGAATAATATTCGTATCAATCGGATCTGCTGACGTATTTCGTGGCGTGACATCATGCCACAGCCAGGCTCTTTATTCATTTTATTGTTCCACCTCAGCGCGTTTAGCGAGGCGGTTTCCTTGGCACGTCTTGTCAAAGCAGAGATCGTGTCCCCTTATTCCGGGATTCTCATCAATACGGGTGTGGGTAACCCAAACGCGACTTAGGTATGACTCCCTAATTGAAAGCGAGTCTCAAACGGTTATGGGGAGGGATCTTGGTATTCACCTCTTTTATAAAGGAACCAAGGCCAAGCTCCCTTCTTCTCAAACCAATCAAATCTGCCCCTCGCTTCGAGTTCCAACACCCAAAGCTCTAGTTCTAGGCACTTCGGACCTTCGAAGATGTCCGGCTCCGACCTACAAGGCCGGTGGATGCCTTCCTCCATTACGGAAGAAGATGTGCGAAAGCTAAGAGATGTCAGGTATCTAACCAGCGAAATCTCGCATAGACTGCCTACTCAAGGGCAGGCGGTTCCCGCTCGCCAGCCTGGTGAAAGCGTGGTGTTCGCATCTCACTTCCTTCGGGGGCTAGGCTTCCCAATCGATCCCTTTGTGAGGGGGCTTATGTATTACTACGGGCTGGAGTTCCACGACCTAGCTTCAGAGTCCATCCTCCAGATCTCATCATTCATTGTCGTGTGCGAGGCCTTCCTCCATATCACCCCTCACTTCGGATTGTGGCTAAAAACTTTCAAAGTGGAACCGAAAATGATTGAGGGGCAGCAGGCTAAGTGCGGAGGGGCTATTATAAGCAAGATGGACGACGCTCCATGGCCCGAAGGCTCTTTTCAAGAGGAGCTCGGCTTATGGCAACGGGACTGGTTTTACATCACAGCCCCTAGGGGCACCACACTGGTGGCACCGCCTACTTTTCGCTCGTGTCCCCCACCACGGCTGGCATCATGGGTTAATGAAGGACTTATCTGGGGGCCGCCAAAAGACATGCCCTTGCTGCAGGGCCGTATTCGAGATCTCCTAGAAAGAGATATCAATCTGACCGTGGTGGCGCAAGTCTCGGTGATTCGCCGCACACTGCCCTGCAAACGTCGACCTCTCCGCCTGTGGGAGTTCAATCCTGAGGGACCACGGGTCCTACAACACTTCATGGGAATTACACCCCTGGAGATGTACAAATTGTTCTTCGGATCGCAAGCAAGGTGTCCAGATTTGTCCGAGGACGCTGGTCTAAGCTGCAACCGCGCAGATGCTAAAGTAAGTAGCCCCATATTTGCACATAACATCCTATTTTTATCAAATCTACCCTTTAGCAGAGTTTCCCTTTGAACATGAGTGGATAGCGAAGGCGAAGCTTATCAGGTGTCCAGCCCCCTTGCCCGAGACCATGCCGAATCCCATGCTGAGCAGGATGCTGGAGGCCGCGCCGTCGGCGGAAGGTGAAGGGGGGACCAAGGAGCTACCGCCTCCACGAAGGAGACCGTTAGGAAGGGAAGAATCAAAAATTCTCCCGACCAGGGAAAGAAAAGGACTGCCTCTGAAGACCCGGAGGTGATAACCTCAAAACGGGGAAAGAAATCTTTGTCAGAGGGTTCGGCGCCGGTGAACGCTTTAGGCGAATCGCCCCCTAAAGGGAGCCCGCTCTCCCCCGATGCATAAGTGAGGGGGAGGCGTTCCATAATGAATCACATTCATGTTTTATTCCTGAGGAAAATAACCGAAGCATTATCTTGCAGTTCGGATCTCAACCCTTCTCAGCAGAGCTCATCTTCAGGGGATCTTCGTCCAGAGATGATAGAGAGCGAAACGCCTCCCCTTGTTCCACCGTCTTACGAGGCTGGCGACCCCGAGGTATCGTCCCGGAGGGCTTTTTCAAGTCCGGACGCTGGGAAAGGTCATCGGACTAGTCTGGCACCCTCTTGCGCGCCAGCGGACGTGCTGAAGGAACTGCTTGGTAGGGCGTCCATCTCAGAAGAACACCGTATGTTGATGGATACGGTGATTGGAAGGATATCATCCGCAGAAAGCAGATTGTACGAAGCTGCCAGGAGTTTACTAACAGGCTTTGAGGTATGTAAAAAGGTGTACCTTTTGGTAGAGCCGCATATTAAATGTGCCCTGTATGAATAGTAGCCCCTGAGACTCTGTGTGTCGTCACGAGTGACGGTGCATAGAGGATCATAATCCCTGGTATAATATGTCGCCTATTCCGTGAAGGTGGCGAGGCGTTCGGTGGCTAGCCGGACTGATGAATCTGCCGAACTAAAGCGGCAACTTGACATAGCAGATGTCGACATCGCGCTTGTAAGTAAGCGGCTAGACGAGGCTCAAGGTATGCTCAAAAGACACCTAGTAATAGGAGCTTGATGCTCGGGCCTTATATATGTATACTTGATGTAGATGGTGTTGCTGCTGTGGAGAATCTTCGGGCGGAACTTGCCTGAGCCAAGGAGAAAGCAAGGCAAAGTGATGCGGCTACCGTTAAAGCGGCTAAAGAGCTAAAAGCCGAACAGGCTGCTCACTATCAGAGCAAGAAGGAAATGGCCGAGATGGCTATAGAATTAAGGGATGCTACCGACCGCTGTAGATTGCTTGAACAGGAAGATAGGGCGGCTCAGAAGGATCTTGAAAAGATCACTGCCGAAGCCAAGGATACTCGCTCTGCCATGAGAGCGATGAAGGAGGAGCCGCGTCAGGCCGGAGATATCACGGCTGGAAAGCCTTATATGCTGCGGATGAAGTTCGGAGACCCCAAGTATGATCCATTAGACCGGCAGTGGAGTTCGGACAACGCTTATCTGGATTTGGCCACAAGTGCGGCGGACGCGACCGAACACTTCCGCAGCCGAGGTGACCATAAATTGGAAGAGCTTTTTTGGTCGCAGTACCACAATCCAGAGCGCCCACTGTCAGTCTCCGACCATTTAGCCGCCTGGGCGGAGCTGAACAGATTATCCGGACTCGCCATGAAATATGTTCCGAGTCGTCTGTGGCCGGAGAAGCCGGAGCCGAAGAGTTATTTTGGTTTGGTGCAGCAATTTCTTGGTTCGGTGCCGCATGCTGATGCAATGAAGAGGTCGGCGTGCATAGAGGGTGCACAGATGGCTCTTGCCCGTGTCAAGACATACTGGACAGATATGAAGGCCAGTATTGTTGCGTCCCAAGATTCGGACGAAAGCTGTCGCGACCGGTTTTCCGGGTATTGAATTCCAGAAAATGGCCGTTGTGCTCACCAGCCCCCGGATAACTGTTAGCTGATGAGGCACCAACTTGATACAGAATTTCCAAGCAAAATACAACATATGTAGTACAAGACCATTCTGGCCTGTGAGTACAACAAATGGTTTCTAGTGTTTGATGGCGGAAGCGGGTTGTGAATCGTCAGTCTCCATGGGACTCCATTTTCCACAGGAACAGCTGACCAGGTTAACTCCTATCTTCGCGAGGCTGCTCTCACCGTTGCTTAGGTTTCCGGGGCTGTCATTACGGTTGTTCCTCTCCGCGCAAGAAATCTGGCCATGACAATAGCCAGGGACAAGCCAGTGAGTACTTTGAATGTACTCGCAAACATTATGAACACGGGTATAATATAGCAACGATGTGCTGAAAATATTTTATGCTCATGACGCCAGTCACGAAAGGTCATAAAAACTCTGATGCATGCGAGCATGTTATTTATGAATGTGGAATAACATAGTAGTGTTAAAATTATGAAATAAATAACAAGCATGCCACAGTCGGGCGTCTTAGCGACACCACATAAAGGGCATTAAAATAAATGCCATAGTCGGGCGTCTTAGCGACACCACATAAAGGGCTTTAAAAGAAATGCCACAGTCGGGCGTCTTAGCGACACCACATAAAGGGCTTTAAAAGAAATGCCACAGTCGGGCGTCTTAGCAACACCACAGAAAGG
>NC_041385.1:865747636-865769404 GCF_002162155.2 Triticum dicoccoides | reverse complement strand
AGTCGGGCGTCTTAGCGACACCACATAAAGGGCTTTAAAATAAATGCCACAGTCGGGCGTCTTAGCGACACCACATAAAGGGCTTTAAAATAAATGCCACAGTCGGGCATCTTAGCGACACCACATAAAGGGCTTTAAATTAAATGCCGCAGTCGGGCGTCTTCGCGACACCACATAAAGGGCTTTAAAACAATCAATCATAGCGAATATCCCAGAGGTAGAACCATCCCAGGGATAGTCAATATTTCAAATGATATAAAGGGGTTAGTCCATAATAAAAATAATAATCATAATCATCATAAGTCACAAGTAACGGATTAACAGTTTTCTCCTCCGAAGACCGACACTAAGACCGACACTTGACCCATCCCAGACTGTAGTCCTTAACCATGGACATGGCTATTCGAATAGGTTTAATCTCTGCAGAGGGTGTACTCTTTACCCACGAGTAACGGATTCCTTTAGTCCATCGGGACTAATTCTTTCTACGGTCTTTTAAATGAAAACGCACCTGACTTGCACACACCAGCTTAACTCACCGGTGTCTGGAATCACCCACGACACTCGTTAAGCAAAACTCTAAGTGGGGAGGCTACAACCTTGATTATCATGGGATCACAAAATTTATACCGCGCGCAAAACTGGGGAAGCTACCCCCTCGGCTACAACCGAAAACACCCATGCCCCCTGACCGGATGACTGGCTTTAATCCATGGCCGTGGTACCCTCATCCCGGCCCCTCTGTAGGGTGTGTGCTAGAAAGGGGTTGACAAATTACTGAATCATACTCTACTTGTTGTAGAGACGAGTGGTAGTACGAAACAAGTATGGGGGTTACTGGAACAAGACTCGATCTACGGTCGACTCAGGAGGTTTATAAATTTCCCTGCATGACATGTATAATGAAAATATTTCAACCAACAGAATCACCGCTCACTATACCTCACTATGCCATACCGGACATAACCGTCCCGACGGAGACCGGCGACAAACTCATGCCTACCCAAGGCAGAGGTTTTCCCGGATTCCTTCCGGCATGCATTCAAGGCACATGAGGATGTTTATCATCACAAGTGTGTTCATTTCCAACAGCATGGAAATCACTAATATGCATTCATGCATATGATCATATCACATGAAATAACAAGTTCTCCGAAATGAGGTGGTGTTATAAACGTGTCAACGAACACACCAAAAATATTATGCCGGGGTTCAGAATGCTTGCCTTCAAGTTGTGGAAGGGCAGGGTGCATCCTAAAACTTTTTGAAAGTTTTCTTCTCTCTCTCCAAAGTCCTATTTTAAATAAATTTGAATTAACACACAAATTAAAAAACAGCACAAAAAGTTTATTGATTTTTTTCAAATAAATCTTAAAATAAACTAGATTAAATTTGAGAGAGGTAGGAAAAAGAATCAATTCATTTGGAGTTATATTTAAAAAGTTATAGCCAGTCAAAGTTGTGGCCAAAATCTGTTTTTTTTAATAAAATAGAAAAAAACGCTTCGGATAAATACACGTCGAAGACGTACTCCGGGAATACGCCTTCACTTATCCCGCGTGGACCGTGCGCTGGGTCACTGACGGTGGGCCCGCCTGGCCCACTGGTGAGGTTTGACCAGTCCACGCGCGCGCTGTCTTCCTTCGACCGAACAGAGACGAAGCTCTGGCGATCACCGCCGGCGAACGGAGGCATCCCACGGGGATCCAATGACAGAAATGGATCCGCAAGATCAAGGCGGTCCTTCTGGTGGTCTACTTGTCGGCGGGGATGAAGTGAGTCGTCGGCGGTGAGCTCCGCGGCCGCTGGTGGCTTCGGGAGTGTTGGGGGTTTCAACTCCGGTGGCAATCGATCGTGTTTGAGGTGCTGGACGGCTCCGCAAGCGTGAGAGGAGAAGGTTGGTGGTACTGGTTGGACTGGAGTGGCTCGGCTCGCGACGAATCGGACTGAGACATGGCGGCGGCCGAACCGGCCGGAGGCGGGGAAGACGGTTTCCCTCTGACGATTGCGGGCCGAGGGTGTGCCATGGGGGTGGCCTGAGGTTTCCTGCGTGCTCGAATGAGTTCGGGGGCCTCTTGATATAGCGTGACGAGGTCGGTTTGCGGCGGCCGGATAAGAACGACGGCGGACCGCCTTCCTGTAGTGGCAGGGCGTCATGGCGGCGACGCGTGCTAGGGGGCGAGGCTGCGGATGAGCTGGAGATGCTCAAGGGGGCAGCTGGCAAGCGCTGGTGGCTTGGGCGGCACCGACTGGGGCAGGGGCGCGCTGCCGACGCCGGCGTGCCGCCAAGGGCTCTGACGACGGTGCTGTAGGGCACCAGGGCCTGCTTGGTGTGATGCAGTGAGAAGGGGAGCGCGTAGCGTGGCGCTACAGAGCGGGCAAGAACCAGGGGCGCGACGTGTCGGCTCGGGCGCGGCACGTGCAATACGCGTGCTCTGCTCGCGCCCAGAGCACGCACGGAACGTGCTCGACGAAATGCCGGGGCATGCTAGGGGTCTCGGGTGAGGTTGGCAAGCAACATAACTAGATTAGTGATAGAGGGAAGATCAAGGGACAAGGTGGTTTGGTCAGGAGACCAAGTTCATAATGCAAACAAAACTCATGCCAAATCAGTTCATGCTATCAAGGTGTTTGACAAAATGCCATATGCACCTAGGCATTTCTTGGAGTGGCCAAATCTTCCAGAGTGGCGTCTCTTTAGATGGAAGAGAGGGTGGTGAGGTTAGTTTGTGAAAAGCACAAACTTGCTAGTGCAAGTTTTGCAGAACTTCAATACTGGACAGGAGGTGAATGTCATCATTTCATGAACCAAAAATGATCCAATGGGTGCATGCTCCTGGACTTAGAGGTTTAGCATGGAGGACTACAAGTAGGAGAAAGATCATGGGTAAAGGAGCAACTTAAGAAGTAGTTGCTGTACAAATCCTCAAGTTGGACCAGTATGGAAAAGAGGTTGATTCACTCAAATTTTTCAAAGGACATCATTGGGTTTTTGCATAAAATTGAATCATATGCTGCTACTAACATCCCATAATATTGGTGGAAGCTAGAAAGAAATATTTAAATGAGTTGCAGTGCAAAATTGCCCACTGGACCTGAGAAGAAAATTGGGTGCAGAGCTCAAAATATTTCATGAATAAAAGATATTTTTGCATAAAAGTGATTTTAAAACATCACCTGACATCTCCAAATTTTTGTTGAAATTTTAAGTGAATTTATCAAATGGTTGTAGTTCAAATATGGCCATATAACCCTGGAAAACCATTTTTCAAGAAAATAAAGATCAAGCAAATTAATTATGTAATTAGTTCTACTAATAAAAGAATAGTTTTTCTTGAGAGGTTAAACAAGCCCAAAACTTATTTGAAAGGTTTTATTTTTGGGGAAAACTCCATAATAACAAGAGAGAAAAATGGTCCAAAAATCAAAAGGGAGCCCAGAAAATAAAATTTTTAATTTCCTGGCAAAAATTTTAATTAACAAAACAAGGTTAAAATTTTGGGGTGTCACAACACTACCCCCCTTAAGAAAAATCTCGTCCTCGAGATTTGCTAAGGGCCGTTGTGAAAAACAAATACTCCATGGTTACAATTTTTTGCAAGCAGTGCATGTGTTCGAGCGGTTGTGAGTCTGCTGCCGTGGTGCTGTGTGAATAAAACAATCCATATAGTGAGAGGATAAACGATGCAGCAACTCAGGGAAAAGAAATCTCCCTCCAGGATTTTTCGCGATTACAATGGTTTATCACAAAGAAAACTACTCATATTAGTAGGAACTAAATACTCGAGTCGTCACACACATTCGAGGCACCCTGCATAAGTTACAACACAATAATAAACGCTGCAATAACAAATACCGCAGTGACGTCTAAAATGAGGAAGGTAACTGGATGGGTTCCCGAGAAAATGTGGCTGGTAATGGGATACACTCCTCTTCTATCAGAGGGAGTGGATTGACCAGTCGATGTATGTGTCTCTCTTGGTCTGGCCTCAGTGGTCCGCCGATGGCGATCTGAGGATTCAAATCAGCGAGACTCTGGAGATAATCCATTACTCGCTGGTTCAAACGTTCTTGAGCGATGACGTACTGGACCAGGTTGGCCAGTACTGGGTCTCTCTCAATCCGTCTACCGGGAAAAGATGTTACTTCCCCGGGTGCTGCACGGTTCGGAAAGTAATAATATCCTTGTTCACTGGCATATGGTACCACAATTCGAAGGCGAGCGAGTGCTTCGCAAGCAGCAGCTTCTATGGCCAGGCGTGGGGTTGGCATAGATTTCCCCACGAAGGAAACCTCCGTTGGATCTTGGTTGGGGTCTATGGGAGGGATGTGTACTGCTGCCCAATATTCCGAGGTGGAAGGGGTGATTCTCGATTTGAACAGCTCGTACTGGGGTGGCTGGGTAGAACCCATGGTACTGCAGGTAAAGTCCCACAATATTTTAACAAAACTACCTGGGGTTGCATCTGGGGTTCTTAGATATATACCAGGGCTCGGCATGGCAAGAAAAGGTTGTGAGGGTGGTGCACAAGGGGTGGGGTGCTTGGTAAGGTCACAAGGTGGCCTTTTTATAGCACTGAAGCTGGGTCATTTTTACCGTGGTGTAAGGTAATAAATTTGCCAGCTTAGCTCCAAGGGTCGAGGTCAAAGCCACAGATACATACCTCACTAACATGACGTATCACTGTGGGGTTGTCGAGGTTGGTCTTGGTAGCTGTGCTCGGAACAATATGCAACTGCGTGCTGACATATTCCTGCAAGGCTACTATTAAAACAGAGGCATAACAACAGGCTGCGTTAACTCACAAGGTCACACGATTACAAGGCGAGGATACACTGAGATTCGGCACTACTTGGGTGACTTAGTCTACCTCGTTTACATCCAAACGGGCATGCCTTGTGGATGTCGAGGTCTCTCCACGGGTCTCACCGTTGGAATTAGCCGGGGATGGTGGAGGAACTGCAGTGTGCTCCCAAAAGGCGACGAAGCACTTCTGGGGTCATCAAAGCATCTCGGTTAACGGCTGGAGCTGGCCTCAGGGTCTCGATCGGGTGTCTGAACAGCACGACTGGGTTGTCGGTGTCGGACTCGTCTTCTCCTCTCGCTGGGGCTCGACGAGCTAGCTCTCCACGAGCTGCGATTAGATCAATGGTGATTTGATCGAATAGCGCCTCTAGTGCACCTACATAGCGCACTAGGTGCAACAATGCAGGATCCGTCTCGTGATCTCCGTTGGCAACTTGGGATGGTCTACCATACCCTTCGCGTCTGGGGTAGTAGTAGAACGAGCGACAGTTAACTCTGGGCGACAACTGCCGGAGTTGAACTATAGCCTCTCGAGCAGCTAGCTGGATGGCTCGTGGCTCGAAGGAAGTTGTCCTTCCGGTGAACCTGTAGGGGCGTTCTGGAGATAGACCCCTACCGTAGATGTGCACAGTGGCCCAGAATTGACGGCTTTCACCGCCCATGGGTCCTTGGAACACAACATATTCTGGGGGCTCTTCTAACGCGTAGGCACGACGGGTGAGGTTTGCGAGTATGGTCACAAAACCTCCAAGATTGGTTGCTGTGGTCTCATTGTGCACTACGGGGCCTGGCATTATGGCTCGGTTTGGGGTAGAGAATGTGATGTGCTGGGTTGGGGCTAGCGTGCCTTTTTTATAGAAAAAGGGGACGGAGTCTTCCTTCGCACGCTTGTGAAGGAGACCTCTTGGGTTCTGGTCACTGGCGCGTGATTGACAGGCTAGGTTGATAGGTTGGGCACCGACTGCCAAAAGGTGTTGGGGGCACTGTGTGGCTATCTTGCACGAGAAGCTTGGCTGGGGTTTGGTTAAGGTCTGGTGGGTTGGTTTGCCTAAGTTTTTCGACCTGGCTAAGATAGGATGAGCCAATGGTCAGCCTGGCTCTGATACCAAGTTTGTCGCGACCGGTTTTCCGGGTATTGAATTCCAGAAAATGGCCGTTGTGCTCACCAGCCCCAGGATAACTATTAGCTGATGAGGCACCAACTTGATACAGAATTTCCAAGCAAAATACAACATATGTAGTACAAGACCATTCTGGCCTGTGAGTACAACAAATGGTTTCTAGTGTTTGATGGCGGAAACGGTTTGTGAATCGTCAGTGTCTATGGGACTCCATTTTCCACAGGAACAGCTGACCAGGTTAACTACTATCTTCGCGAGGCTGCTATCACCGTTGCTTAGGTTTCCGGGGCTGTCATCACGGTCATTCCTCTCCGCGCAAGAAATCTGGCCAAGACAATAGCCAGGGACAAGCCAGTGAGTACTTTGAATGTACTCGCGAACATTATGAACACGGGTATAATATAACAATGATGTGCTGAAAATATTTTATGCTCATGACACCAGTCACGAAAGATCATAAAAACTCTGATGCATGCGAGCATGTTATTTATGAATGTGCAATAACATAGTAGTATTAAAATTATGAAATAAATAACAAGCATGCCACAGTCGGGCGTCTTAGCGACACCACATAAAGGGCTTTAAAATAAATGCCACAGTCGGGCGTCTTAGCGACACCACATAAAGGGCTTTAAAAGAAATGCCACAGTCGGGCGTCTTAGCGACACCACATAAAGGGCTTTAAAATAAATGCCACAGTCGGGCGTCTTAGCAACACCACATAAAGGGCTTTAAAATAAATGCCACAGTCGGGCGTCTTAGCGACACCACATAAAGGGCTTTAAAATAAATGCCGCAGTCGGTCGTCTTCGCGACACCACATAAAGGGCTTTAAAACAATCAATCATAGTGAATATCCTGGAGGTAGAACCATCCCAGGGATAGTCAATATTTCAAATGATATAAAGGGGTTAGTCCATAATAAAAATAATAATCATAATCATCATAAGTCACAAGTAACGGATTAACAGTTTTCTCCTCCGCAGACCGACACTAAGACCGACACTTGACCCATCCCAGACTGTAGTCCTTAACCATGGACATGGCTATTCGAATAGGTTTAATCTCTGCAGAGGGTGTACTCTTTACCCACGAGTAACGGATTCCTTTAGTCCATCGGGACTAATTCCATCTACGGTCTTTTTAATGAAAACGCACCTGACTTGCACACACCAGCTTAACTCACCGGTGTCTGGAATCACCCACGACACTCGTTAAGCAAAACTCTAAGTGGGGAGGCTACAACCTCGATTATCATGGGATCACAAAATTTATACCGCGCGCAAAACTGGGGAAGCTACCCCCTCGGCTACAACCGAAAACACCCATGCCCCCTGACCGGATGACTGGCTTTAATCCATGGCCGTGGTACCCTCATCCCGGCCCCTCTGTACGGTGTGTGCTAGAAAGGGGTTGACAAATTACTGAATCATACTCTACTTGTTGTAGAGACGAGTGGTAGTACGAAACAAGTATGGGGGTTACTGGAACAAGACTCGATCTACGGTCGACTCAGGAGGTTTATAAATTTCCCTGCATGACATGTATAATGAAAATATTTCAACCAACAGAATCACCGCTCACTATACCTCACTATGCCATACCGGACATAACCGTCCTGATGGAGACCGGCGACAAACTCATGCCTACCCAAGGCAGAGGTTTTCCCGGATTCCTTCCCGCATGCATGCAAGGCACATGAGGATGTTTATCATCACAAGTGTGTTCATTTCCAACAGCATGGAAATCACTAATATGCATTCATGCATATGATCATATCACATGAAATAACAAGTTCTCCGAAATGAGGTGGTGTTACAAACGTGTCAACGAACACACCAAAAATATTATGCCGGGGTTCAGAATGCTTGCCTTCAAGTTGTGGAAGGGCAGGGTGCATCCTAAAACTTTTGAAAGTTTTCTTCTCTCTCTCTCCAAAGTCCTATTTTAAATAAATTTGAATTAACACACAAATTCAAAAACAGCACAAAAAGTTGTTTGAATTTTTTTCAAATAAATCTTAAAATAAACTAGATTAAATTTGAGAGAGGTAGGAAAAAGAATCAATTCATTTGGAGTTATATTTAAAAAGTTATAGCCAGTAAAAGTTGTGGTCAAAATCTGTTTTTTTTAAATAAAATAGAAAAAGAAAATGCTTCGGATAAATACACGTCGAAGACGTACTCTAGGAATACGCCTTCACTTATCCCGCATGGACCGTGCGCTGGGACACTGACGGTGGGCCCGCCTGGCCCACTGGTCAGGTTTGACCAGTCCACGCGCGCGCTGTCTTCCTTCGACCGAACAGAGACGAAGCTCCGGCGATCGCCGCCGGCGAAAGGAGGCATCCCACAGGGATCCAAGGACAGAAATGGATCCGCAAGATCAAGGCGGTCCTTCTGGTGGTCTACTTGTCGGCGGGGATGGAGTGAGTCGTCGGCGGTGAGCTCCGCGGCCGCTGGTGGCTTCGGGAGTGTTGGGGGGGTTTGAACTCCAGTGGCAATCGATTGTGTTTGAGGTGCCAGACGGCTTCGCAAGCGTGAGAGGAGAAGGTTGGTGGTACTGGTTGGACTGGAGGGGCTCAGCTCGCGACGAATCGGACTGAGACATGGCGGCGGCCGAACTGGCCGGAGTCGGGGAAGACGGTTTCCCTCTGACGATTGCGGGCCGAGGGGGTGCCATGGGGGTGGCCTGAGGTTGCCTGCATGCTCGAATGAGTTTGGGGGCCTCTTTATATAGCGTGACGAGGTCGGTTTGCGGCGGCCGGATAAGAACGACGGCGGACCGCCTTCCTGTAGTGGCAGGGCGTCATGGCGGCGACGCGTGCTAGGGGGCGAGGCTGCGGATAAGCTGGAGATGCTCAAGGGGGCAGCTGGCGAGCGCTGGTGGCTTGGGCGGCACCGACTGGGGCAGGGGCACGCTGCGGACGCCGGCGTGTCGCCAAGGGCTCTGATGGCGGTGCTGTAGGGCACCAGGGCCTGCTTGGCATGATGCGGTGAGAAGGGGAGCGCGTGGCGTGGCGCTACAGAGCGGGCAAGAACCAGGGGCGCGACGTGTCGGCTCGGGCGCGGCACGTGCAATACGCGTGCTCTGCTCGCGCCCAGAGCACGCACGGAACATGCTCGACGAAATGCCGGGGACAGCTAGGGGTCTCGGGTGAGGTTGGCAAGCAACAGAACTAGATTAGTGATAGAGGGAAGATCAAGGGACAAGGTGGTTTGGTCAGGAGACCAAGTTCATAATGCAAACAAAACTCATGCCAAATCAGTTCATGCTATCAAGGTGTTTGACAAAATGCCACAGGCACCTAGGCATTTCTTGGAGTGACCAAATCTTCCAGAGTGGGGTCTCTTTAGATGGAAGAGAGGTGGTGAGGTTAGTTTGTGAAAAGCACAAACTTGCTAGTGCAAGTTTTGCAGAACTTCAATACTGGACAGGAGGTGAATGGCATCATTTCATGAACCAAAAATGATCCAATGGGTGCATGCTTCTGGACTTAGAGGTTTAGCATGGAGGACTACAAGTAGGAGAAAGCTCATGGGTAAAGGAGCAACTTAATAAGTAGTTGCTGTACAAATCCTCAAGTTGGACCAGTATGGAAAAGAGGTTGATTCACTCAAATTTTTCAAAGGACATCACTGGCTTTTTGCATAAAATTGAATCATGTGCTGCTACTAACATCCCATAATATTGGTGGAAGCTAGAAAGAAATATTTAAATGAGTTGCAGTGCAAAATTGCCCACTGGACCTGAGAAGAAAATTGGGTGCAGAGCTCAAAATATTTCATGAATAAAAGATATTTTTGCATAAAAGTGATTTTAAAACATCACCTGACATCTCCAAATTTTTGTTGAAATTTTAAGTGAATTTATCAAATGGTTGTAGTTCAAATATGGCCATATAACCTTGGAAAACCATTTTTCAAGAAAATAAAGATCAAGCAAATTAATTATGTAATTAGTTCTAATAATAAAAGAAAAGTTTTTCTTGACAGGTTAAACAAGCCCAAAACTTATTTGAAAGGTTTTCTTTTTGGGGAAAACTCCATAATAACAAGAGAGAAAAATGGTCCAAAAATCAAAAGGGAGCCCAGAAAATAAAAATTTTAATTTCCTGGCAAAAATTTTAATTAACAAAACAAGGTTAAAATTTTGGGGTGTCACAAAAGCCGAGTACCTGCCAAGCTCTATTTTGAGGAAGTTCTTCCTGGCGCTCGTATAATAGAGTCGCAGTGCTCGAAGGATGTTGTGTTCGAATAGCTTATACTATTTGTAAAACGAATTGTGTTTTATGAGAAAAGCTTCTTTTTTTATACTTGTGCTTGCAAGAATCATGATGCCACATGTGCAGCCGTTTAATGTATATATTTGTATATAACCTGAAAGATGGCAGTCGTTGGCTTCAGCCCCCACGCATAAAATGCGGGGGTGTTTGCAAAAAGGCACCAGTTCACACTTAATCCAACGTCTTGGTCCTATAAAGGAGGTGGTGGCGTGGCGAACTAGGCAACCGGACTATAATGCTTTATCACTTTCACTTAGCCATAGGAGTTTGACAGTGGGACTACTGAATAGCCCCTAGGGGCACAGCGCTCGCCCGGATTCGGTGCGCGAGTGTGCCTGGCCGGGAAGCGGCCCTTCGTTAATGCGAGGGAATACTAAAGATTCCGAAGGTCATCGAGTGGTTGACCAGTCTCTCGCTCTATCATGACAGTCAGTTTTCGGCTTTCTCTACTGAGGTGCTCACCCAGACGAATCGGGGCACAATCGCAGTAGTTCTCCTGGTGCTGCGTTAGCCGATATAACGGAACATAAGGCAGCAAAACACAGGAGCCGGGCAAACCCAACATTTGACCAAAGACATGATTCGGAGCTGATGCATATACGGCCAAACTCGTGACGCCGAACACTCCCTAAGGTGTTTGGTCTTTATGAAGACGGGCCGAAATAGAGCCCTTGGTAAAAAAGCCCCTAGTGTCCAGGTATGTGCAAAAATTCTGGTGTGGCCACATGCCAAGACGCCAGCCTCCTCCTCGGCTATAGAGAAACCGGGGGATGTTATCAACAAGAGATAGTAAAAAAGGTTTACGCAGGGTCTTAATTTGAAAATAATCCTTGGAACGGGTCCCTGCTGCACGTCTGAGCCTGTGTCTCCGTAGTGCCGTATCCTGGACGGGCGTAGCACGATGCTCGTCTATGAAAGAGAGGAGCTTAGTAAAAAATAAGCATGCGAGAAATCTATATCGAAATAAACAAAATATAGTTGGAGCAAGAGTTGGGCCGTATTGTCTCTGGGTGTGAGCACACGGAGCCCCTTGCACGAGGGTATGCGGTAATTTAAGCATATTGACGCCGGACTCGTCGAGGCGTGTCCGGGATAGTAGGGCTGGGTTTGTGGGCGGCTGTCTAGGCAACTGCACCCCTGCCCGTACTTTGGGGGTCAATTTATGTTCCCTTGTAATGAGATGATGCCCTTTGGACCGGGCATTTTAAGTGTGAGGGATGCGTAGTGCGGTATTGCGTTAAAGCGGGCGAAAGCTTCACGTCCCAGTAGCGCTTGATAGCGACTTACGAATAGGGCGATGTGGAATGTTAGGTTTTCGCTTCGGAAGTTGTCGGGTGATCCGAACGTGACTTCTAACGTAAGGGAACCCATACTTGGGGTATCCGAACCTGGCGTTACTCCTTGAAAGGAAGTGTTGCCGAGGTGGATTGTGACTGGGTTTACCCCGAGTTTGCAAACTGTGTCCTGATATAACAGGTTCAAGTCGCTGCCGCCGTCCATAAGGGTATTTGTAAATTGGAGTCCGTTAATGATTGGATTTAAGACCAAGGCAGTCCAGCCTGCATTCTGGTCTCCTCTGGAGTAATCCAGATGATCAAAGGTGATTGGTTGTAACAACCAGTGGGGTTGCTCCTCCGGGGCTGGCTGTACGGCGCGTGTCGTTGTAGGTGCCGTTCTATTCTTCCCCTTTGTCACATGAAGTAGATTTACTGTCTTGACTTCTTGTGGGAACTTCTTTTGTTCTCCGGTGATCTGCTCGTGGGGTGCATTGTCATCTTCGCTTGGTGTGTTGAGCCCCTTGTGTTCGGCGTTGAGCTTGCCGGACTGCTTAAAGACCCAACAATCTCTGTGGGTATGGTTTGCAGGTCTCCCCGGAGTGCTATGGATTTGACATATTTTGTCCAAATTTTTTTTGAGGTTGGATAGCTCGTCCCTATCGTCTTTGGGGGGCATCTTTTTCTGATTTTTCCGAGAGCTTTTGAATCCGGCGTTTACTGTCGTGCTCATCGGGCTGTTGTCCTTTATCCTGCGCGGTTCTTTGTTACGACGCGGCTTCCCTTCCCATCTCTGAGTTCAGACGTATTCGGGTCGCTGGTGTTGCTTCTTGCCAACCAGCCATCCTCTCCTGCACAGAAGCGGGTCATGAGGCTTGTTAACGCGGCCATTGTTCGCGGCCATTCTTGGCCGAGGTGTCTGGCGAGCCACTACTAGGGAAAACCCTAGCAGTAGCGCGTGTTTTGTGCCCACTAGTAGCGCGGGTGGCCGCGCTACTAATAAGGCGCTACAGCTATTGCTTAGCAGTAACGCGTGCAAGCACGCGCTACTGCTAGGACAAATAGCTGCAGCGTTTGTTCAGTACCACGCTACTGCTAAGGTATATACTTGCAGCGTGTTTTCTTTCCATCGCTACTAGTATTTTTTTTAATTATTTTTAGTGTATTTATGCGCCATCATACAAATATTGGTACAATACCAGCTATTATGAGGTTTACATCATTATGTCCATAACAGTGTATTAAATGAAGGTGGATTAGGTTCAAGTGGAGGCAATATGTGGTGCATGTCAAAAGTATACTACTAATCCAAACTTGATCTAGTTTGGACTAGTAGTACTTTCGATGTGCACCACATGTTGCCTCCACTTGAATCTAATCCGCCTGCACAAGCTATTTAATCATCATCATAGTCATTACCACCAACAGTATTTATTTAATCAGCACTAACACTAGCTAATAATAATCATCATAGTCATTACCACCAACACTAGTTATTTTATCATCATAGTAATAGTGTAGCACATCATCATCCTCAAACTCATTTCTAGCTAGCTAATCACTCCTGCTGCTCTCTCATAGGTAAAATAGCATAAAACATATATAGCTCTCCTCCTCGATCAAACTAGAGCATGCAGATGAACCTGTCTCCTAATCGTGGGTAGCGCATCTGTTTGCTGCCCCCTAGTACTTCTCTGTGCTCCCCCATCACATATTTGGTCCAGTCTTGCACTATTAAGCATCCATCGCTAATCTTGAATGCACTAAAGTAATTTGTAGGATATCTTGGCCGTAAGCTGATAATACTAATGGTACCTTTAGTCTCAATCCCATAAGGCACAACATTCATCGGGAGTCCTTGTTCAAGAACATCGTACGGTAACATACTTAGCAATGAAGTTTAGCTTCAAAAATAATGTATGGAAAAGATGCACCGATGAAAAATAGTAAAAGTCTTACCATCCTTCCTAAATAGATGTGACCGTAGTTCATTACGAATACTATTGGTCGCACATTTTCAGTACTAACATTTCTAAATGCAGGAAGAAAATTTGTCTTGACACTATCAAGATCCTCAAGCCATGAAACATAATGACTGAGCTCCTCGCAGTTGAGTTCAGCCCCAGGACAGTATACAGTCCTGTCTACCAAGCGCTGGACATGTTTGCTTGCACGAAAATAAGCTGACAATACAAATTAGTTGTCAACTATTTTTGAATAAACAATATCAAAGACATAAATATGGTTGAGAAACTTACATAATGGTATAACTGGAGGCATTTGCACATCGACCCAGATGTCGGTATTACCATCAATATCATCTTCCGGACGAATATCAAAGGTGATAACCATATCAGGCTCAAATGCATAAGTCTTGCATAGTGCTCGCCATGTTGTGCATCCAAAATAGGTGTAGTCGTCTGAATTGTATAACTTTGCATGGAAAATATAACCATGCTCGGTCTTCAAGTAAACTTTCTTTTCCTCCATACTATGACTGAAACCTATCTTATCCAATACAAAAACTCTTGCATAGCAGGGGATACGCTAGTAGAATAATAAAAAAAATATAAGTTGAAGCAAATGAAGCAGATGTCATGCTTAATTACGAAAAAAGACTTGTCGTTGTGACTTACTGTATCCACTTCGAAGTTCTCGTCCAGCTTGATGCTGAAGCGCCTATCATCATCTAGGAAGATTCCGTCGCACAGGCCGCGCTCGTCTTCGCAGTATTTGCAAATACCGAAATCCTTCTCATCGTCAGACATTTCCTATGTTCATAGTTAAAACATTAATTGAAAATCGATCAAACACAACTACCAAGATACTCAACACACAAATCCGGGGCACTCGATATTTCCTACATATTCTAGCACAAGTCATGCCAAAATTCACGGAAAAATCCGGCATGACCTTTGCTAAAATAGGACATATCGAGCACCTGAAATTTGCCGGAACGGAAATGAATCAACACTCCGGCAAAACATAGGCAACTCGAAGGTGTAACCTGCAAACATGGCCTGCCACTTGGATATTGAGCAACACAAGATATACATTTCAAAATATCTTATAGGACTCAAATTAGCATGCATTCAATAAGCAAAAGTAAATCATCTCATGCGTCAGTACATTGTCGAATATTATCACTAATACATCACAAATAGTGTCATACATATAACATCACTAATACAACTAAAAGTCTAGCACACGACGGGTATCGGCGCGGCCGGTGGACACCCACAGAGAAGGCACCATCACGGGATCATACCTCCAGTGAGATCCCCGGAGAACCTACCAGGTATTGGAGAACGACCTGTGCTCCAATGCAAACAAGTAGCGACGGACGTGCGCGTCCTCCTGACTGACACGGTGACGCACCACCTCCGCGGAGTCCTCGAGCCTCTGGATCGTCACTGGCCCACGCGATCGCCACCAAAGAAGGTTCGGGTCAACGACAGGCTGGCTCCTCACCAACCTGCGCCCCCCGGTAGGTAGCGCCTCCCAGTACCACTCCGGCGGAGCCCAGTCTCAGACATGGCCGATCTGGTCAAGCAGGTGTCCTCCGCCGACTCGACGACGAGGATGCGGGATAGGCATCGTCCACGTCGAGGCGGGAAAAATTGCTTTAACTAAGAAATCACCTAATTAGTAACTAGTTCTTACTAACTAGTTCTTACTAACTAACTAGAAGAAGGTCAACTTTTACTCGTTTTATTATGCATTACACTAGTGTTTATTCATCATCTAAGAAAACATCACCTAAGAAAAAATCCCAGCCCCATCTGTATCCAATTCATTTCCACCCATAGATGAACCCTAACTATTTGATGCAACTAAAATTTGAAGAACCCTATCTAGGCAGAGGTAGGGGAGGGGGAGGAGCAGGCGTGCTCACCTCGATCGGGTGCCTGCGGCGAGAGAGGGGCAGGCGGCGTCGAGGTCGGGCTTGGGGCGGGGCAGCGTCCGATGCAGCGTTGAGGTCGGGGGCGGCGTCCGGGGCGGCGTTGAGGTCGGGGGCGGGGGCGGCGTTGAATCCGGGGTCGGGGGCGGCGTAGAGGGTGTGCGGAGAGCGTGCGACGACCGACGGGCGATGGCGGCGGCGAGAGTGGAGGAGTTCGATTTGGGGGAAGTGGCCGTGGGGAAGGACGAACGCGGTGGTTAAGTCAGAAGTAGCAGTAGCGCTTTCCTGAAAGCGCGCTGCTGCTACGTTAGCTACAGCGCGTTCCGGGATACGCGCTACTGCTACTACTTTCTCCTTTTTCCCTTTTTCATTTATTTTTCTTCACATTTTATTTTTTTCCTTTCACCTTCTTCTATTTCTTTCATTTTCAATTACCTTTCTATTTGCTTTTCATTTAATTTTATATCCTTTAGTAGTAGCGAGTTTAGAGCAAAACGCGCTGCTACAAAGAAACTAGCAGTAGCGCGGTTCCATATAGATCGCTACTACTATGTGTACCATATCGGCTAAGCCGTGAGAATTTTAGTAGTAACGTGTATTCACCGAGATGCGCTACTGCTACGACACTATCTGAAGCGCGGTTTCGGCAGGCGCGCTGCTGCTATTTAGCACCAGCGTGCTTCTTTGACACACGCTACTGCTAAAGTTCTGTGTATAAGGTTTTCCCTAGCAGTGAGCCATTTGTCTCGGATGCTATGTTTGAAAGCTGCTAGGGGCTCTGCGTTCGGACAGTCGACTATCTGATTCTTTTTGATAAGGAATCTGTTCCAGAGCTTCCATGCTGACTCTCCAGGCTGCTGAGTTATATGACTCAGATCATCTGCATCCGGGGGCCGGACATAGGTCCCTTGAAAATTTGCTCGGAAAGCATCCTCAAGCACTGCCCAACTTCCCATGGTGTTTTTGGGAAGGCTTTTAAGCCAATGCCGGACTGGCCCTTTGAGTTTAAGGGGTAAGTATTTTATGGCGTGGAGGTCGTCTCCTCTGGCCATGTGTATGTGGAGGATGTAGCCCTCGATCCAGACTCCAGGGTCTGTTGTTCCGTCGTATGGTTCTATGTTCACTGGCTTGAATCCGGCTGGGAATTCATGATCCAGCACCTCATCGGTAAAACATAGGGGGTGTGCGGCGCCCCTGTATTTAGGCATGCCGCGATTTTCGGGTACTTTTTGCGTTGCATCACTCATTGGAGCTTGCTTTCTTGGCCTATAGATGGATCTGGTAGGGCCAGTTTTCTGATGCGGGTTCTTGGACGGATCGCGCGCTATATTGAGTGCGGCGTCCTTTGACGCGTGAGATTGATCATAGGGTCGTCTATCCGACCTTGTGGCTTCCTTATTTTTTGACTGTGGGGGCTTTATGGCCTCTTCGTCAAATTCCGGTAGTAATTTCCGCTTCGGGTAGCTCTTTGTGTGGCGACTACTGCCGTACTTGTGTGCGGTATTGACTACTTTGCCCCATCTGATCCTGAGCGCATCCTCCGTTGTCCTGAGCCTCCGCTTCTGCTTTTTCAGGCTACGTGCAGTGGCGACAAGCCTTTGGTGGAGGTTCTGATGTTCCAGCAATTTGTCTGGTGTGAGATCGTCCGGGCTATTATCCTTCCCGGGGATTGGTTGTTCGTATTGTCCGCCCTGCTTGGACGGATGCTCGACGGCATGTTCATCGTCCGTTGAGTGACCCTGCTCTATGGCTGGGTTTTTGTCGAGGTGGGGCTTGGCCTTGCGCTTACGCCGCCGCTTTGATTGTTTTTCGGGGGAGCGATCCTTGGCCGCATTTTTTTGGTCCTCGTTGTCGTTTCTATTGTGTGAGTCCACCATGCAGACATCATATGATGAGGTGGTTTTCCGGAGCCCTATAGGTGCTGGTTCTTGATTGTCTCCTACATCGGCGTCCATGTCGTCGATGTCTTCGGAGTCGAAGTCGAGCATGTCGGTTAAATCGTCGATAGTGGCTACGAAGTGGGTTGTGGGCGGGCTATGAATTCCTTCGTCGTCCGCATCCCAACCGTGTTGGCCGTAGTTCGGCCAGGGCTCTTCCTGACAAAGAGAGAGACTTTAACGAATTCAGGATATCGCCAAAGGGCGAGTGCTGAAAGACGTCCGCGGCGGTGAACTCCATGATCGGAGCCCGATCGGGTTCGATTGAAAGGGGTGCAGAATATTCAGAGTCCAGAACGGAGTCCGGCACCTTGGAGCTACCGGCCTTGCAAAGGACTTGGCAGGTATTCGGCTCTATCGCCGCAGAGATTACGGCTCCAGGGGCGACGTCCAACCGTCCGTCCCTGGCTAGCGCAGTCAGCTCCGAACTAATGGTCGGAGTGAACACTTGAGCGATGCTCTGGGCGTTGTCCGATGACAGAGCTAAATCATGCCCATCATGAAAGTGCGGCGGGCCCGTTCGTGGCTCGAATCCATCGAAGATCAAGTCCCCGCGGATGTCGGCCGTGTAGTTTAAGCTTCCAAACCTGACTTGATGGCCAGGGGCGTAGCTTTCGATCTGCTCCAGATGGCCGAACGAGTCGGCCCGCAGTGCGAAGCCGCCGAATACGAAGATCTGTCCGGGGAGAAAAGTCTCATCCCGGACCGCATCGCGATTGACGAGCGAAGGAGCCATCGGGCCTAAAGGCAACGACACAGAGGAACTCTCAATGAAAGCACCAATGTCGGTGTCAAAACCGGCGGATCTCGGGTAGGGGGTCCCGAACTGTGCGTCTTGGCGGATGGTAACTGGAGACAGGGGACATGATGTTTTTACCCAGGTTCGGGCCCTCTCGATGGAGGTAAAACCATACTCCTGCTTGATTAATATTGATGATATGGGTAGTACAAGAGTAGATCTACCACGAGATTGGAGTGGCTAAACCCTAGAATCTAGCCTATGGTATGATTGTTGTTCGTCCTACGGACTAAAACTCTCCGGTTTATATAGACACCGGAGAGGGCTAGGGTTACACAGAGTCGGTTACAATGGGAGGAGATCTTCATATCGTATCGCCAAGCTTGCCTTCCACGCTAAGGAAAGTCCCATCCGGACACGGGACAGAGTCTTCAATCTTGTATCTTCATATTCCGGGAGTCCGACCAAAGGTCTTAGTCCGGCCATCCAGACACCCCCTAATCCTGGACTCCCTCACTTGCCATATAGGCCAGCCCAGTGCACCCCAGGTTGCACAGGTAGCTGCCACGTGGTAGCTTTGCCGTCTGCTGGCTGATGGCAAAGCTCTTTGATGTCAGCCAGCAGACGGCAAAGAGCCTACACAACCCCTGTTTTTTATTAAATTAATTCAATTTCACGGAATTTCACAAATATATATATGTACACATTTGAAAATAATTTCAACAAGCATACCAACACATGAATAGTGAAGAGAGGAACATATAGCCAACATATCAAATAACAAGTTTCCAACAACATATCCAACATACAATGGTTTCATCCATACATACATATCCAACAACAAGTTTTCAACAAGTTTCCAAAAACAAAAAGGAAGCACAAGGAGAAGAGTAGACTCCATCAATGCAAGTTTCCTCATCTAAAGCAAATCTGCAAATTGGGAAAGAAGAAAGTTAGAAGAAAAAGAATACTAGCTAGAAGAAGAAGAAGAAAAATAAGAAAAATAAAAAGAAAAATAATAATAATAAGAAGAAGAAGAAGAAGAAGAAGAATTTTTCTTCTCTTTATTTTTCTCCTCTCCTCTTCTTTATCGTCTTCTTCTTCTAACTAAGGTAGGTAAAAATGCCATTTTTTAGCTAAGATAGGTAAAAATGTTAAGTGTAGGTCATTTTAGAGCTAAGCTAGGTAACTAGGTCATTTTGGAGCTTAGTAAGGTTATTATGTCATTTTTCAGGAAAATAAGCTAAGCCTATGTCATTTTGGAGGTAACCAAGATTATCATGCCATTTTTACCTAAGTATGCAAAGTACTACCTCCGTCCTGGTTTATTAGTCCCCTTTGTAATTTGTGCGAAATTTGGACCAAAGATTTAACTAACAAAATATTAGTGCATGTGAACAAAAATTATATCATTGGATTCATATTTGCATATAGTTTTCAAAGATATAATTTTTTATGACATGCATGCATATTTTTTAGTTAAATTTGTGGTCAAAGTTTTGCATAGATTACAATGGGTACCAATAAACCAAGACGGAGGTAGTATGTCATAAATGAAATGAATAAACTAAGTATAGGTCTTTTTTGAGCTAGCATATGTAGTTATGCTATTTTTGATCTAACTAAGCATATCTATCCATTTTGGAGGACAAGATGCCAAGTGTAGGTCATTTTAGAGCTGTGCTAGTTAAAATCGGTCATTTTGGAGGTCGGTAAGGTTATTTTGTCATTTTGGAAGAAAATAAGCAAGTTTATGTCATTTTGGAGCTAAACCAAGATTATCATGCCATTTTTAACCTAAGTATGTTAAGTATGTCATAAATGAACTAAAGAAGCTAAGTATAGGTCATTTTGGATCTAACCTAGGAAGTTATGGCATTTTTAGCTAACTAAGCATATTAATTCATTTGGAGGACAAAATGGTAAGTGCAGGTCATTTTAGAGCTATCCTTGTTAAAATCGGTCATTTTGGTG
The DNA here is from genome assembly GCF_002162155.2 of Triticum dicoccoides. Taxonomy (NCBI): domain Eukaryota; kingdom Viridiplantae; phylum Streptophyta; class Magnoliopsida; order Poales; family Poaceae; genus Triticum; species Triticum dicoccoides. The sequence goes on along the minus strand of NC_041385.1, from coordinate 865,749,366 downwards.
CTAGGTAAGGTTATTTTGTCATTTGGGAGGAAAATAAACTAATTATACGATAGTTTGGAGCTAAACCAAGGTTATTATGCCATTTTTACCTAAGTAAGCTAATTATGTCATAAATGAACTAGGTAAGCAATTACAGATCATTATTGAGCTATCCTAGGTAGTTATGCCATTTTTAGCTACCTTAGCATATTAAGTCATTTAGGAGGGAAAATGCAAGTATAGGTTATTTTATACCTATCCTAGGTAAGTATGTCAGTTTGGAGGTAAGTAAGGTTATTATGTCATTTTCAATGAAAATAAGCTAAGTATAGGCCATTTTGGAGCTAAACCAAGGTTATTATGCCATTTTTTATCTAACTGGGCTAATTATGTCATAAATGAACTAGCCAAGCTAATTATAGATCATTATTGAGCTATCCTAGGTAGTTATGCCATTTTTTAGCTAACTAAGCATATCAAGTCATTTTGGAGGAAAAAAATGCGAAGTATAGGTCATTTTATAACTATCCTAGGTAAAATATGTCATTTTGGAGCTAAGTAAGGTTATTATGTCATTGTCGAGGAAAATAAGCTAAGTATAGGTCATTTTGGAGCTCAGTAGGTCATTTCTTAAGCTAAGTATGCATTTGTTAAGAAAAACACTTGGGAAACTTACCATCATCAGGGAGGCGAATGACCGGTCGGTTTTGCGCCTGTGCCAGATGGAGAAGGACCAGTTGGGGTTGCGCCAGTGCCAGACGGAGAAGGATCGTCGATGCTTGTCAGGAGGCATGCTGTATCAAAGATCATTTGCAATATCTCGTTAGCATGATGCAACTCAAATGTGAATACTAGTAACTAATGACCATTCAAATGAAACTCACCATGGTCGCTATACCAATCTGGGGCATCGGCGGAGGGGTCTGACCGTTGTTTTGGCGGGGTGTCGTGTCGGGGTCGGGGTGCTATGTCGGGGTCGGGGGTGCCGTGTCCGGGTCGAGGTGCTGTGTCGAGGACGCGATGTCGGGGTGTCGTGTCGGGGTCGGGGTGTCAGGGTGTCATGTCGGGGTCGGGGTGTCAGGGTTAGGGGATCAAGGTGTTGGGGTCGGTATGGCAAATCCTCGACCCCTCTACCACTTTTCTCCTCCACCCTCGACCCCTCGACACCTCGATCCTCGACCCCTAGACCATCGACTCCTTTTCCCCTCGATCCTCGACCCCTCGACCGCTCAGCTATCCTCGACTCCTCGGCAACCCTCGACCATCGGTGACCCTCTTTTTCTACTTTTCCTACTTCTTTTTTTCATCTTCTTCTTCTACTTATTGTTATTTTTCATCATCTTCTTCTCCTTTTACTTCTTTTTTTCATCTTTCTTGTTTATTCTTAAAAAACAGAAAAAAAAACTAAACTAAACTATAAACTAAATGTAACCTAAACTAAACTCAATTAACCTAAACTAACCTAAACTAAACTAAACTAACATAACCTAAACTAAACTAAACTAAACTAAAGGAACATAAAACTAAATCTAAGAAAAACAGAAAAAAAACCTAAACTAAACTATAAACTAAATGTAACCTAAACTAAACTATAAACTAAATGTAACCTAAACTAAACTATAAACTAAATGTAACCTAAACTAAACTAAATTAACCTAAACTAAACTAAATCTAAAAATACCGAAAAGAAAAAAAATAACTCACCACGGGGAGGGGCCGGGCGGGGCGGGGCGGCCGATGACGGGGGTGGC
>NC_041385.1:865732955-865747065 GCF_002162155.2 Triticum dicoccoides | reverse complement strand
GTGGTGGCGGCTCGGGCACGGGGGCAGGGCGGGCGGCGACGGGGGTGGCGCAAGGCGGCGGTGGCTCGGGCACGGGGGCGGCGCGGGTGAGGTGAGGGGGGAGAGAGAGAGGGTGGTGCGCGGTGCTGACCGATTTTTAGTTAGGTTTATTTTTTTTGTCGTCTGCTAGCAGACGGCAAAGAGCATATCTAGTGGGATGGGGCCGAGGGGGGAACGGCCATTATGTTGCCACTTTCTTTGTCATCTACTAGCAGATGACAAAGAAGATTTGCCATCTGCTAGCAGACTGCAAAGAAAGTGGTCTTTAGGTGGTTCTCGTTAGTGGGCCACCCTCCCTCTTTGCCGTCTGCTAGCAGACGACAAAGCTTCTATGCCGTCAGAGCTGGTTGACGGCAAACATGATCTTTGCTGTCAGTTTTCTGTAAGCTTATGGCAAATGCCTTCTTTGCCGTCAGCTAGCAGATGGCAAAGAGCTGGCTGACGGCAAAGATCCTAATTCCAGTAGTGATAGGTGATTTATATGTTGATGTTCGAGCAGTAACAGTTTGGCAGGATGCCGATGATGATGTTGAAATGATCTTGAGGATGATCATTCAGTCCATGATGTGGTCACGAGGTGATCATGTGGATGTTTTGATCACGAGGTGATCATGTTGATGTTTTGATCACAAGGTGATCGAGATGGTATATTGCTTGGCCGGATAGCCAAGAGTGAGATGGATGTTCAAATTGAGATGTTGGTTTATCAACATTGTAGTAGTTTCATATCATGCTTAGTAGTTGCTTTCGCATCATGGTAGTTGTTAATTAATTAACATGTTTAATGCTATGTTGTTGTTTTGCCTTGATGCTTTTGGTGGTTGTGAGCTTGCAAGTACATTTAATGTACAGACCTGGCGTGTCATGCCAGATTGCAGGTGATGCCATGATTGATTGATTGCTTGTCGAGGTTACCGATCGTGCAAGCTATATCATGTCCCAGCAAGAGTCCCTGTGGAGTGGAATTCACCACCTTTGCCTTTGTTCCGCTGCTAGAGGTATTCCGCTGCCACGACAACAAAACATGTCAGTAGGCACGTTTTCTCTAAGACGCTTTTATATTCGTCCCTATACTGAAACCATCTAATTTGTAGGCACGCTTTTTGAGATGATGTAAGTACCGTCACAAATCTTATTTTTAGGGTATATCTCATTTATTATATTTTACATGTGTAAATATGTACAGACGATTTTTTAGACGTTTTAGGATACATTGAAGAGTTTAACAAATAAATAATACAACCAAAGTATTTTTTTACAGAAAAGGGAAATTACTGGGCCCATCTATGCAGTAAAACGAGCCCGAGCTTTGCTACACCTACGTAATCAAAATAACTAATTAAGGAGTACTCGTTACAAAAAACAATCCACCTTCCCAGGTCATGACAAGTGGCGCACGTGCAGCGCGCCACTTGTCGTAACCTGGTAGTTTTCCCTTTTTTCGGATATGCGTTTATTCAAAACGTTTTATCTCTTAAACCGTGCGTCCAAATCTCAAATAGTTTTCACCATTGGATTCCTCGCGTCGAGATCTTCAGAACTAGATCCTATGTAAATAGGTTTTGACGAACTTTTTTTCATGAAAAAACGGACGAGAAATCCAAACCAGGAACACGTTTTTTTCCTTTCTGAAAGAAGCACGCCCATGCCTTTCGCGAAATCACAACCGTGCCTCTCGGGGAAGCAAAACCGTGACTCTCCTGGAAGGAAAAAAAATAGAAAACGAGTTTTTTTTTATTTTCGAAAAGAGGCACGCCCGTGACTCTCGCGAAAGCACAACCGTGCCTCTGGCGAAAGCAAAAACCGTGACTTCCGCGAAAAAAATTTAGAAAACGTGTATTTTTTTCCTTTCCGAGAGGCACAGCCGCGACTCTCGCGAAAGCACAACCGTGTCTTTCGCGGAAGCAAAATCATGACTCTCGTGAAAGAAAAAAAACAGAAAACGCTTTTTGTTTTTCCCTTTTTGAGAGGCACGGCCGTGACTCTCGCGAAAGCACAACCGTGCCTCTTGCGGAAGTAAAACGGTGACTCTCGAGAAAGAAAAAAAAACAGAAAACGCGTTTCTTTTTGTTTCCGAAAGGCACGGCTGTGACTCTCGCTAAAGCACAACCGTGCCTCTCATGGAAGAAAAACCAAGACTTCTCGCAAAAGAAAAAAAAACAAGTTTTTTCGCGTAAAAATTTTTTTTTTCAAAATTTTTTTTGTTGAAAAGCTAAGGAAGACCGGTGGAAAACCGGAACGTCGAAAAAACCCGGAAAAAAAGTTTAAAAAGCCGAAAACGCATGCGGAAAAAAAAAGAAAATCTGGAGGAAGCATTCAGAGCGTGACACATGGCAAATGGCTGAGAGCGCGTCAAGTGGCGCTGATAGTTGCGAGGCTCCCGAAGGAGCACTCGTTAACTAGTTGCTCCCCTACGTAATTCTTTACGTAAAGTTAAGTAATTGCTGATCTGGATTAATTGGATTGGATTAGAAAGAGGCCCAGGCCCATTAGTTTTATAGGAAGGAAAAGAACGTAAGTTTAAGTAGAAGGTTACGTAGGTCTAGTGTTTTCCAAACGAGCCCTCCTTCACCTTATCCGCAGCCACGTCATGAGGCGCCCATCTATGCCGCCGCCGCGGGGCTGGCTCCTCCTCCACCCCTGCGCCCCGTCCCAATCTCCACAGCCTCCAGCGACCAACTCCATCTCCTGCCTCCTGCAACTGGTCCTGCCAGTGCGATGCGTCCGCCGCCGGTGAATGCCCTCCACAAGGACTGTCCCTAGCCCCTCTGTTCCGGTGCTCCTCGGCCGTCCCTAGCCCTATGCCTGGTCGCCAGGGACGTGCTGCTCCACGCCTGCTCCAGCCGGGGGCCGCCGCCCGCCGCGCCGGCTCTGTTGCTTTGCTGCGGCCAATCCCGGGCTGCTCGCCTGCTCAGCCGGACTCTGCCGCCCAGTACTTGCTGTCAACAAACAGCAGGCAGGCTGGGACAGGGGTAATTTTCTGAGAAATCTCTCTCTTCTGTTCTTCCTATCAGTGTATGATGAAAATGAAATTAAATTTGAACTGAAAAATTGTGTATCAGCGTATATGCAAGGGACTGTGTATATGTATAATGTATTGTTGATTTGGAAGGGAATGCATTTTAGTATCAATTTCATTTCATTCTGTAGAAATAGAAGAGGAAGAGATATTTCATTGGAAGTTTCAACACCAGGTGTTTCAGTTGGACTGAATCAACTCCACAAATTGGAACAACCATAGATTGGATAACTGTCTTTGGCTTCAAACAACCCGCCTTCATTCTCAACTCGAGAAAGTACCCCGTTTGTATCTCAATACTTTTTATTCAAGTTTTTGGCATGTTTTTATCTATTTTGTTGTATCATTAAGAATTGAGTTTAAATTCTAATTTATGGTGCCATTGAGACTTATTTTGTATGATTTAGTATACTTTTAGGTAGCTATAGCCTTGTGGACGTTAAGTTTTTCCCTTGCGCTATTTTTTTCTAGGCATACTGATGATATATTCTTAATGAAGTCTGCTAAAGGTAGTTTTCACCATATTTTTGAAGCAGACCCATATGCTAGGATGAACTGAACTGAACTAAGCTTTGCCTTTGACTTTTTGATCATTTTCTGGTTGTCCTGGCGAACATAGAGACACTTAAAATGTTTTAATTGGATTCTGGTGCAGGCTCGCTGCCTTGCTCCTCACCGAGAGACATACCATTTGTCCAAAAGTATCAAGCATTGGACATAAAGTGGACAACCTATTCGGTAATGAAACAATATATGTAGCATGTATGAAGCTGAATCATGCTTATAACACTGAAGAACACGGTAACTTCAATAATGCAAGTAAGTAGCTGCAGTCTTCCAGGATTTTTGATAAATAAATCAGCAAGTGCCACTCACCCAAGTTGTCTTTTCAACATATCCTACCATGCGCCAATGAGGCAAGTAGTAGTGTATCCTAAAAATCTCTTTTTATTGAAGGTGTAAACACATGCAGCAACTGATCGTGTGCATTAGAAATTTAGAATGCACTGTTTGATAATTACTCTCTTAGGCCTTGCTTGCTAACTTTGAAAAAATATGCGACCGGCTACCCTTCAACAACTGCCAGTAACTTGGGGACTGTTTGATTTCCAACCAAATGTTGCCAGATCTATGGTTAGCCACACATAACTTTATGAGGTGACTGAATGTTTGGTTGGCTGACATAGTTGTGGCTTGCGACTTTACTAGTCACATGATTAAGGAGTATATTTTGGCCACACTTTTGTGGCAAGCCACACTCTGTCCCGAGGGGTAATAATTACTACTTTTGGCTTAGCTGTGTCAAAGTAACCAAACTAGGGTGTTAAATTGGTCTTAAGTTTCAATCTTGTATTGTAGATCATCACATATGTTGTTTGTTTCTTAGTTCAATGATGTCTTATCTGACTTGTTAATGAGTGTACTTAATATCCTATTCGACTTTGCTGACTGGTTGGAACAAAAGGTACAATTTACCGTATTCATGTACTCTAAATTATATAGGCACCTGAATTTAACTAATTGCACATACATGTTTTACAAAGCGATGGACCAACTATTACAGAAAAGGTAAGAGCTTTGGCTGCAAAACCCAACAGACACATTGTGTGCTATAGTGGCTATGTCATCAACAGCTTAAGGTTCCACATGATGAGTCAAGAGTCAGGGCATGTCACACAAAATAGTTGTGTAGTGAACATTGCAGAAAATGGTGTTAGATATTATGGCAGATTAAGTGACATCTTTGAATTGTCATACAATGATTACAAGGTGGTGTTCTTTAATTGTGATTGGTATGATGTCTACCATAAAGTTGGCATTGAAACGGATGAGTTTGGGTTCACTCTTGTGAACAAGTCTGGGAAAATACACACAGGAGATGAGCTAGATGATGATCTTTTTGTATTTTCCTCCCAAGTGCAGCAGGTTTTCTATGTTCAAGATCCAAAAGCTGAACTATGGAATGTAGTAGTGGAAGTCAGGCCTCGAGATCTTTTTGACATGGGTATTGAAGAATCATCGGATGAAACAGATTAGAGCATTGTGGTTTTGGTTCAGGCTGAAGTATGGTGGAAGCTCTTTGCTCATGTGGTTCTTTGCATGCAACTACAATTTTAGTTATGGTTTTAGTAGTGGTTTACGAGCACAAAGTCATAATGCTTTATTATAGTTTATGGTTTTATTTTTTCGTAGTAATTCAGGGCACAACCCAAGTGTACTTGGTTGTCAATTGCAAATTGATTATGCAGAATTTCTGTTCTGGAAAGTGAAGTATCACCTTTGGTTTATTGATTATTCCCACATGTTACAGTTATCTGGTGTTATTATATTACATGGCGGAGAAATGTTGAATATACATTTGTGAATTCTTCTTTTTAAGATCATGCCTTCGACACTCGTCTTTTACATGACTGCATAATTGAAAGGTGCGTAGTTCAGCTAAATGGAATTTATATGTGTTTGAATGTAAGAAACTAGGTTTTATCAGAATGATGTGCTTTTGTCTGGCCATTGTCAAATGTGTTGCAACAATCTCACAAGTGCGATTTTCTAAGACTATTGACTATCCGAACTCAGAAGTGGCAAACTGGCAATGCAGTCTAGACAGAAACATTCTTTGATGTCCATGGACCAAGTCATTTTGTTCGGATTGTAGATTTCTTTTACCTTGTTGGGATCCAAATGGTGGGTCCAGCATTACCGAATTTGGCAGCATTTTGCTACCATCTAAGTACTAGCTACCAAATTTAGAACCGAACATTTGGCCTAAAACTTGAACCGGAAAACAAAGTGTCCATAAAATTATGAATTATTTGCACAACGACAACCATATGATTATCACTCTGGGAAATTTTCAATCATTCTGGCTGAACCGAATAAAAAGTAAAAATGGAAAATCAATTCACTGCCTATTTGGCCAAAAAATTGAACCCAAATAAGTATCCAAATGGATTATGAAATTTTAACACAAGGACAACCATGTGACCACTTCATCGTTTTTTTCGAACGGATTTAAAATTAAGAGGAGGCCGACAAGGAAACAACCTAGTTTCGTGCGGACCCCGACCTCGTAGAGGCCTAGTCTAGCGCCAGGTGGCGGCTGAGTAGGGCTGCCATGCTGTTACGCCTTTCCGCCGGCTCTGATGACCACCTCATATGCATGGCTGCCCTGTCCTTCCGCATCATCGTCGTCATCCATGTTGTCATCGTCGTCGTCGCTGTTGTCCCTCCAGCGGTGCAAGTTTGCCAGAGGACCGCAACAGCCTAGTCCGATGGTTGCCTACCACTGGTGGAGGAGCTGCTCCGCCTCCTGTTGCACGGTGCTGAGGGCCGCCTTGGCCATTATCGGCAGTGCTGACAAAGCCCTGCTTGCGGCCTTGCTCCTGCCGGCATTGGTGGAGCAGTCGCTTGGCGATCACTCTTCGCTGATCTTGGTGAGCTTGCCGTTGAGGAGGCGCCGCCTGGCAGTTGTCTCAGTGGTGGTAATGGAGCGGTCGAAGGCCCACGTAGCAGAAAGGTCCAGGTCATTAGGGACAGATTCTGGCGGCATGTCGCTCTTGGCGGGCGTAGAGCGGGGAGCGGCATTGCCTTGGTCATACCGGGCCTGGTGCCTCGTCGCGTGCCCCTCCTCGGATACGGTGGCCCTTGAGCCCGAGGCACCGTCATAACCACCTCCTCCTAGGTAGTAGAGGATGCGCCACGCGCGATCATGATCATGGGTGGAAGCTCCTCCTTTATCGGGCGGCAATTGCAGCGTGGGGGTGACGAGGGTCTATCAATGCAGGCTCATCCTTCACGTGGATGAGGCGTAGGGGGATGTTGACACCCGTTTCACGCGGACGCGCTTCGGGGACGGTGGCTCCTCCTTCAAGCGCGCCATCGATGGAGGCGTCGGGCCCATCTGACGGTGTGAATTCTTCATCAGTCAGAGGGGCCTCCACAAGAAGATGGGTCCGCTGCTGCGGCTACTGGTCCTCCTCGTGGCCGAAGAAGCCCGCCGCCGTGGATGCGGATGGGCTAGGAGAGGGAGGCCGGACGTATGCGGATGTAGGAGATATGCCCTAGGGGCAATAATAAATGATATTATTTATCTCCGAGTTCATAATTATGTTTATGTTCCATGCTATAACTTCAATGATTCTCAAGTCTGCAATATCTAGAGGCTCAGAGGAAGACTCATATGCACGTGTGGAATAATAAACGGTAAGAAGTATTCCTAGTCTGGCATTTTAAACTAGCTCAATTGTTGCATGATGGTTCTGTTTTCCTGATCATTGGCATGTCTATGCCAACAACTTTGAGCGCACAATGTTAAGAGAACATTTATGTTGAATCGACCCAGATTGATGTTATGCTAAGAGATTCATTCGTCACAAGTTAATGGTACATAACATAGAGATGGTTAACGTTTGCATGATTCCTTAGACCACGAGAGTATCGAGTTTCTTCATGCTTGCTTCATGAACTTTGGGGTTTGTTAAACGTCATCCGTAAATGGGTGGCTATTACGGTGGCTTACGGGTTCATGGAAAAGTGTGACAAGTAAATTGACAGCTCAAGGTTGGGATTTGCTCCTCCAACGATGGAGAGATATTTTCGGGCCCAATCGGTATTAGGGTATACATCATCGTCTGGCCAGACACAGTGTGATTTGATCACTGGGATTCCGGAACACGGAACGAGAAAAAAGAACAAATCCGGTAATGAGGTAACTTGCATGGTGGACAAATTGTTCGTCCACGGGGACGCAACAAATCTCACCTCGGTTGTTTGTGACATATCGCGAAGCAACAGGAATAGCTCACTGCAACTGGAGGTTCACTCGAATATTTATTCGTGTGGGTATAGGGGTCAATATGGGTGTCCATGACTACGATGTTAATCATTGGTCGGAAGGGGTTCCGGGTCATGTCTATACCTTGTTGAACCTATAGGGTCACATGCTTAAGGGTCATCTATCTGCTGAATACTAGACAGGGAGTCTGAGAGAAAATCATCGAAAAAGTTTCGGACACTGAAAAGTTTCGGACAACGAAAAGTTTCAGACAGCGGAAAAGTTCCATAGAGAGAGGTCACCGGATGAGTTTCGGTGAAACCAAAAAAGTTGTTTTGGGGTATGCCATTCAGTCAAAATGGTTTCGGCACATGCCTGATAATTCTTGGAGGGTGCCAGAATCATTCTGGAAACTATTTGGAATTTTCAGAAATAAAAACCGGAAATGTTTCGGAGCTGCTGGAACCAGTTCAGATGCTTTTCGCAGATGAAAATCACTGAACTGGAATTGTTCCAGAATGCGTTGAAAATCATTATGGTGGGTACTGGAAATGTTCTAAGCCCACATAAATATTTTCCGTTTGAACAGACGCTGAGAAATGTTGTCGTGAATAGTGAGTCACCTTTTGGGATATTTTATGGTGAGTCACCTTTTGGGATATTTCCAAAAGGCTTCTAGAAGGGCTTGGGGGCCAAGCATGCTCCTCATGGGGGCCCCCTAAGGGGGTTGGCCGGCCAAATGTGTGGGGCTCCATGGAGCTCCACTTCCCTCCCCATTATGCCCTTCATGTGTGACATTTGCATGGGCATTTTGGGTTTTTGTGAGCCATCCCTACCCCTTGGCTTTCCTATAAATAGAGGAGGAGTGGGCAGCCCAAACCTCATCCCTTCTCACATACAAGTGCCATGCAATGATCTGGCTTCTCTCTCCCTCCCCGCGAAATAGTTTTGTAGAGCCAAAAGGCTCTCTGGGTTCCGGCAGGAACTACTTCTGGACGGCGATGCCCTGCAGGATAGATGACACCGTATGTGTGCAACTCTGTAGAGAGTTCGTAGTTTTGGTCTTAGTTCGTGAGTGCCTCCCGAAGGTCTGCCCATGTGATCGTCCAAGTTTTGAAGGTCCTTCCGAAGGGCTGTCCAAGTGACCATTCGAGTTTCGAAGGTCCCCCTGAAGGGCTGTCTGCGACACCGTCTGGGTGGGCTGTTTGACCGCCTCCCAGAGGGCTGTCTGAGGAGTAGATGAGGGTATACTTCCTCTTGGTTGGGAGGTTGTAAATCCTAGCTGCGGAGATGTGCTCTGCCGGTCGTCATCGACTCTCCTTCCCGCTGCGCTATGAGTCGGTAACGAAAAAGATCAAACCATGTATGTAGTCTCCATAGTGGTCCTGGGCTGGTGCGTAGGTCGGAAATTTTTTGTTTCCTATCGCGTTCCCCTACAGTGGACGGTTTGAGGGTCGACATTGAAGATGCCCTTAGATCGAAAATCCAAATCCATTATACATTACAATACGATGGATTTCTACTTTTTCTAGGAGAAAACATTTTACGATGTATATGCTAATGACAATAATAATAGAGGAGGTGACCTGGCCCATTTTTGGTTGTTTGTGTATAACAAAAATAAATAGGCCTTTTCTAATGATACATACTTAGTTTTCCGCATTTCATTTGGGGGAAATCATTTTTCTAATTATTTTGTTGGAGGAAATCATTTGGGCGTTTGGCACAACTATTTTCCATTTGCCGCCAGGAAATAGTGCACCAGCGCTCTTATTATTGAAAAAAAATCCCCGTAAATCACTCCGCCACGCCACCATCTTTCCACTTCTCCTTTCCCACGCCGCCATCTCTGCACTTCTCCTCTTCTTCCGCCTCCTAATCCATCCAAATCCATCTAATGGGATCCCTCCAACCCGCTGGCCACTGATGTGCATCACCTCAATCATATGAACAGAGATCCATTGTTTTGGTGGGCGGTCTGACGGATACTCACCGGGCGGGCGGGCGATTGGAGGCCGTAGAGGTTGGGGGACAGAGACTGGCCGGTGTGTGCATTGGGGCCAACAGTGGCTGTCGGTGTCAAAACCGGCGGATCTCGGGTAGGGTGTCCCGAACTATGTCCCTAGGCGGATGGTAACAGGAGACAAGGGACACGATGTTTTTACCCAGGTTCGGGCCCTCTCGATGGAGGTAAAACCCTACTCCTGCTTGATTAGTATTGATGATATGGGTAGTACAAGAGTAGATCTACCACGAGATCAGAGAGGCTAAACCCTAGAAGCTAGCCTATAGTATGATTTTTTTCGTCCTACGGACTAAAACCCTCCGGTTTATATAGACACCGAAGAGGGTTAGGGTTACACAGAGTCGGTTACAATGGTAGGAGATCTACATATCCGTATCGCCAAGCTTGCCTTCCACGCCAAGGAAATTCCCATCCGGACACGGGACGAAGTCTTCAATCTTGTATCTTCATAGTCCAGGAGTCCGGCCAAAGGTGATAGTTCGGCTATCCGGACACCCCATAATCCGGGACTCCCTCAGTATCCCCCGAACTAGGCTTCAATGACGACGAGTCTGGCGCGTAGATTGTCTTCGGCATTGCAAGGCGGGTTCATCTCCAAATTCCATATACCTGTTGAGTAGTGTTCGACTTCTGATAAATGTTTCGCTCCTTGGCTTCCACGCCCAATAATGGCCATCTTCCACGTGTCAAACGAATGTGAAAAGCTAGGGTGTTTTTACATTTACCCCCCTAGTTGCTTGAATGAGCTGCCTATAAAAGAGACGAGGATCTAGATCCGAATCACACCATCCTCCCCTTGCGAGCATTCATCGGAGCGGATCTGATAGACATCCATTCCAACATGGACAGCCGACGTGGCTCCTCCTCTCACCCTCCCAGCCCTCAGCCTGGAGATTGGGAGAGATGCTCCGTCCCGCACAACGAGCTAGTGACGCTCCAAACCAAGGGATTTCTTCCCCCAGCCTTCATGGTTCTGGTTCGAGCCAGACTTGCCACCTATAAGTGCGGAAAGCAAGCGGAGAGTGTCCCCAGTCCCTCCAAAGGAGAGCGGGTATGCCTTGTCCCTTATTTTATAAGAGGGCTCGGATTTCCAATTCATCCGTTTCTCCGGGGGCTCCTGGAGTTCTACGGCCTCTAGTTACACAACCTTACGCCTGCCTCCATTTTGCATATTGCGGGCTTCGTGGCCCTTTGCGAGCTGTTTTTGGGCATTGAGGCTCATTTTGCGCTGTGGAAGAGATTGTTCTGCCTCGTACCCCATTCTCAGGAGGGGTCGATATATCAAGTGGGCGGAGCCAAACTATGGCGCATCGCCAGGACCGAATATCTATCCGTAACACCGAAGAAGGCGTCCGAAGACTGGCCTTCGGAATGGTTTTATATAGAAGACGTCCCCCTGCCGGACCCTGTTCGGATTGGCCTTCCGGAGTTCAATAATGCTCCTTTGAAGAAACGCCTAAGCTGGCGTCCACTGAGCCCTCAGAGGGAAAATGACAGGGACGTCCTTTACCTGATGAGCCGAATAAGGTTTTTAGCTCATTCCGAACTGACCATGATCGGAGTCATGGCCACATGCATTATGCGAGGGGTGCAGCCGCTCTAGTATAGAGGCCACCCCATGTGGGATTTCAACAGGGAGGATGATGCCACCCGCCATGGCCGTAAGGGGCCGGGATCGGTTGCCGATCTGATGAAGATCTTGTCCGCATTGTACAAGGGAGAAGAGGAGGAATTTCTCCGTGTCAATCCACAGGACGGATTTTCTATGAACAATCCTCCAAGCTGGGTAAGCGGACATTTCTTTTTTGCCCATCTGATCCGTATTCCCATAGTCAAGTATCTCATTTGTGATTTCGACGTAGGAACTGCGCCAGGCCGTAAAGGACATAAACAGCCCGCCTCCACAACCCGAGGATCCGGAACGGTTCCTCGATAATGCCTCCCAAGAGGATCCGGACATATCGGTGGAGCTGATTGATGGGGTATTTCACCAACTGAGCATCAATAATGCCCTGGTCGCCGTTACGGCCGATTACCCCAGAATAGTTCCAACCTCACGGGCAACTGAGACCGATGTCCCAATACTTTGAAAATGACCCATCCGTGCTGATTTTTGATCACCGTATACCAATGTTGTTTCGCAGGGGGTGCCCTTGAGGCGGAAGGCCGAGCCCACGGCGGCTAGCCAACAAGGGGCAGCACGGCCCAGCAGGCTAAAAATAAGTGCGGTCCGGATCGAAACGCCAGCGCAACGGTATGGCGTGTCACCACATTCCCAGGTTTGATTCCCGGAAGGCATACTAATGCTCGTGCTCTCTTCAGGAAAAAGAGCGCTCGCCGGACTGTATCTGGAGAGGTTGCCAATCGAGCCTCCGCCAGCCAGGCTCCAAAGCCAGGCCCAGAAGCGGAGGCGAACATGAGGCATGCATCGGATGCTCCTCCGATAGAGGATGCCGACAGATTGTCCGCCACCAACTCCGAGGTGGAGAGTGCCATGAATCACAAGCGCCGCCGGACAGTTCTGCGTGACACATGTTTCTCCCCTGAGGCATTGAATGCCTTCAATTCGGGAGATGCGCACCTCCGTGCCGCTCAAGATGGTCTAGCCAGAGCCATACGGGTGAGGAAATTTGACAGTTATATATGCCAGGAGCCCCCGAGACTTGAAATAGTTAGAATAACTGATTTAAGGAACATTTATTGTGCAGGATCTTACAGAAAAGAATACCCAACTGTCCCAGGAGCTGGAGGAGTGCAAAGCCCAACTTGAGGCCGCACTAGCCACAACGGGGGGAGCCAAAGAGACCCCCTCTGGCAATATATCCTTGAGAACATAAGTAGTTTATGAAGTGCGGCGTGTGTATAAGTCTGACATAACATTGCAGATGGCGCCGGGATAGATCCGGACAAGCAACAACTCTTACGCCGGTTAAAGGCCGGCAAGAATGTGCTTACAAGGGTGAGGCAAGAGAAAAATAATCTCCAAGATGCCAACACCCAGCTGGGTGAGGAACTAAAGGATGTCCGTGCCCAGCTGTGTGACTCCGTTAAGGAGAATCGGCGGCTTCGACGTGACATTTTTAGTAAGTGCTTGAACGAACTTTGAAAAAGAGTTCGGCAAGGAAGTCGACTAACAGAGTTATGTCTGTAGGTATGCTCACAGGTCATCCTGCAGAGGAAATGCCCGGTTCTACAGGTGACCTTCTTCTCGAGCTATTGCAACTGCACGAACGAGTTCGGCAGGTGATGAAAGGCGTCGCCCAGGCCTTGTGGCCATCTATCTCCCTCCCGAAGGCCTTGGAGAGCTTGCAGAGAGGCTTTAGGGAGCGCGGCAGCGCTTCCGATATGGAAGATATTGGCCTGCCGTCAAGGCGCCAGGGAGGCCTGGGCCATGGTGAAGGCGCGGTACACGAAGGTTGACCCAAACCACATGGCCGAGGTCGGACCTGTGGGGCCCGATGGGAAGGAGATCCCTGTGAGCTTAGTGTACGGCCAAGTAGAATTGGCCGCAAAGTATTCCCAGCAAGACTGTAAACTAGACAGCTTATTAGATGGCATTGAAGAGGAATACAATCAGTCAGGTTGACTATGTAATTTAAGATGACATGTAAAATGCCTTCTAGCCGAATTGTAGATCGTTTGTCATAGCGGAACTTTTCGCTTCAACCTCGGGACCCAATAGTCCGGAGTGTGTCCGAATACCCTCGTGGTTATATAAGAACCGGGGCATGCGTGGAGACCAGGCGTAGGGGTCATTAGTGCTTTATCAGACAAGTGCCCAACTAGTTATGTTATATTACATGGTTAGTAAGAAACATCTTCCAGGGAGAATAGTTCCGTTAGGGGTTCCTTTCCCTGGGAGGCATGCCCTAAAGTGCATGTCCAGACTACGAAAAAAGCAGAAAAACATATGGGGGCAGATAAATAAATAGGTAAGAAATCGTCTTTTAGTTCACCGACCGAATATTCCCTTAAGAACGCACTACTAGGAAAAGGGATATAGATGGAATTGACACTAATGGCGCACTAGACATGTGGTGCGCCATTACTATATACTAATGGCGCACCATGTGTTGGTGCGCCATTAGTGTCCAAATACTAATGGCGCACCACATCCACGGTGCGCCATTAGTAAAAATATTTTTTTTAAATTTTGTTCAAAACTACTAATGGCGCACCGTGGGAGTGGTGCGCCATTACTAGTTGAACTAGTAATGGCGCACCATGCCACGGTGCGCCATTAGTAACCCTT
>NC_041385.1:865732193-865732738 GCF_002162155.2 Triticum dicoccoides | reverse complement strand
AATGATAAAAATGTCAAAAAAATAAAAGAAAATAAGTTTCCCATGTGATATGTGGCCTAGTTGTTGGGAAAATTTGCAAATATGAATTTTGACTTCATTTGCAAAATCTCGCGAGAATTTGTAAAAATCCTCAAAAACCTAACAGAAAAAAAGATACGGGGCTTTTAAGATATAGAGAGGCAAAAAAAATCAAAAAAATTCAAACTTACTAATGGCGCACCTACCCATGGTGCGCCATTACTATCTTCCCGCCTTCAAAATTCAAAATAAGTCAAAAAAATATAAAAAAGTTACTAATGGCGCACCTGAGCATGGTGCGCCATTAGTATCTTCCCTCCTTCAAAATTCAAAATTAGTCAAAAAAATAAAAAAACAATTACTAATGGCGCACCTGCCCGTGGTGCGCCATTAGTATCTTCCCGCCTTCAAAATTCAAAATAAATAAAAAAAATAAAAAAAATTACTAATGGCGCACCTGCCCGCGGTGCGCCATTAGTATGCCGTATATATGGCTGGTCCTCTCCTCCTCTCTTCATTTCATCTTC
>NC_041385.1:865731686-865731979 GCF_002162155.2 Triticum dicoccoides | reverse complement strand
AAAAAATCCCCTCCTCTCCGGTGAGCTCCTCCTCCCTCCTCTCCGGTGAGCTCATCCTCCCTCCTCTCCGGTGAGCTCCTCCTCCCTCCTCTCCGGTGAGCTCCTCCTCCCTCCTCTCCGGTGAGCTCCTCCCATCCCCTCATGGTTTCTCCTTCCTCCTCTCCAGCGACCTCCTCCTCCTCCTCCGGCGAACTCCTCTCCGGCAAAAGACCATGGCAACAAGATCCAAAAACAGGAACAAAATTTGAGAATATTGTCGTGCCAAAAAACAAGCAAAAAAAACGAGCAAAAAA
>NC_041385.1:865723043-865731365 GCF_002162155.2 Triticum dicoccoides | reverse complement strand
TACTAATGGCGTGCTAGTAATGGCGCACCGGTAATGCTCCATTAATGGCCAAATTAGGTGCGCCATTAGTAGCGGTTTTTCTAGTAGTGACGCTAGCTTTTGGCTTCACCCAGTCTGAGGTACACATCTGGCTGAGCCGGCAGTAACAATCGCAGAGGTGCTCCCTTTACCACCTAGCCGAACAATCGGGAACGTACGGGTAAGCACAGGAGCCAAGCAACCTAGCTTGGCCAAAACATAAGTCATATCGATGCATATAATGGTGAATAAAAGGTACATGCGGAAGTGTGACAATTGTGTTGGGCATGAAGCCCGTATAAATAAGCTTCTGTTAAAGAAGCCCCCAGGTATAATGAGCGCGGATAGCGCATCAAGTGTGTGCGAACAATGTGCCAACAAGCCTTCAAAGGCTGTGAGAGAAAAGGAGGGAGAAGGAGAGAAATGGAAGACAGCTAATGTAAAATATAGACAGAGGAGGGAGACGAACTCAGAGTCCGGCGCTAGGCGTAGAATCTTCGGAGACGGGCTGCGTTTCACGGGTTCGGCTCGAGTCGGTTATCCGATGCATCTCGCAGACGGTATGCTCCGCCGGTCAGGACTTGGTCGATGATAAAGGGACCTTCCCATTTGGGCTTGAGTTTGTCCTTTTTCTTGTGCGGCAGGCGTAGAACTAATTCGCCAATATTGTAAGTTTTGGCCCGTACTTCTCTGCTTTGATATCTTTGAGCCTGCTGTTGATAGAATGCGGAACGGGCTTTTGCCACGTCATGCTCCTCCTCCAAGGCGTCCAAACTGTCCTGCCGATCGAGCTCGACTTCTCTTTCTTTGTACATGCGCACGTGAGGCGAGTCATGAATTATGTCGCAGGGCAGAACTGCCTCTGCACCATATACCATAAAGAATGGTGTGAACCCGGTAGTGCGATTCGGCATGGTCCACAGCCCCCAAAGTATGGAGTCGAGCTCCTCGACCCAGTGCGTGTTAGATTCCTTGAGGGACCGCACTAGTCTGGGTTTAATGCCGCTCATGATTAGCCCATTTGCTCGCTTGACTTGACCGTTAGTTTGAGGGTGATAGACTGAAGCATAGTCGAGCTTGATGCCCATGTTTTTGCACCAGAGTTTGACCTCGTCGGCCATGAAGTTCGTGCCGTTATCAGTGATGATGCTATGGGGCATGCCGTAACGGTGTACAACCCCTGATATGATGTCTATCACCGGTCCGGATTCGGCCGTCTTAACAGGCTTGGCCTCTATCCATTTGGTGAATTTATCCACCATGACCAATAGGTATTTTTTCTTGTGGGTTCCTCCTTTAAGGGGTCCAACCATGTCAAGCCCCCAGACCGCGAACGACTAGGTGATGGGTATAGTTTTGAGGGCGGTGGGTGGCATGTGGCTTTGATTAGCAAAGAGCTGGCAACCGACGCATCGTTGGACTAAGTCCTGAGCATCGGCCCAGGCCGTCGGGCAATAAAATCCTGTACGAAAGGCCTTGCCTACAAGGGTCCGGGCTGCAGCGTGGTGCCTACCAAGTCCGGCATGAATTTCAGCCAGAAGATTTCGCCCTTCCTCTTCGGAGATACACCTTTGAAGGACTCCAGTTGTGCTTTTCTTATAGAGCTATCCCTCATGGACCTTATAGGCTTTAGATCGCTGCACTATGCAGCGGGCCTCGTTTTGGTCCTCGAGAAGTTCCTGCCTGGTTAGGTAGGCTAGGAATGGTTCCATCCACAGGGCAATGACTACCATTATTATGTGGGCTGAGGATGTTAGTTTGGTGGCAGAACCACCAATTGTGTCAGAATGTTCGGTGTCGGGCAGTGCGGTTGGATCCGGTTTGTTATTTCCGGACTCCCCCTCCCATAGTACGGATGGCTTGAACAGCCTCTCTAGGAAGATGTTGGGGGGGGGGGACGGCATCGCGCTTTGCGCCAATGTGTGCCAATAGGTCTGCTGCCTGGTTGTTATCCCGGGCTATATGATGAAATTCGAGCCCCTCAAACCGAGCTGACATTTTTAGGACAGTGTTGCGATAAGCTGCCATTTTCAGATCCTTGGCATCGAAGTCTCCATTTATTTGGGATACCGCAAGGTTTGAATCCCCGCGCACCTCTAGGCATTGAATGCCCATGGAGACTGCCATCCGGAGACCATGTAAAAGGGCATCGTATTCGGTTGCGTTGTTGGAGTCCGTATACAATATCTAGAGTACGTATTGAACTGTATCTCCGGTTGGGGATGTCAGAACAATGCCATCCCCCAAACCAGCCAACATTTTGGAGCCGTCGAAGTGCATGATCCAGTTGGAATATGCGCCGTACTCTTTAGGGCGTTTGGCTTCAGTCCATTCAGCGACGAAGTCGGCCAAAACTTGCGACTTAATAGCTCGCCGTGGCTTATAGGTTATGTCGAATGGGAGGAGCTCAATGGACCATTTGGCAATCTAGCCCGTCGGGTCGCGGTTGTTTACAATGTCGGCAAGAGGTACTTCGGAGGCTACTGTTATCGAACACTCTTGAAAGTAGTGTCGCAGCTTCCGGGATACCATGAACACTACGTACGCTATCTTTTGATAATGCGGATACCGTGACTTGCATGGAGTTAGGACAGTGGACACGTAGTAAACTGGTTTTTGAAGGGGGGTGTGTCCGTCCGTTTCTCGTTCGACAACGAGCACCGCGCTTACAACTTGATGAGTTGCCGCGATATATAATAGCATTGGTTCGCCCATGTTGGGCGCGGCCAGGACCGGGCTTGTTGCCAATATGGCTTTTATTTCCTCGAGTCCGGTTGTGGCGGCATCTGTCCACTCGAAGTGTTCGATGCGTCGGAGGAGGCGATAAAGGGGTATGCCTTTTCTCCCAAACGAGAGATAAAGCGGCTTAGAGCCGCCACGCATCCAGTCAATCTTTGTATTTGTTTGAGGTATTTTGGGATATCCAATTGTGACAGAGCTCGGATCTTGGCTGGGTTTGCTTCAATTCCTCTACCGGATACAATGAAGCCCAAGAGCTTTCCGGCTGGTACGCCGAAATCGCATTTTTTCGGGTTGAGCTTGATGTCATATGTTCGGAGATTATCGAATGTGAGCCTCAAGTCGTCTACTAGAGTTTTGACATGCTTGGTTTTGACGACCACATCGTCTACGTATTCCTCCATTGTTTTGTCGATCTGGTTTGACAGACATGTCTGAATCATGCGCTGATATGTTGCGCCGGCGTTTTTGAGGCCGAAGTGCATTGTGTTGAAGCAGAATGGGCCGTATGGAGTGATGAATGCCGTTGCGGCTTGGTCGGGCTCTGCCATCTTAATTTGGTGGTAGCACTACACCACGCACTAGAATTCCCTACCGTCGTTTGTTGGGAAAATGTCACTATTGCCGACCCATAGTTAGCCAGAAAATTTTCTAACAGACTGTAGGTCGGGAAACCTATATTCAGTGACGAGCTGTCGGTCGGCAATGCTGCAACATATACCGTCGAACAGACGGTCGGGAATTTTGTTATGGCCTACGGACTATCGGTCGGTAAATAACCCCGACCGACTGTTGGATCCTATATGGGCCTTGCGCGTGAAAAGCCGAACTTTTAGCGCCAATAAGCGGCCCAGCCCACGAAGTTTTTCCCAAAATCACAAGCACGCCGCCGCCCCACGGTCCTTTCATTCCCCACCATGAAATCCCTAGCTTCTCTCGTTCCCCACGCACGCCGACGCCCGACGCGGGTCGATCCCCACGCCTCCCACCTCCGGCCACGCCGCCCGGGGCTACCGCCGGTCGATTCCCACGCCGTCCCGCCGCCGCCCCACGCCTCCTTGCCGCTGCAGCGCCGCCCCACGCCGTACTGCCCTATAGCGCCGCCCAACACCGTCCTACCTCTCCACCGCCGGCTCCACGCCCTCGTGCTCTCTCTCGCGGTGGCCGCCTCCATCCAGTGAACTTGCTGCCACCCTCCCTGGCCCGACCTCCCCCATCTCGAGCATCCAGCTCAAGAAGACACACGCAGCGGCGGCGGCGCGATTTGGATCAGGGCAGCGTGCGGCTGGTCAACGGCATCCCTCTGTCTTTGGCTGGGCAAGGGCACCGATGCGGGCGAGGTACAGCTAGCTCCTCCCTCTATTCAGTCATCTCTCTTTTTCTCCGGTTATTATGCATATATTTAGTCTGAATTCTATAGTGTGTTAGTTGAGTGCCTCCCAATCCCTTGTTGTCTGAAATTGATGCATCAGAGTAAGTGATATGGGAGGGAAAGGGTGCTCCCTTTATAATAAACCACCTGGTCAAAAGAAAACATGACGTGTCAAGGGAACTAGTGATGTAGGCCTTTGTTAATATTCCGATCCTTTGTTCTGATGAAGTCTCGTATCATAAGAAAGTGCATGAGTTGAAACCAGCACGGGTCAAATGGTAAAGAACCAGCAAGTGTGTAGACTTTCCATGTAGTATTTGCAACACTTGAATTTAGAATAGCTTGACCATCCAGTCGATATATCTATTGTACTAATATAATATTGGGTTGTATGCATCATAAATTTGCATCGTGATAAAGGTTTTTTTTTCTTTTCTTCACAATACTTGGATAAAAATCTTGAGGTAGAGTTCCATTTATTTTCTTTGCATGCTGCGAGCCAAAATATTCATGTTCTTTGATTTCATCTAGTAATCATCCTAGGGGAGACAGTTGCCTTCCCCAAATAACATTCAGATCAAGTCTGGTGCTGTGGTAACCAAAGGAAGTTGCTACCTGTTCTGTGAACATATACTCCCTCCGTCCGAAAAAGCTTTTTCGGACGGAGGGAGTACTATGTAACCAAAGGAGTATTATATATACCTGGGGACGGGTCACATTGGTCAGTACCATTGCTCACTTAAACAATTACTGTAATAGAATTCTAATTAAATTGCTGGGATCATAAATGAGGCTAGGCAAGCTGCAATTAGATCGTCGTTTTGGTCCTTGCAGGTGTTAAATCAGCTGTCTGTTGCCTTCACCGCAAGCAAGCTAAATGCCAGCGAACCAACCAAATCTTCTTCAGACAGAGCAAAGGTCAGAATGCCGAGTAGTATATGCAAACTACGTACCAAATCATCCTTTTCCTTTCTTTAGCGTGCGCATTTTGGTTGGACAGGCCGTGATATTCTGAATGTTCAACTATAAAGATCGGAACACAGGTTTTTCTTCTCTTTCTGCTAGGACAGATATAGATGGATTAGTTCTTAAAGCAAGTGATACTGAAAAGAAGTGTTGTGTACGATCCTCTAATGTTTATAACTCCTAGCTCGCAGCATGTTTCCAATTCTCGACGAGTAATGAACTATTTCCACATCTTTACATTCAATTAATAATCCATCTTGCATGCGATAACTCTATTTCCATATTGTTGTCTGATAGAACTCAAGAGTTGAAGATGAGGAAAACAATGATGGTGAAGAAGATGATGAAGACGATGATGAAGATGATGATGAAGAGCCCTTTGTTCGTAGAAGAGTTATTGCAAAGCCCCCCTGCAAAAAGCTCCAAATCCCATCAAGATGAAATACTAGTAGATCTTCTCATCCCTGTTTATATATTTAAATCCTATTTTGTTTTCATGTTCCTAAAATAATCATTTTTCAGATTGGTATGGATGTGCTTCTATATGCATGGACTGGTCCTGAAACTCCTGTTGCTAAGGCAGCAATTATCTCAGTTGTCCAGACATAATTGCGGGCTCGGATCCCCTTGGACCAGCACTTATGAGGTTGTTGCCAATGTTGTGATCAGAAGGGATGCTACGCTTCCTTATGAATATGATGGTTTACGATTTGTCACTGATGCAGTCACAAGGTCCATTGCATGGCCATCTAGCAAGGTATCACCAACAGTATGTGCTTTGTCTACTTGGCTTGAATTGTTTGATGTGTGATACTGACTCATGATCACTTTGTTACATGAAGCCCTACAAGCCAGGGGCATCTTCATCATCTCGCCGCTAAGGTATTTTTGTGATCCCACTGTTATCATGACCACTTGGTACTGTACAAGAGTATATTCTTGGTGCTTCCTAGCTCAAAGTGCATAAAGAGTGCATCATGGAATCTGGTCCGCATTCAGAGAGCATAGTCTCGCATCAGGAAGCAATAGGCTAGTTGCACAGATTCCCTAAAACTAGTAACACAGAAACTGTAAGAGCACACCTGCTGAGGAATTTATAATCAAGTCTTTAAAATTGAACAAACTTGAGCCGCCTACTTTCTGCAATTAGTACAGAACACTGGTAGTTGCTCTTAATAATAGTTAAATTGTCTGAACATTGTATCTTGCTCACACTGCTAGCTGCTTATTTCTTAATAATAGTTAAATTTGGCGGTACATAAAACTCCAATTAGCACATCCATAGTACAGAACAGAGCATAATACATTGCTAGTTGCTTTTAAAGTTGCTATTTCTGAATCCTGTTTCTAGGCCGATATAGTACATTGTATCTTTATTAAGATCTTGACTAACTATATTTTAATATGGCAGCACGCGCAATTTCTCCATTCTAACTAGGCATGAAGAAGGCGCCCACCCATGAGCTATTAATCAGTAAGTATCAGGAAAAAACTAGTATTTATAATCTGTACGTACAGATTAGTAAGCAGTGTACATATATTTAGTAATCGTGCAGATGTTGGTTATGCCTTTATATATTGAAAAAGAAATGCGTAACCTGGTTCTTTGTTTGAGCTACTAATTCTAAATCTCCGACATATATTTCCTTGTATGGCCTGAATAGTAAAGTTCTCCAACATATTTTTCCTTGTATGGTCTGAATAGTAAAGCAAATACTGGTCGTTAGCACAACTCATCTTTATTCCTCTTATGTGTAACCTGATGGTTTCATAGATTCTGGCTCTTATACCTATGAAGATTTGTATGTACAGTACATATGCTTCTCTGAAAGTAATGGCTTAATTTAATCTAATGGCACTGAAGTACATATGTTTTTCAGAATATAATAGTCAGGTGCAATGCAGTCTTCTCCACCCCAGAGAAAAGAAAGAAAGAAAACTAGTGGTCTTTTCTAGAAAAAATGACTATCATGAGTTCGTACGTGGATGTGTCATCTGGCATTAATAGTCAGACGCTATGCATGCTAGAAAACTAGTGGTTGCTCCCAATAATTGGGCGTCTGGACATGCTAAACTGTGGCCAGATGATGCATATTTCTCCTATTTATTGAAATATACTTCATGGTCATCTGGCATTGATGCTTTATTATGCCCAACATGGCACAGATTCGTGTTAGAACATGTTGTGGCATTATTCTGGACTTGCCCTATTTTTTATGTAACACTAAAATTCCACAGTTTGTTTTTGCCATTGATGCTTTATACAATTACTATGTTTGCCATTGTCTCTATGAATGCATGAATTCACCAGTGACTTTTTTATCCTTTGTAGGAAAGACAAACAAAAGGAGCGGAAGGAACCATGAAGATGGCAGTTTGCAACAGCTAGGCATTTTGTGTAATGCAGCAAAAACAGCGTCTTTTAGTATCATTTTGTAAACCTATATGGTGCCTCGTCATCTGGGTAGTTTGTGTAATGGAGCAAACAATGAATTGGCGGACATGCATCTATCATTTTGTAAATCTATCAGGTGATTCCGTGACTACAACATAAATGTTGGGATGCTGATGAGAATTAATTAATGTGTTATCCTTTTTGGTCCTGATTTAATATTTTCAGAGTACATGCAAGTTAGTTAACTTGATTGATGTTGCAAGGCAGATGGGAAATAATGAGTGGGTACTAAATATTGCTTGGCTAAACTAAATGTTGTCCAGCTATTGGTCGGCAAAGAAAATACCTACCAATTGTTGATCGGAAAAGGGTCATGCCTCGGCTAGTGGAAAGTTGGTCGGCAAAAATGACACCATCAGACAGTTGGTCGGGAAAGATTCATGGCAGTCCCAACAGAGTATCGGTCGGCAAAGATGGTACCGTCGAACAGTCGGTCGGGAAAAGTTCTACGGAAGTACCAACAGAAAGTCGGTCGGGAAAGGTTCATGGTATGGCCAACAGAAAGTCAGTCGGGAATGCTCTCTATTGTCGTCCAACTGTCTGTCGGGAAATATATGTCGGTCGGGAAAAGGCTTTCCCGTCTGGACTTTCCCCAACAGACTATGTTGGTCGGCAATAGTCTTCCCGACCGACAGTCTGTCAGTAGACGTAGTTTTTCCAACCAACCTGTGTGTCGGGGATGTAGTATTGTGGTGTAGTGTAGCCGGAGTATGCATCGAGGAAGCACAATGAATCGTGTCCTGCGGTAGCGTTGATAATTTGATCGATCCGG
>NC_041385.1:865683183-865722862 GCF_002162155.2 Triticum dicoccoides | reverse complement strand
CTGATGAATCCGGCCTCCAATAGTTTGGCTATCTCCTCTCCCATGGCATGTCTCTTGGGTTCGGAGAAACGCCGAAGAGCTTGTTTGGCTGGCTTGAATCCTTTTAGGATGTTTAGGCTGTGCTCGGCCAGCCGGCGTGGGATTCCTGGCATGTCTGAAGGGTGCCAGGCAAAAATGTCCCAATTTTCACGTAGGAATTCTCGTAGTGCGGCGTCTACATCAGGGTTTAACTGTGCCCCTATGGAGGCCGTTTTTGTAGGGTCCGTTGGATGGACTTGGAATTTGACTATTTCTTCGGCCGGCTTAAAGGAGGTGGACTTGGATCTCTTATCGAGTATCACATCGTCCCTATTCACCGTGGAGCGCAGCACAGTGAGTTCCTCGGCCGCTAGGGCTTCGGATAGTGCCTCAAGGGCCAGTGCGGCTGTCTTATTTTCGGCGCGGAGTGCTATGTCCGGGTCACTAGCAAGAGTGATGATTCCATTGGGCCCGGGAATTTTGAGCTTCATGTACCCGTAATGGGGTATGGCTTGAAAAATTGTGAATTCCTCTCGCCCTAATAGACCGTGGTATCCGCTGCTGAACGGGGCCACTTGGAACGTGACCTCCTCGGACCTGTAATTATCCGGCGTGCCGAACACCACATCCAGTGTGATTTTACCTGTACAACATGCTTCCCGACTAGGGATTATTCCTCTAAAGGTTGTGCTGCTTCGCTCAATGCGGCTCTAGTCTATTTCCATTTTTCGGAGGGTTTCCTCGTAAATGAGGTTCAATCCGCTGCCACCGTCCATGAGTACCTTGTGTAAGGCGAAAGCCATCCACTATTGGACTGAGGACCAAAGCGGCTGGTGCTCGGGCTGTTCGGAATTTAGGTTCGTCACTGGCTTTAAATGTAATAGCCGTGTCACTCCATGGGTTTATTGTTGCTACTTGGTAGACTTCGGCAAGGCTGCAGAGTGTTCGTTTCCGCATATTATTTGATGCGAAAGTTTCGAAGACTGCTAATACCGTACTGGTATCCCTGGGGTGGTGCTCTGGAGTTAGAAGCTCTTCGCCACTTTTGGCCACCTGCCGTAGTATCCAACATGCTCTAAGGCTATGTGTTGGAGTGGCACCCTCTGTACTATGAATTTTGCAGGGTCCATTGAGCCATCCCTCCAGTACGGTTCCATGCCATATAGATGATTTTGCTTTTTGGTATTTAACCCAGGTGCCTGGCGATGATGCACCCTTTTATTTCGGACTAGGGTTGTATTCAGGGCCGGATTGTCCCAAAATTTGATTTCGGTTTTCCAGGCGCTTTCCATCGCACAGTACTTTCGTACTATGGATGCCAAGTCAGCGAAGCGTGTAATTTCACGACGGCTTACGGCGTTGACGATTCCCTTGTCCGTGCAATTATTGCAGAAGAATGAAATTGCGTCCTCCTCGCGGCAATCCTATATCCTGTTCATGACCAGGAGGAATCTGGCCCAGTAATGGTGTACTGTTTCTGCGGGCTCTTGCCGGATTTCGGATAGATCGCTTATGTTTGGATGGGCGGGGGGAATTAAATTTGGAACCCCGTCCAATTTAAGACTCAGGGGTCAAGAAGTTTCCGAACTTGGAAGCTTGGGTTCTTGGACGTTGTCCAATGAATCTAGCCCACTGCCTGAATTTAGGTTCAGGGAGTGATGTCCTCCCCTTCGCGGGAATCCGGCATGGAGGGATCAGGAATCTGGACATAGCTAGTCCTTAAGATAGAAGAAGGGTCGCCGTATTTCTCCTCTACCACAACAACGTGGTGGGTAGCCTGGGGAGAGTTAATCTCTCTCAGATCGGGTTTATGCCCAATCTGATCATAGTCTGTAGCGATTCCCAGGGCGGCGATGCGATCGAAGAGCTCGTTTAAGGAAGAGAGCTCCATCGGATCTAACTGCTCGGCGAGTTCCGAGTTAACGTGAAGATTGCATTCGATGACCCGAGAAGTCATCGTCGGTGAGGTGGCCCAATAGGCGGTCATAAGAAAACTGCCTAGCCGGAGAGTTTGACCGATGGCCAAACCTCCTTCAGCAACAGAGCCGTCTTTAAAGACGGGATGAGACATCCTTCCTGATGGCGACGACACAGAGGAACTCTCAATAAAAGCACAAATGTCGGTGTCAAAACCGGCGGATCTCGGGTAGGGGGTCCCGAACTGTGCGTCTAGGCGGATGGTAACAGGAGACAAGGGACACGATGTTTTTACCGAGGTTCGGGCCCTCTCGATGGAGGTAAAACCCTACTCCTTCTTGATTAATATTGATGATATGGGTAGTACAAGAGTAGATCTACCACGAGATCAGAGAGGCTAAACCCTAGAAGCTAGCCTATGGTACGATTGTTGTTCATCCTACGGACTAAAACCCTGCAGTCTATATAGACACTGAAGAGGGTTAGGGTTACACAGAGTCGGTTACAATGGTAGGAGACCTACATATCCGTATCGCCAAGCTTGCCTTCCACGCGAAGGAAAGTCCCATTCGGACACGGGACGAAGTCTTCAATCTTGTATCTTCATAGTCCAGGAGTCCGACCAAAGGTGATAGTTCGGCTATCCGGACACCCCCTAATCCGGGACTCCCTCAGCGGCGATTGGGCGGGAAGGTCGGAGAAAGTCTTCTGCAACGAGAAATTTCATCTTTATCTTACAGGTATATTAAGCAGAGCAAGCACGTTGGTACAACAGCCATCCTGCCTAGGGTAGTTGCGCCCCAAGTTCGTATTGTTCCTACCATTGTGTTGTACTCTCTCAGGTCTTGGTCCAGAACTTATCGAAATTCTTTGATCTCAAACTCAAGGCATAATTTGATTTCTTTTTGCTTAATCGGTGTAAATGTTGTCTGATTTTTAGAGTAACATCACTAATAAGTTCAGGGAATAAACCATGATAGATCTGACTAGGAGGATGCTCACAGCTACAAGCTAGTTTGTCTACTGGTACACTCGTCAAACGTTTTACGGGAATAAAAGAGCAAGCTTGAAAACTAGTTGCCAGTGATTTAATGTCAGCAATCATCGTACCTATTTTAGATTGAGCCCTGAAGGCAGCACCAATGCGTCAGCAAGTTCAGGCGTCGTGATCACTTCCGACTGCTTGTTACAGGCCAACAAGCATTCTCTGTCGTGGTTCCGTATTGCGACGCTGATCCCCATCCTTTGTGAGCTCGAGAACAGTGTAGCATCCACGTTAATAACAACCGATCCATCCGACGCTGGAGTCCATAGAGCAACTGATAGAGAAGACTCACACCTAGAGGACGAACAAGTTTTGGGAAAATGCTGAAGGGAGGTTTGTTGTCCGGTGGTGCAAACTGCAGGAGCTCTGCTCCATGGTAGGAGCATAGTAACCATTAATGCACATTAAGCCACATCACGCATAGTGACTAGTATCACAAAATATCCAAAAGCTTTGTTGGCAGAACCATTCGGGAAGAGTCCCATCCCAATTGTTTTTTTGTAAACTGTTTGGGTGAGGAGTTGCTTTTGTGTAGTCTGTAATAGTGAAATCACTAAACTAGTGACTGTTTCTTTCATATTCTTCCTGTGCTGGTTTGCATTAGCGTAACTTCTAGGCAGAATTAAATCTCATTGCATGCTTGATATTTGATTTGCTGCTTGTATGTTTTTTTTGCTAAAAATATTATGTGTCATCCCGTCTTATCATAGATTTAGTCCCAACTGTTATATGCCGGCATAATGAATGTAGAAGATTATTTAGTCTATGTAGACAAATGTGGTCATCATTTCCCATTGATGGGCATAATCAACTCTTCAAATTTTTGCTCATTAAGATTACTAAACGTATAAAAATTATGACTAATATATAAGAAAATTTTAATCAACCGAACATCATGAATTCCCATGTGTAGTAATGATGAAGTTACATCTAAGCCAAATTATTTTACCTTGCTCTGGGAGTACTTAAGTTGCTCCTCAGATAGGTAATCCCTGTGTATTTGCAGCCACTTTGCTTCACCACTTGCACTGTCAATCTGCCCCAACCGCTACCAACTTCTAGGACATGATGGTGCCGCTCCACTATGGCCTTTAGTTAGTTAGTACATAATGTTCATATCATTTGTGTATGTATGTTATACACGCACATGATGAGTCCATCTTGTTATTTGTGTAGTACTAGTAGTATTATCTTTTCGAATGGGAGTCCAATTTTACACAGCTGGTCCACTTCTAAGGTTTCCTCCATCAGCAAAAAGAATGCAGTATGTCAGCCACATATAATCCATCACAGGATGCATGAACACTTAGTATTCTGTACCAATTCTAATCAATTTTATTAGCAAGACTTGAAAATGGGACATGAGTAAAGTCATCGTTGGATTCATAAGCTGCGAGAAGAAGACAATAAAACATATGAACCTAGTTTCATACTAGCTACTTGATGACCGGTCATTTCGATCATGTGAATTGCTATAGAATGAAGCATTTTCTCTCTATACATGCCATGTTGCACTGAACTTTTGGTTGAGATCTGTAATTTCTGTTACTTTGGCAGATTAACAATGGGAAGGATACCAAGACGACTACAGGACTTGGACCTTACAATGCATGATCCAGAACATGTGCAGCTTGGTGAAGAAAATCTGCAAGGTCCTCCAGAGATTGATAATATAGTACCAGGAACATCTCATCAATCCACTAGCCAAATCAAGATAATTTGTAAGTCTCGATGTGCAGGAGCCACGAACTACTATGCAGGTAATGTAATGGGATTTTCATGTACTATTTAATGCAGGTCCATTCTAATGTCTTACAACTATTGCTTTAATAGGAGCTGCAACAAACCAAATCAAAAGAGGGTTGTGGCAGTGCGCCTTTACCACAGGAACATGTCATCACTAAGGTTTTCCAACTAACCTGCACTCAGTTTTCAATTATCTCCTGCCAATAATTTTGTTATTGATTGAACCCTTATACTAGTCAAATATTGGAAAGCTATCTTATCATCAAGTTCAAACTTTGTGAAATATTAACCTTTAATTAGAAACTATAACCTGATTGGGTTCGTATATACCATCCTAGTAATCTTAACCTATAACCTGCCAGTATTTATCCAGCTTTTTATCAATGATGCCGATGACACCTTCTCCTGTTAAATTGCAGAATGCCCATGCTGAAAATAATCTTCTCGTGCAGCAAGGTGGTCCTGAACCAAGTTTACGACTTCAAGTCGCAAAGCAGGTAAACATATGCTACATATGTAAATGACAATGATTGTATAAAAGGTTGTCTAATTTTGTATTTAAGTGCAAGTTAAATGACATTATTATGAAATACCAATCCCATTTTGATAAGCTCGTTTCAAATACTATCGTGACAATACTAGCAGATCATAAGTCAGTTTTAACCAAGTATTAAAAATTGTATTGCATACAAGAGTAACATGATTTGGCCCGATGGAACCAAAAGTTAGCCACACGGATATCATTGTTGCTCCAACAGATCTCCTATTCAAATAAACTAATTAATCACTTCTGAAATAATACATGAGTACTAATAAAATACCAATCTTTCATACATGTTCTTTTTGGGGGAAACCCTGCATATATGTTGAGGAACACTTGGCCTTGAATATTAGGTGAATTCTGTTTTAAGTGTATAAATTTACATGACGTCAACTTCATTTGTTTGCATACTGAATTCATGCTTAGTTTTCATAATAAGTAATTTTGTAATAGGACCTTAATCTAATTTGATAGCTAAATGTGCAGACAAAAAGTACGTGTAGAATAAGGCTCCTTGGTGCATGTATCGGAACTCTTCAAAACTATCATTCTTAATTGTAGTTGATCATGTGTATTCCTATTTAATTGCAGAATGATCATGCTCAAAATAGCAATGCAACCAAGCCATGTGGTCATTACGAAGTCACTAAGCAGGTACATATAGGTTACATATCCAAATGACAATGATTGTATAACAGATAATTGGTCTAATTATTTGTGAAAATTTTCTTATTTGTGTAAAATAAATTTTCTCAAGTTCATCAATAACAAATGTTTCATTTCTTAAAAAATTGGATAAATTTGAAGTTGTGTTGTATTCGATGAAGTCGAGAAACAAAGACAAACTCGTGGCCAAAGGAACATTAGTGAGTAAAGAGAAAATACGTGGTTGGAGGAAACATGCTCGGAGTGCAATACGTTTCAGTTCTTGTTCGCGGCTGTACATATCTCGGAGATGAGAAACTAGAATGAATCCCTGTGAAGAGGGAAATTCGTATGTTCATGTACACATTATGCATTTGTATGAACACAGATACGTTAGTTTGCATCCTTAAGTTTTGCAGTTATCCTAGCCATTCGCATTGGATATTTCACTTTGTTTGATTTAGACTGACAGTGTTGTACCCTGAATTGAAGTATATTGAAACGCTTCTATGTTGATTTTTTTTGAGAGAACACTTCTACGTTGATTAACAGTAATAGTTCTGTGATTGTTAAAATGCTAATACACACTGTGCAAGCATTGGTATATTGGTATAGATTGTCTCATATTTCCTTGGTAGGCTATGTAGTATTGTAGTTATACATGCATTGTCCATTCTAAGATTTTCAACTGATGCTAGCAACATGGACTACTTTATTGCATTAGTGCATACGTTTCGTGTTGCATGTGCATTGACCATAGCAGTGTAGATGTGAACATGTAGTTATGGCTCGCTTGATGGGAATCTATAATGCATCATCATAAGATGTCGGGGGCGGAAACATGGCCGCCCGAGGCGACCGGACATTTGTGGTTGGCAAGCCACCCCTCGCCGGGTGGCTTAGAGACCAGGCCCCCGCTGATCCGCGCGTCCTCTCCAAGTGATCCGGTGGCGGCGTCGCCGGGAGGAAAGGAGGGGAAGGCGAGATCGAGGGGTGATGACCGCTGTATCACGGCAGATGGAAAGATAAGGCAGGAGAAGACTAGATCGGGGTGCTACCTCTTGAGCATGTGTTGGTTTTCCCTTTAAGAGGAAAGGGTGATGCAGCACAGTAGCGTAAGTATTTTCCTCAGTTTTGAAAACCAAGGTATCAATCCAGTAGGAGACAACGCACAAGTCACCTAGTACCTGCACAAACAATCAAGAATCTTGCAACCAGCGCGCTAAAGGGGTTATCAATCCCTTCACGGTTACTCGCAAAAGTGAGATATAATAAAGATAGTAAAGTAAATATTTTTTGGTATTTTTGTTGTATAGATTGGAAAGTAAAGATTGCAAAATAGTAAACGAGATGCGATGTAAATAAAAGAGATGCAATATAATAAGAAAGAGGCCCGGGGGCCATAGGTTTCGCTAGGGGCTTCCCTCAAGATAGCATGTATTACGGTGGGTGAACAAATTACCGCCGAGCAGTTGATAGAAAAACACATAGTTATGAAGATATCTAAGGTAATGATCATGAATATAGGCATCACGTCCGTGTCAAGTAGATCAAAACAATTCTGCATCTACTACTATTACTCCACACATCGACCGCTATCCAGCATGCATCTAGAGTATTAAGTTCATAAGAACAGAGTAACGCATTAAGCAAGATGACATGATGTAGAGGGATAAACTCAAGCAATATGATATAAAGCCCATATTTTTATCCTCGATGGCAACAATACAATACGTGCCTTGCTGCCCCTACTGTCACTGGGAAATGACACCGCAAGATTGAACCCAAAGTTAAGCACTTCTCCCATTGCAAGAAAGATCAATCCATTAGGCCAAACCAAACTGATAATTCGAAGAGAGTTGCAAAAATATCGAATCATGCATATAAGAATTCAGAGAAGAACCAAATAATATTCATAGATAATCTTGTTCATAAATCCACATTTCATCAGATCTCGGCAAACACACCGCAAAGAGTATTACATCAAATAGATCTCCAAGAACTTCGAGGAGAACTTTGTATTGAGAATCAAAGAGAGAGAAGAAGCCATCTAGATAATAACTATGGACCCGAAGGTCTGTGGTAAACTACTCACACTTCATCGGAGAGGCAATGGTGTTGATGTAAAAGCCCTCCGTGATCGATTCCCCCTCTGGCAGATCACCGGAAAAGGCCCCAAGATGGAATCTCATGGGTACAGAAGGTTGTGGCAGTGGAACAGTGGTTTTTTGGCTCTCTCTAATCGATGTAGGATATAAGAGTATATATAGGCGAAAGAAGTACGTCGGCGGAGCTACGAGGGGCCCACGATGGTGGGGGCGTGCCTAGCCCCCTAGGCGCGCCCTCCTGCCTCATGGCCGCCTCGTGGAGTTCCGTACTTCAACTCCAAGTCTTATGGATTGCTTTCGGTTCAAGAAAGATCATCGCGAAGGTTTTATTCCGTTTGGACTCCGTTTAGTATTCCTTTTCGGTGAAACTCTAAAATAGGCAAAAAAACAGAAACTGGCATGGGCCTCCGGTTAATAGATTAGTCCCAAAAATAATATAAAAAGCATATTAATGCCCATTAAACATTCAAAAATTATAATATAATAGCATGGAACAATAAAAAATTATAGATACGTTGGAGACATATCACGGGGCAGTGGCAGGTTCAGTTCTCCGCCAGGACGGATCCCGGCAAATGGATCGAAGGCCGTCTCCGTTTTACTGCAAAGTCGTGCTGGATTGTTCTCATTGATTTGGAGAACGATGTGCTAGCCGGCGATTATCTTCCAAACGACGACGTGATCGGGTAGGGCTCCATTTCATGATTGATGACTATGATGTGGTTGTTGGTGATTGTGTGTAGGTTGATCGGGGTTCCGAAGGCAGTGGATCTGGTTGATTTGACGGAGACAATAGAACGTGCAAGACCGGGAGGGGGTTTTTGGGCTCTCATCGAGAGTGATGACGAAGAACTGGTTGAGCAACAGGCCTCGACGAATATGCTTGAGGTTTCGAAGGATACGGGACAGATGAAGTCGCCGGAGCTCAAATCGGTAACCGATCGTCCTCGATCCAAGGTTCAACGACCGAAGCCGACCATGAAACCCTGGATTGGCCCAATCCCTAAGGTAATTCGTGAACCTGTTACTTTGTTAGAATTTATCCCAGAATCATAAACTCTAGTTACTCGGAAGAAGAAGGGAAAGAAAGGTCGAGCACCGGTGGCGAGATCAGCGAGCGCAATTCGAGCGGCCAGAAGGGCACGCTTGAATTTGCTGTTGGGCCACGGGAATGAAACACAAGCGGTGATGGTCATGGGCTGTCTAGGCTCAGGCGAGGCCCAGTCAGAAGCTCAAGCCACGTCAGACTCACATCCTACATGCATGCATGTACCGATGCGTGAGGCCTCCGTGGTCGCGGCTAGGGTTTTGCGCACATCAGGTTTTCCGTCTCTTGGCGGCCGACCAGCGGCTAGGATCCAGTGCGCCGGCGTAATGGCAGGACACGGACCACCGCCTGCAAGGCATGGGCCGCCGCCTGCCGCTTGGGCCGGTGGTGCGGGCCGAGGCTTTCTGCCCCCAGCCAGGCAAGGACAGCCACCTGCTGCCACGTGGCAGCAGGCAGGAACCGGCGGAGCTGGCTGATACGTCTACAATGTATCTATAATTTTTGATTGTTCCATGCTATTAAATTATCCATCTAGGATGTTTTATATGCTTTTATATGCTATTTTATATGATTTTTCGCACTAACCTATTAACCCAGAGCCCAGTGCCAGTTTCTGTTTTTTTCCTTGTTTTTGAGTATCGCAAAAAAGGAAAACCAAACGGAGTCCAATTGACCTAAAATTTGAAGGAGATTATTTTTGGACCAGAAGAAGCCCACGGAGCATCGGCGATGGACCATAAGTGTCCTGGACTGACCACGAGGGTAGGGGGCGTGCCCACCCCCCCGGGCACGCCCCCTGCCTCGTAGACAGCCCAGAGACCCCCCTTACTTATTCCCGATGCCAATACCTCTCATATATACCCAAACTTCCAGAAAGAAACCTAGATCGGGAGTTCCGCCGCTGCAAACCTCCAAAGCCACCGAAAACCAATCTAGACCCATTCCGGCACACTGCCATAGGGGGGAATCCCTCTCCTGTGGCCATCTTCATCATCCCGGCGCTCTCCATGATGAGGAGGGAGTAGTTCACCCTCGGGGCTGAGGGTATGTACCAGTAGCTATGTGTTTCTCTCCCTCTACTCTCTTGTAATGGATTGAGTTTTCCCTTTGAAGTTATCTTATCGGATTGCGTCTTTAAGGATTTGAGAACACTTGATGTATGTCTTGCATGTGCTTATCTGTGATGACAATGGGATATCACGTGATTTACTTGATGTATGTTTTGGTGATCAACTTGCTGGTTCAGTGACCTTGTGACCTTGTGCATAGGGGATGGCACACGTTTTCGTCTTGACTCTCTGGTAGAAACTTTGGGGCACTCTTTGAAGTTCTTTATGCTGGTTGAATAGATGAATCTGAGATTGTGTGATGCATATCGTATAATCATACCCACGGATACTTGAGGTGACATTGCAGTATCTAGGTGACATTATGGTTTTGCTTGATCCGTGTCTTAAGGTGTTATCCTAGTATAAAGTCTATGATAGATTGAACGGAAAGAATAGCTTCATGCTATTTTACTACAGACTCTTGAATTGATCGATCAGAAAGAATAACTTTGAGGTGGTTTCGTACCCTACAATAATCTCTTTGTTAGTTCTCCGCTATTAGTGACTTTGTTGCGACTCTTTGTTCCATGTTGAGGGATAGGTATATGATCCAATTATGTTATTATTGTTGAGAGAACTTGCACTAGTGAAAGTATGAACCCTAGGCCTTGTTTCCTAGCATTGCAATACCGTTTTTGCTCACTTTTATCATTAGTTACCCTTTCTTTCTATATTTTCAGACTACAAAAACCTATATATATATATCATACATATTGCACTTGTATCGCCATTTCTTCGCCGAATTAGTGCACCTATACGATTTACCATTGTATTGGGTGTGTTGGGGACACAAGAGACTCTTTGTTATTTGGTTCCAGGGTTGTTTGAGAGAGACCATCTTCATCCGACGCCTCCCACGGATTGATAAACCTTAGGTCATCCACTTGAGGGAAATTTGCTACTGTCCTACAAACCTCTGCAGTTGGAGGCCCAAGAACGTCTATAAGGAGAAGGTTGCGTAGTAGACATCAAGCTCTTTTCTGGCGCCGTTGCCGGGGAGGTGAGTGCTTGAAGGTATATCTTTAGATCTTGCAATCGAATCTTTTAGTTTCTTGTTTTATCAC
The DNA here is from genome assembly GCF_002162155.2 of Triticum dicoccoides. Classification (NCBI taxonomy): domain Eukaryota; kingdom Viridiplantae; phylum Streptophyta; class Magnoliopsida; order Poales; family Poaceae; genus Triticum; species Triticum dicoccoides. Next base: position 865,711,621 of record NC_041385.1, on the reverse strand, counting down.
TAGTTTAGTTTGTAAAAGAAAATTACAAAAAAATGGAATTGAGTTTTCCTCATACGCTTCATCTTTTTAATATCTTTCGTAAGAATGATGGAAAGGAAAATTGTGCTCATGTCCTAGAAGAAGAAGTCTATAAAATGTTTGGCACTAAATCTTTGAATGATGAGCATGATTGCAATGTTATTAGTATGAACTCCTTGAATATCCATAGAACTAATGATGATTCCACTAGTCATGATGAAAATGTCTCTTATAAGCATGTCAACTTTTGTGGAGTACATAGAGTTTGCAAGTACACACCAAATAGGGAAGATAGATTTTGCAAGAGGCATAAGAATTTAGAAACTAAATGGTTGCAATGAAGGCTAGATGTTTGTGTTGAAAATTTAAACTTTCTTAGCCGTACTTGTGAACTTTGCAATGAACGTGATCATTTCAGTACCCAATGCAAATTGTTTCATGATCTTATCATGTCCAAAAATTGTTTCAGAATTTGTCCTTGATAAAGTTCTTGATTTTGATCTAGAAGAAATTTTTATGTATTGTGCGGTGAATTGCATTGAAAATCCTTATATTGCCAATTACATAAAGAAAAGAAAACAAATAGAAGATGAATAGAATACTAACGAAAGGGAAGAGACTTCCCAATATCCTCCTATTATTTCTTATGATGAATCAGGTAACGATGAGGAGCTTTCTATTCAACCCATCTCATTAATAAGGAGCTGAAAAGAGTGGGTTAAACCCACACATGATGTGAAGAAGAAAAACAAAAGACGGAGAAGCAAAGGTAGAAAGGTATCCCTCCCAAATGATGTTGCTCCTACGACTCATTGTGATGATGATAATTCCTATACTATTGGTGCTATCCATACTATTAATGATGAGAGTGATTATGCTTATGATATGAAAAGGCCCAAGCTTGGGGAAGCTATGTTTGATGAGAATGACATATTTGAGAATATATTTGCTGCAATTAATGTTTGTCCCAAGCTTGGGGACGCTATGTTTAATGAATATGATATTTTTAGCCTCCCAAGTTTTGATGAGCAAATTTATTATGATGATAGCATGTCTCCTATTTATGATGATTATTGTGATGGCACCTATGCTATAAACAGTAGTGATGATTATATTTGTAAAACTTATCATGATTATGATTCCCTTTTTTTGAACATTACTTTTTTAATGTGGAAACAATTTATAGTATTCGAGTCTCTTATGATACTCCACCTATTCCGAATGAGAAGAAATTTGCTTATGTGGAGAGTAATAAAAATTATATGCAAATAGATCATGAAAAGAATGCTATAGGTGCTGGTTATATTGTTGAATTCATTCATGATGCTACTGAAAATTATTATGAGGGAGGAACATATGCTTGTAGGAATTGCAATAACATCAAGTTTCCTCTCTATGTGCTTAAAGTTTTGAAGTTATGCATGTTTTGTCTTCCTATGCTGGTAGATTATTATTCCCATAAGTTGTTTGCTCACAAAATCCCTACGCATAGGAAGTGGGTTAGGCTTAAATGTGCTAGTCGTATGCTTCATGATGCTCCCATTATGTTTCAATTCTTATCTTTTATGTGAGCATCATTGTCATCATCATGCCTAGCTAGAAAGGCATTAAAGAAAAGCACTTGTTGGGAGACAACCCAATATTTACCTTTACTGTTTTTGTGTGCTCACACAATTCTACTACTGTAGTAATCACGTTTAATAGATTTTCTTTCAATAAAGTGCCACATAAGACCTTTAGGATGGCTTACGGTGATAGCTGTGTTGATACTGTTGAAAATCAGAAACTTTCTCGCCCAGTAAATTAGTTTTCATAATTCATAGAAGCGTGCTATTGATGTCATTCCTTTTGCTCTGGATTGGTACACAAATTTCTCAGGCTTTCCTAATTTGGTAGTATTTTTGGAGTTCCAGAAGTATACGTTTGATACATATTACTACAGAATGTTCTGTTTTTGACAGATTCTGTTTGCTTATTTTGTTGAATCTATGAGTAGTATCAGAGGGTATGAACCATGGAGAAGTTGTAATACAGTAGATATTACACCAATATGAATTTAGGATGAGTTCACAACAGTACCTAACTGGTGGTTTTATTTTCTTATACTAACAGAGCTTACAAGTTTTCTGTTGAGTTTTGTGTTGTGAAGTTTTCAAGTTTTGGGTAAAGATTCGATGGACTATGGAATAAGGAGTGGAAAGAGCCTAATCTTGGGGATGCCCAAGGCACGCCAAGGTAATATTCAATGATAACCCAGATCCTAAGCTTGGGGATTTGTTGGAAGGCATCCCCTCTTTCGTCTTCATTCATCGGTAACTTTACTTGGAGCTATATTTTTATTCACCACATGATATGTGTTTTGCTTGTAGCGCCATGTAATTTTGTTTTGTTTTGCTTGCTGTTTGAATAATATCTCAAGATCTGAAATTCTTAAATGTTAGAGAGTCTTCACATAGTTACATAATTATTCGACTACTCATTGAGCTTCACTTATATCTTTCGGAGTAGTTTGTCTTTTGCTCTAGTGCTTCACCTATATCCTTTTAGAGCACGGCGGTGGTTTTATTTTGAAGAAATAGATGAACTCTCATGCTTTACTTATATTATTTTGAGAGTCTTAAACAGCATGGTAATTTTCTTTGGTTATGAATTTAGTCTCAATATGATGGGCATCCAAGAGGGATAGAATAAAAACTTTCATATAAAGTGCATTGAATACTATGAGAAGTTAGATTCTTTATGATTGTTTTGAGACATGAGGATGGTGATATTAGAGTCATGCTAGTGGTGTAATTATGAATTTGAGAAATACTTGTGGTGAAGTTTGCAAGTCCCTTAGTATGCATGTATGGTAACCTTGTGTGACAAATTTGAAGCATGATGTATTTCTTTAATTGTCTTCCTTTGTGTGGAGATCGGGCGCGCACGATGGTTAAATCCTACCAACCTCCCCCCTAGGAGCATGCGTGTAGTGCTTGGTTTTGATGACTTGTAGATTTTTGTAAGAAGTATGTGAGTTCTTTATGACTAATGTTGAGTCTATGGATTATACGCACTCTCACCCTTCCATCATTGCTAGCCACTTCGGTACCGTGCATTGCCCTTTCTCACCTTGAGAGTTGGTGCAAACTTCGCCGGTGCAACCAAACCCCGTGATATGATACGCTCTATCACACATAAACATCCTTATATGTTCCTCAAAACAGCCACCATACCTACCTATTATGGCATTTCCATAGCCATTCCGAGATATATTGCCATGCAACTTTCCACCGTTTCATTTATTATGACACGCTTCATCATTGTCATAATTGCTTGCATGACCATGTAGTTGACATCGTATTTGTGGCAAAGCCACCATGCATAACTTATCATACATGTCACTCTTGATTCATTGCCCATCCCGGTACACTGCCGGAGGCATTCATATAGAGTCATAATTTGTTCTAGTTTCGAGTTGTAATCATTGAATTCTAAATAAATATAAGTGTGATGATCATCATTCATAGAGCATTGTCCCAAAAAAAGGAGAGGAAAAGGAAAGGCTAAAGAAAAAAGAAAGGCCCAAAAAAAGAAAAAAAAGAAATAAAAAGGGACAATGCTACTATCCTTTTTCCACACTTGTGCTTCAAAGTAGCACCATGATCTTTATGATAGAGAGTCTCTTGTTTTGTCACTTTCATATACTAGTGGAAAGTTTCATTATAGAACTTTGCTTGTATATTCCAATGATGGGCTTCCTCAAATGCCCTAGGTCTTCGTGAGCAAGCAAGTTGGATGCACACCCACTTAGTTTATTTTGTTGAGCTTTCATACATTTATAGCTCTAGTGCAACCATTGCATGGCAATCCCTACTCACTGCGTTGACATCAATTTATGGGCATCTCCATATCTCATATATTTGCCTCGTCAACGTGAGACTTTCTCCTTTTTTGTCTTCTCCATACAACCCCCATCATCATATTCTATTCCATCCATAGTGCTATGTCCATGGCTCACGCTCATGTATTGCGTGAAAGTTGAAAAAAGTTTGAAAAGGCTAAAGTATGAAACAATTGCTTGGCTGAAACCGAGGTTGTGCATGATTTGTATATTTTGTGTGACGAAGATGGAAGCATAGCCAAAATATATGATTTTGTAGGGATGAACTTTCTTTGGCCATGTTATTTTGAGAAGACATGATTGCTTTTTAGTATGCTTGAACTATTATTGTTTTCATGTCAATATTAAACTTTTATCTTGAATCTTTCGGATCTGAACATTAATGCCGCAATAAAGAAGATTACATTGATAATTATGTTAGGTAGCATTCCACATCAAAAAATCTATTTTTATCATTTACCTACGCGAGGACGAGCAGTAATTAAGCTTGGGGATGCCTGATACGTCTCCAATGTATCTACAATTTTTGATTGTTCCATGCTATTATATTATCCATCAAGGATGTTTTATATGCATTTATATGCTATTTTATATGATTTTTGGGACTAACCTATTAACCCAGAGACCAGTGCCAGTTTCTGTCTTTTCCTTGTTTTTGAGTACGCAGAAAAGGAAAACCAAACGGAGTCCAATTGACCTGAAATTTGACGGAGATTATTTTTGGACCAGAAGAAGCCCACAGAGCATCGGAGATGGACCAGAAGAGTCCCAAGCTGACCGCGAGGGTAGGGGGCGCGCCCACACCCCTGGGCGCGCCCCCTGCCTCGTTGACAGCCCGGAGACCCCCTTTACTTGTTCCCGACGCCAATACCTCTCATATATACCCAAACTTCCAGATAGAAACAATATCAGGAGTTCTGCCGCCACAAACCTCCAGAGCCATCGAAAACCAATCTAGACCCGTTCCGACACCCTGCCGGAGGGGGGACTCCCTCTCCGACGGCCATCTTCATCATCCCGGTGCTCTCCATGATGAGGAGGGAGTAGTTCACCCTCGGGGCTGAGGGTATGTACCAATAGCTATGTGTTTGATCTGTCTCTCTCTATCTCGTGTTCTTGATTTGACACGATCTTGATGTACCGCGAGCTTTGCTATTATAGTTGGATCTTATGATGTTTCTCCCCCTCTACTCTCTTGTAATGGATTGAGTTTTCCCTTTGAAGTTATCTTATCGGATTGAGTCTTTAAGGATTTGAGAACACTTGATGTATGTCTTGCATGTGCTTATCTCTGGTGACAATGGGATATCACGTGATCTACTTGATGTATGTTTTGGTGATCAACTTGCGGGTGCAGTGACCTTGTGAACTTATGCATAGGTGTTGGCACACGTTTTCGTCTTGACTCTCTGGTAGAAACTTTGGGGAACTCTTTGAAGTTCTTTGTGTTGGTTGAATAGATGAATCTGAGATTGTGTGATGCATATCGTAATCATACCCACGGATACTTGAGGTGACATTGGAGTATCTAGGTGACATTAGGGTTTTGGTTGATTTGTGTCTTAAGGTGTTATTCTACTATAACGTCTATGATAGATTGAACGGAAAGAATAGCTTCGTGCTATTTTACTACAGACTCTTGAATAGATCGATCAGAAAGAATAACTTTGAGGTGGTTTCGTACCCTACAATAATCTCTTCGTTTGTTCTCCGCTATTAGTGACTTTGGAGTGACTCTTTCTTGCATATTGAGAGATAGTTATATGATCCAGTTATGTTATTATTGTTGAGAGAACTTGCACTAGTGAAAGTATGAACCCTAGGCCTTGTTTCCTAGCATTGCAATACCGGTTGTGCTCACTTTTATCAATAGTTACCTTGCTGTTTTTATATTTTCAGATTACAAAAATCTATATCTATCATACATATTGCACTTGTATCACCATCTCTTCGCCGAACTAGTGCACCTTTACAATTTACCATTGTATTGGGTGTGTTGGGGACACAAGAGACTCTTTGTTATTTGGTTGCAGGGTTGTTTGAGAGAGACCATCTTCATCCTACGCCTCCCACGGATTGATAAACATTAGGTCATCCACCTGAGGGAAATTTGCTACTGTCCTACAAACCTCTGCACTTGGAGGCCCAACAACGTCTACAAGGAGAAGGTTGCGTAGTAGACATCAAGCTCTTTTCTGGTGTCGTTGCCGGGGAGGTGAGTGCTTGAAGGTATATCTTTACATCTTGCAATCGAATCTTTTAGTTTCTTGTTTTATCACTAGTTTAGTTTACAAAAGAAAATTACAAAAAAAAGGAATTAAGTTTGCCTCATACGCTTCATCTTTTTAATATCTTTCGTGTGAGTGATGGAAAGGAAAACTGTGCTCAAGTGCTAGAAGAAGAACTCTATAAAATGTTCGGCACTAAATCTTTGAATGATGAGCATGAATGCAAAGTTGTTAGTATGAACTCCTTGAATATCCATAGTACTAATGATGATTGCACTAGTCATGATGAAAATGTCTCTTACAAGCATGTCATCTTTTGTGGAGTACATAGAGTTTGCAAGTACACACCATATAGGGAAGATAGATTTTACCAGAGGCATAAGAATTTAGAAACTAAATGGTTGCAACAAAGGCTAGATGTTTGTGCTGAAAATTTAAACTTTCTTAGCCGTACTTGTGAACTTTGCAATGAACGTGATCATTTCAATACCCAATGCAAATTGTTTCATGATCGTATCGTGTCCAAAAATTGTGATGACTTGATTTACCTTGCACATCATAATGAACTTAGTTTGCTTTTGGGTTATGAAGAAATGTAACGTATAACTAAGGATCTTCCAGAATTTGTCTTTGATAAAGTTCGTGATTTTGATATAGAAGAAATATTTATGTATTGTGCGGTGAATTGCATTGAAAATCCTTATATTGCCAATTACATAAAGAAAAGAAAACAAATAGAAGATGAAGAGAATAATAACGAAAGGGAAGAGACTTCCCGATATCCTCCTATTATTTCTTATGATGAATAAGGTAACGATGAGGAGCTTTCTATTCAACACATATCATTAATAAGGAGCTGAAAAGAGTGGGTTAAACCCACACATGATGTGAAGAATAAAAACAAAATATGGAGAAGCAAAGGTAGAAAGGTATTCCTCCCAAATGATGTTGCTCCTATGACTCATTGTGATGATGATAATTGCTATACTATTGGTGCTATCCATACTATTAATGATGAGAGTGATTATGCTTATGATATGAAAAGGCCCAAGCTTGGGGAAGCTATGTTTTATGAGAATGACATATTCGAGAATATATTTGCTGCAATTAATGTTTGTCCCAAGCTTGGGGACGCTATGTTTAATGAAGATGATATTTTTAGCCTCCCAAGTTTTGATGAGCAAATTTATTATGATGATAGCATGTCTCCTATTTATGATGATTATTGTGATGACACCTATGCTATAAAGAGTAGTGATGATTATATTTACAAAACTTATCATGACTATGATTACCCTTTTTCTTAACATTACTCTTTTAATGTGGAAACAATTTATAGTATTCGAATCTCTTATGATGCTGCACCTATTCGAATGAGAAGAAATTTGCTTATGTGGAGAGTAATAAAAATTCTATGCAAATAGATCATGAAAGGAATGCTATAGGTGCTGGTTATATTATTGAATTCATTCATGATGATACTGAAAATTATTATGAGGGAGGAACATATGCTTGTAGGAATTGCAATAACATCAAATTTCCTCTCTATGTGCTTAAAGTTTTGAAGTTATGCTTGTTTTGTCTTCCTATGCTAGTTGATTATTGTTCCCATAAGGTGTTTGCTCACAAAATACCTAAGCATAGGAAGTGGGTTAGGCTTAAATCTGCTAGTCATATGCATCATGATGCTCCCATTATGTTTCAATTCTTATCTTTTATGTGAGCATCATTGTCATCATCATGCCTTGCTAGAAAGGCATTAAAGAAAAGCGCTTGTTGGAAGACAACCCAATATTTATCTTTACTGTTTTTGTGTTTTCACATGATTATGCTACTGTAGTAACCATGTTTTATAGATTTTGTTTCAATAAAGTGCCAAGTAAGACCTTTAGGATGGCTTACGGTGATAGTTGTGTTGATCCTGCTGAAAATCAGAAGCTTTCACGCCAAGTAAATTAGTTTCGATAATTCACAGAAGCGTGCTATTGATCTGATTATTTTTGCTCTAGATTTTTACACAAATTGCTCAGAATTCCCTAATTTTGTAGGATTTTCGGAGGTCCAGAAGTATACGTTTGATACAGATTACTACAGACTGTTCTGTTTTGACAGATTCTGTTTTCTATGTGTTGTTTGCTTATTTTGATGAATCTATGAGTAGAATCGGACGGTATGAACCATAGAGAAGTTGGAATACAGTATATATTACACCAATATGAATTTAGAATGAGTTCACAACAGTACCTAAGTGGTGGTTTTATTTTCTTATACTAACGGAGCTTACAAGTTTTCTGTTGAGTTTTGTGTTGTGAAGTTTTCAAGTTTTGGGTAAAGATTGGATGGACTATGAAATATGGAGTGGCAAGAGCCTAAGCTTGGGGATGCCCAAGGCACCCCAAGGTAATATTCAAGGATAACCAAGAGCCTAAGCTTGGGGATTCCCCGGAAGGCATCCCCTCTTTCGTCTTCGTTCTTCGGTAACTTTACTTGGAGCTATATTTTTATTCACCACATGATATGCGTTTTTCTTGTAGCGTCATGTCATTTTGTTTTGTTTTGCTTGCTGTTTGAATAATATCTCAAGATCTGAAATTCTTAAATGTTAGAGAGTCTTCACATAGTTACATAATTATTCGACTACTCATTGATCTTCACTTATATCTTTCGGAGTAGTTTGTCTTTTGCTCTAGTGCTTCACCTATATCCTTTTAGAGCACGGCGGTGGTTTTATTTTGAAGAAATAGATGAACTCTCATGCTTCACTTATATTATTTTGAGAGTATGTCACATCCCTAGCTTCTGGCATTGCTCTAGGCTAGCTTCATGTGTGCATCATGTCTATATTTTTGAAACTTGAATTGAGGAATATTGGAAGCCTCAAAACCCTAAATAAAAGAGGGGCAAAAACCCTAGAAATCTCATTCATTGCTCCAAAAGGCTCTTCTTAAATGTTTGATAATTTTTGGTAAGGGTTCTGGTCCCAACCAAAATATTGAACATTTTTAAGGATTTATTTTTGGGACTTTGGATTTAATTCATTAGCTATTTGAATTTGAATTATATTCATATAATTAGAATATAATTTCAAATACCCCCTGAAATATTTTATAAGCTTTTGGAAAAGTCCATCTAGCAATATAAAATATTCAGAGGAGCTTTGGCATTGTTTGAATTATTATTTTAATTCAAAACAGTGGCAAAAGAATTAAAAAAAAGAAAACAGAACTGAAATAGAAATAAAAGAGAGAGAGAGAAGGAAGTACCTGGCCTTACCTGTCCAGCCCAGCCGGCCCAGCTCCCTCACCTGGCCGGCCCAGCTAGCAGCCCGGCCACCTGGCCAGCCCACCTCCCCCTGTCGTCTTCCTCCCCTCGCCCCGAAGCAGCTCGGTGGCGAGCGCTGGCGACGCCGTGGCCTCCTCCCTGCCTGCCTCACGCCCTCGAGGCCCTTCCAGCGCCACGGAGACGGCCACGCAACCCCTCGGACCCCTCTCATTCTTTCCCCGAGCTCCTCTCCTCCTCTGGCTCCCTCGCGCGCAACCACCGAATGCAGCCGTCGCTGCCGACTAGAACCACCGCGGCCACAGGCCCTCCCCCGCCTCGCCGACGTGTCCATGGCCTCCGTTTCGACCTCCTCGTCCTCCCGTCGACTCACTCGACGCCGGATGCCTCAAAACACCGTCACCGGCCTCTTCTTCATCGCCGGCCGCCGCGGATCCCCATCATCGACTCGTCGCCGTCCGGCCTTCCCCGAGCCTGCTTCGACGTCCGCTGCAACCGCCGTGAGCCACCGAACCTTTTCCCCCTCTCTGTTCCCTCTCTGGCACGCCGTAGCCGCCTCGCCCCTTTCGCCCGACTGTGTCGCCGCCTGCACTCACCGTCGACACGACTCCAGCGACCATTTGGTCCGGGCGTCGTGTCCAACATGCTCGCTGCCTCGCGTAGCTGCTGTAGGTGCCACGAACGCGATACCACGGCCGCAGCAGCCCCGTAGCCAGAAACAACCGAACGCCGGCGCCGCCTCGAGCTCGTTTCCGGCGAGCTCCGGCCGTCCCCGCTGCTGCCGCAAGCCTCCCTGGATGCGGGCGAGCCCCAGCTCCCCGCGCGTGCACTCGGCCGGCCGTTTGGTCGCCGGAGACGCAAACCCGAGGCTCGCCACCACGGCTGGCCTCGCCGGCGTCAAGCCGCCGGTGGGTTTGACCCACTTTGACCACGGCGGGACCCCCCCCTGTGTCCATGACATGTGGGGCCGGCCTGTTAATTAGGCTAGGATTAGTGTTAACTAAATATTAGTTAGTTTAATAGACACTGACAATGGGCCCCAGGCCGCTAACTAAATTAGATTAGTTAGGTTAGTCACTGACGGATGGGACCCACAGGTCAGGATTGACCTGGACCATCCCGTTGACCCACTGACGTCATGCTGACGTCATGCTGGCGCAATAATTATATTTCTGGATTTAATTTAAATCAGGAAATTCCAGAATATTATTTAAACTTCAAAAATTCATAACTTTTATTCTGTAACTCCAAATGTAACAATTTATATATGAAAAATTATCAAAAAAATTCAAGGAATCCATCTGTACCATTTTCATGCATGTTAGAACAACTTATCACTACTGTTTAGGACAAATGAAGTGAATGACATTTAAATAACCACATATGGAGTTTGAATTTGAATCTTGGATTCAAACCAACTTCATTTAATCTGGTTTTAGGTGCATTAGCCCAAAACACATTCATATTGCCATGTCATAGCATGCATCATATTGTGCATTGCATTGATTGTGTTTCTTCTGTGTTGCCGGTGATTGCCCCCTTTCGATAGACGTGATACCGATGATGTGATCGTTGACACTGATGAAGACTCAATGTTATCTTCAGAAGTGCCAGGCAAGCAAAACCCCCTTGTTCATTCTGATACAATCCTACTCTCTCGCTCCTGCTCTCTTTTACTGCATTAGGACAACACCGATTCATCTGTTACTTGCTGCGGTAGCTGAACCCCTTTATCCTTTGCATGACCTGTCATTGCCACAGTAAATAGATGAAACCCACTAGCATGAGTAGGAGTTGTTTGAGCCCTGTTGTGCCTACTCATTCATGTTTGTTTGTCATGCCTGCTACTGCTTAGAGTTGAGTCAGGTCTGATTCATCGGGGATGAATTAGAGGTGTGTGAACATGTCCTACTGTGTGTGAGCTAAGTGTGTGAACACGATTTGGTAAAGGTAGCGGTGAGAGGCCATGTAGGAGTACATGGTGGGTTGTCTCATTGAAGCCGTCCTCAGGAACTGAGTTCTGTGTTTGTGATCCATGATTCAGCTACTACCATACATTGGGCCCTGAAATATGACCCCGCTCAACTTCTTATTCACCCTCGTCCTCTGTCCAGGAGTTGCAAGTAGTTTCTGGTGTTTGTAGCTTACTGGAGGCCGTGGACAGCGCTGACCGTAGGGGTGGGCTGTGATGCGGTAGGTACGTGGCACGGTGTACCGGATGCCCGTTTGGTATCTCGGGAACCCTGTTCACATCGTTTGGGGCTGTGAGCGAAACTCCGGCCGGATCTCCTCATGGATGGAACCCGAATAGGCGATAAACCTGGACTAGAGACTTGAGTGTTTAGGTAGGTCGTGGTCTACACCCACGTCGGCTTTCGCTTGAAGTCTGCCGAGCACATGTCGTGTGCAGACGCTAAGTGGTGGAAACATGTATGAAGAAGTACACCCCTGCAGGGTTAACATCATCTATTCGAATAGCCGTGTCCGCGGTAAAGGACTTCTGGGTTGCTTATATCAGTTCATAGACAAGTGGAAGTGGATACTTTAAAATGCGCAAGATAAGCGTGAGTGCTATGGATGGCGTTCTCGTAGGGAGACGGGAGCGGATCCATAGTGGTGTATTGATATGGTGAATATGTGGACTCGTGTGCGCCACCTCAAAAGAGTCGCTTGCAGTCGTAGTTTAGGATAGCCACCGAGTCAAAGCTGGCTTGCTGCAGTTAAACCCCACCATCCCCTTGTTGAAAATGATGCATATGTAGTTAGTTCTGATGTAAGTCTTGCTGGGTACATTTGTACTCACGTTTGCCTATTTTATGTTTTTGCAGAGAGACTTCAGTCTCACTAGTAGTTCCACGTGGACTTCGACGTTTAGCTTGATACCTCAGCTACGATCTTGTGCCCTCGGCAGGATCTGATCGATAGTCAGGCTTCTCAGCCTTTTTCATTTATAGATGTCTGTACCCAGACATGATAGCTTCCACTTGTGCTTTGATTTGTATGCTCTGATTGTTGGGTCATGAGACCCATGTTTGTAATATCTCGCTCCTCGGAGCCTAATTAATAAACTACTTGAGTCGTAGAGTCATTTTGTGATGCCATGTTGTGTTTGCACATATCGAGCATATTGTGTGTATGTTATTGAAATGCTTGGTATGTGTGGGATCTGACCATCTAGTTGTTTATCCTTAGTAGCCTCTCTTACCGGGAAATGTCTCCTAGTGTTTCCACCGAGCCATGATAGCTTGCTACTGCTCCGGAACACTTAGGCTGGCCGGCATGTGTCCTTCTTCGTTCCTGTGTCTGTCCCTTCGGGGAAATGTCACGCGATGAATACCGGAGTCCTGTTAGCCCGCTACAGCCCGGTTCACCGGAGTCCTGCTAGCCCAGTGCTACAGCCTGGATTCACTCGCTGATGACCGACACGTTCGATGCTGGGTCATGGATGCCTGTCCCTGTAAGTCTGTGACACTTTGGGTTTACGACTAGCCATGTCAGCCCCGGGCTCCTTATCATATGGATGCTAGCGACACTGTCATATACGTGTGCCAAAAGGCGCAAACGGTCCCGGGCAAAGGTAAGGCGACACCCGTGGGAATACCGTGCGTGAGGCCGCAAAGTGATATGAGGTGTTACATGCTAGATCGATGTGGCATTGAGTCGGGGTCCTGACAGAGTATTAAACAGCATGGTAATTTGCTTTGGTTATGAATTTAGTCTCAATATGATGGGCATCCAAGAGGGATATAATAAAAACTTTCATATAAAGTGCATTGAATACTATGAGAAGTTTGATTCTTTATGATTGTTTTGAGACATGAGGATGGTGATATTAGAGTCATGCTAGTGGTGTAATTATGAATTTGGGAAATACTTGTGTTGAGGTTTGCAAGTCCCGTAGCATGAGGTATTTCTTTTATTGTCTTCCTTTGTGTGGAGGTCGGGCGCGCGCGATGGTTAAATCCTACCAACCTCCCCCCTAGGAGCATGCGTCTAGTGCTTGGTTTTGATGACTTGTAGATTTTTGCAATAAGTATGTTAGTTCTTTATGACTAATGTTGAGTCCATGGATTATACGCACTCTCACCCTTCCATCATTGCTAGCCTCTTCTGTACCGTGCATTGCCCTTTCTCACCTTGAGAGTTGGTGCAAACTTCACCGGTGCAACCAAACCCCGTGATATGATACACTCTATCACACATAAACACCCTTATATCTTCTTCAAAACAGCCAGCATACCTACCTATTATGGAATTTCCATAGCCATTACGAGATATATTGACATGCAACTTTCCACCGTTTCATTTATTATGACATGCTTCATCACTGTCATATTCGCTTGCATGACCATGTAGTTGACAACGTATTTGTGGCAAAGCCACCATGCATAACTTATCATACATGTCACTCTTGATTCATTGCCCATCCCGGTACACCGCCAGAGGCATTTATATAGAATCATATTTTGTTCTAGTTTCGAGTTGTAATCATTGAGTAGTAAATAAGTAGAAGTGTGATGATCATCATTCATAGAGCATTGTCCCAAAAAAAGGAAAGAAAAAGAAAAGGCCAAAAAAAAAGAAAGGCCCAGAAAAAGAAAAAAAAGAAAGGAAATAAAAAGGGACAATGCTACTATCTTTTCTCCTTTTTTTCTTCTCCATACAACCCCCATCATCATATTCTATTCCACCCATAGTGCTATGTCCATGGCACATGCTCATGTATTGCGTGAAAGTTAAAAAGAGTTTGAAAAGGCTAAAGTATGAAACAATTGCTTGGCTAAAACCGAGGTTGTGCATAATTTGGATATTTTGTTTGACGAAGATGGAAGCATAGCCAAACTATATGATTATGTAGGGATAAACCTTCTTTGGCCATGTTATTTTGAGAAGACATGATTGCTTTGTTAGTATGCTTGAAGTATTATCGTTTTCATGTTAATATTAAACTTTTATCTTGAATCTTTCAAATCTGAACATTTATGCCGCAATAAACAAGATTACATTGATAATTATGTTAGGTAGCATTCCACTTCAAAAATTCAGTTTTTATCATTTACCTACTCGAGGACGAGCAGGAATTAAGCTTGGGGATGCTTGATACGTCTCCAATGTATCTATAATTTTTTATTGTTCCATGCTATTATATTATCCATCTAGAATGTTTTATATGCATTTATATGCTATTTTATATGGTTTTTGGGACTAATCTATTAACCCAGAGCCCAGTGCCAGTTTCTGTTTTTTCCTTGTTTTTGAGTATCGCAGAGAAGGAAAACCAAAAGGAGTCCAATTGACCTGAAATTTGACGGAGATTATTTTTGGACTAGAAGAATCCCACGGAGCATCGGAGATGGACCAAAAGAGTCCCGGGCTGACCACGAGGGTAGGGGCACACCCACCCCCCCCGGGCACGCCCCCTGCCTCGTAGACAGCTCGGAGACCCCCCCCCCCTTACTTTTTCCCGACGCCAATACCTCTCATATATACCCAAACTTCCAGAAAGAAACCACCGAAAACCAATCTAGACCCGTTCCGGCACCCTGCCATAGGGGGGAATCCGTCTCCGGTGGCCATCTTCATCATCCCGATGCTCTCCATGACGAGGAGGGAGTAGTTCACCCTCGGGGCTGAGGGTATGTACCACTAGCTATGTGTTTGATCTCTCTTTGTCTCTCGTGTTCTTGATTTGGCACGATCTTGATGTACCGCGAGCTTTGCTATTATAATTGGATCTTATGATGTTTCTCCCCCTCTCCTCTCTTGTAATGGATTGAGTTTTCCCTTTGAAGTTATCTTATCGGATTGAGTCTTTAAGGATTTGAGAACACTTGATGTATGCCTTGCATGTGCTTATCTGTGGTGACAATGGGATATCACATGATCTACTTGATGTATGTTTTGGTGATCAACTTGCGGGTTCAGTGACCTTGTGAACTTATGCATAGGGGTTGGCACACATTTTCGTCTTGACTCTCCAGTAGAAACTTTGGGCCACTCTTTGAAGTTCTTTGTGCTGGTTGAATAGATGAATCTGAGATTGTGTGATGCATATCGTGTAATTATACCCACAGATACTTGAGGTGACATTGGAGTATCTAGGTGACATTAGGGTTTTGGTTGAGTTGTGTCTTAAGGTGTTATTATAGTACGAGCTCTATGATAGATTAAACGGAAAGAATAGCTTTGTGCTATTTTACTACGGACTCTTGATTATATCGATCAGAAAGAATAAATTTGAGGTGGTTTCGTATCCTACAATAATCTCTTCGTTTGTTCTCCGCTATTAGTGACTTTGTTGTGACTCTTTGTTCCATGTTGAGGGATAGTTATATGATCTAGTTATGTTATTATTGTTGAGAGAACTTGCACTAGTGAAAGTATGAACCCTAGGCCTTGTTTTCTAGCATTGCAATACCGTTTGTGCTCACTTTTATCATTAGTTACCTTGCTGTTTTCATATTTTCAGATTACAAAAACCTATATCTAGAATACATATTGCACTTGTATCACCATCTCTTCGCCGAACTAGTGCACCTATACAATTTACCATTGTATTGGGTGTTGAGGGAGTCCTGGATTAGGGGGTGTCCGGATGGCCGGACTATGACCTTTTGCCGGACTCCCGGACTATGAATATACAAGATTGAAGACTTTGTCCCGTGTCCAGATAGGGACTTTCCTTGGCGTGGAAGGCAAGCATGGCGATACGATATGAAGATCTCCTCCCATTGTAACCGACTCTGTGTAACCCTGGCCCTCTCTGGTGTCTATATAAACCAGAGAGTTTTAGTCCATAGGACGGACAACAATCATACCATAGGCTAGCTTCTAGGGTTTAGCCTCTCTGATCTCGCGGTAGATCAACTCTTGTAATACCTATACCATCAATATTAATCAAGCGGGAGTAGGGTTTTACCTCCACCGAGAGGGCCCGAACCTGGGTAAAAACATCGTGTCCCTTGTCTCCTGTTACCATCCGCCTAGATGCACAGTTCGGGACCCCCTACCCGAGATCCGCCGGTTTTGACACCGACATTGGAGCTTTCATTGAGAGTTCCTCTGTGTCGTCGCCTTTAGGCCCGATGGCTTCTTCAATTATCAACCACGACGCGGTCCAGGCCGAGACTTTTCTCCCCGGATAGATCTTCGTGTTCGGCGGCTTTGCACTGCGGGCCAACTCGTTTAGCCATCTGCAGCAGATCGAAAGCTACGCCCTTGGCCATCAGGTCAGATTTGGAAGCTTAAACTACATGGTTGGACGCCGCTCCAGGATCCGCAATCTCTACAGCGATAGAGCCGAATACCAGCCTAGTCCTTTGCAAGGCCCGTGACTCCGAGGTGCCGGAATCCGTTCTGGACTCCGAATCTTCCGCACCTTTTCCGATCGAACCCGATTGGGCTCCGATCATGGAGTTCACCGCCGCGGGCGTCTTTCAGCACTCGCCCTGTGGCGATATCCCGAACTCCCTAAAGTCTCTCTCTTTATCAGGAGAGCCCTGGCCGGACTATGGTCAGCAGGGTTGGGATATGGACGATGAAGAAATTCGAAACCCACCCAGCACCCACTTGGTAGCCACTGTCGACGATTCAACCGACATGCTCGACTTTGACTCTGAAGACGTCGACGGTATGGACGCCGATGAAGGAGACGACCAAGAACCAGCACCTATAGGGAACTGGAAAGCCACCTCGTCATATGACATATACATGGTGGACACCCCCAAAGCAGGGGATGGCGAGGAACAAACGGAGGATGACTCCTCCAAGAAGCAACCCAAGCGCCAACGTGAGCGGTGCCGCTCTAAATCCCGCCAAAGCAAAAACGGCCAATCCGGCACCGGAGATAACAATACATCGGACAGTGCTGAAGATAACCCCCTCTAGCAGGATTCGGTGCAAGAGGACGAAGGAGCCATCCCTCATGAGAGAGTGGCCGACAGAGAGGTTGAGGACGACAACTATATGCCTCCCTCCGAAGACGAGGCAAGCCTCGACAACGACGAATTCGTCGTGCCAGAGGATCCCGTTGAACAAGAGTGTTTCAAACGCAGGCTTATGGCCACGACACGCAGCCTCAAGAAAAAACAGCAATAGCTTAGAGCTGACCAATACTTGCTAGCCGACAGATGGACCGAAGTCCTGGCGGCCGAAGAGTATAAACTCGAGCACCCCTCCAAGAGCTACCCAAAGCGCAGGCTGCTACCCCAACTTGAGGAGGAAGCAACTAGACCTACATTACCAGCGTACGATGTGCTCGATTGGCCACCCCGTGGCCGCGACAGAGAAACCTTCGGGCCCCCGACCCAAGCCGCATACCGGCACCGCTCAAAACATAACAGAGTACAGGGAGAGGCAACAGACCTGCGAGATATACTGGAGGACAAGGCAAGGCAATCAAGATCGATCTATGGATCACATGGGCGCCCCACATCACGTGATGATAACCGTCACACCGCATATGATAAATACGGCCAGGCCGTATACAACAGACCAAGCTCATCCGAGCTGCGCTGTGATATAGCCCAATACAGGGGCACCGCACACCCACTATGCTTCACAAACGAAGTAATGGATCATCAAATCCCCGAGGGTTTCAAGCCCGTAAACATTGAATCATATGACGGCACAACAGATCCCGCGTTATGGATCGAGGATTACCTCCTTCATATCCACATGGCCCGTGGTGATGATCTACACGCCATCAAATACCTCCCGCTAAAGCTTAAAGGACCAGCTCGACATTGGCTTAACAGCCTGCCAGCAGAGTCAATTAGCTGCTGGGAGGACCTGGAATCCGCATTCCTTGACAACTTCCAGGGCACTTACGTGAGACCACCATACGCCGCTGCCCATTCGGGGTCACGCGGCTCGGTGATGTAGAACCACCCCGATTGCCACCCTTTGGTGGTCTCTACGAAGGCGCCCTCGAGCCATGTCACGTTGGGCATCTTGCCCACCATGGCGGCCCCGCACTCCGCTTGGCATCCGCCCACGACCTTCGGCTTGACGCTGAAAATCTTCAGCCATAGGCCGAAGTGGGGCTCGATGCGGAGGAAGGCCTCGCACACGATGATAAATGCCGAGATGTTGAGGATGAAGTTCGGGGCCAAATCATGGATGTCCAGGCCGTGATAGAACATGATCCCCCGGACGAACGGGTGAAGAGGAAAGCCCGGTCCACGGAGGAAATGGGGAAGAAACACGACCCTCTCATGGGGCCCAGGGGTGGGAATGAGTTGCCCCTCATCTGGAAGCCGGTGCGCAATGTCGTTGTGCAGGTATCTGGCTTTCCGCAACCTTTTGATGTGCCCCTCCGTGATGGAGGAGGCCATACACTTGCCTGCCGCTCCGGACATGGTTGGAGTAGGTCGAGGCGAGATGTGTGGGCTTGGGCGTTGGAGCTCGAGTGCGCAAGGACGAATATGCAAAGGAGGAAGAAGGCGTGAATGGAAAGGGTAGATGCTTATCCCCTTATATGGGCGGCCAAAACTACGAGCCCCCACCGGCCTAATAAAACTCGCTTATCTCCCAAGCACCGCAGTTAATGGCGTGGCTGGGTTACCCACGCCCGTATTGATGAGAATCCCGGAATAAGGGGACACGATCCCTGCTTCGACAAGGCGTGCCAAGGAAACTGCCTCGCTAAACGCGCTGAGGTAGAACGGTGAAATGAATAAAGGCTAGGCCGTGGCATGATGTCACGCCGCGGAATACGTCAGCAGATTAGATTTGTGTAAATATTATTCTCTCTATGGTGGCATGTGAAACTTATTTTGCAGAGCCGGACACTGTCCTTATGTTCAAACATCTTCTATGAAGTATTCGGAGGAGGAACCCGCCTTGCAATGCCGAAGACAATTTGCGCGCCGGAATCGTCATCATTGAAGCCTGGTTCAGGGGCTACTGAGGGAGTCCTGGATTAGGGGGTGTCCGTATGGCCGGACTATGACCTTTGGCCGGACTCCCGTACTATGAAGATACAAGATTGAAGACTCCGTCCCGTGTCCGGATAGGGACAATCCTTGGCATGGAAGGCAAGCTTGGCGATACGATATGAAGATCCCCTCCCATTGTAACCGACTCTGTGTAACCCTAGCCCTCTCCGGTGTCTATATGAACTGGAGAGTTCTAGTCCATAGGACGGACAACAATCATACCATAGGCTAGCTTCTAGGGTTTAGCCTCTCTAGTCTTGCGGTAGATCAACTCTTGTAATACCTATACTGTCGTGGATTTGTCACGGCAGATGTCCTCATGAAAGGACTTAGTCGTGGAGCCATCGCTACGGGTTAACTTGAAGGGGTTAAAGCGGACACAAAGACACAAGGGTTTATACTAGTTCGGCCCCTTCAATGAAGGTAAAAGCCCACGTCTAGTTGTGAAGGAATTGATGTGGTTTCGAGGGCTAGGGAGCAAACAAGCTTCGCCTAGGCTCGAGTTGATGTTGTCTGTCCTTGAACCGCCGCCGGGTCGTCCCCTTATATACACGGGTGATGCCCGTCGGTCCACAGAGTCCCACACCGGTTCATACTCGTATCCCGGTTGGTCTCTCTCTATTCCCAGCTTACAATACAAGTTTACATACCAAGCCGGTTTACGGCTACAGGTTCTAAACCGACTACAGGCCTTGGGCCTTCATCTGCTTAATCACCTTTACACTACTAATGATGTTAACCCGGCCCAGGTCGGCCGGTTCACGCCTAGTGGTAATATCCCCAAAATTAGGCCCCAGATTGATTTGAACTGGTTCATGTCAATCCTTCACAAAAATCTTTGTCTTCAACATCTTCTGGTAATTGGTAAACCGCCATGTCGTCATCATCTCTGGTTGCTGTAAACCGGCATGACGTCATCATGAAGTTAATATTTATAACGCCTTCTGCGATACCCAAGGCAGCAACTCCATGTCCGAATCTTGTGGCTCCTAGATTCGCGAGCCTGACACACGTCCTTTGCCTTATAAATAGGACTGAAGGGTCATTTCCTTTTCTCCCCTTCGTCTCTTTCTCTTCGTCTTCCTCGCGTCGCCAGCCTCAGAGCTCCGCCGCCGCCATTGACCTCTGCACCGTCTTGGGCCGCTGCATCAACCTGAACGCACCAGAGCACTGCGGAGGCCTTCCGCGTCTTCTTCAACTCAGGTAAGTCTTCGGTTCTTCTTAACATAGATCTACTCTAGGGTTTCATGTTCTTGCCGTGTTCATCACTTATTCATACTCGCACCTAGATTCCTGAACATATCTGTGAAACCTTGCTCTGACCAGCAGTAGCTTCTTAGTATCCGCCTGTAGTTTCACGCTCAAGTCCATAGATCTCATCTACATACCTGCCCATTGATTCACTTCCGTTCTGCTTTAATCTTCTGAATATTTTCTGTTTTTCTAAACTTGCTTCAGATCCATTGCTGCAATAAGACCTTGTGAAACCTGTTTCTGCATACTTAGCCATCCGCAACCTTAATTGCTTTCAATGTTTAGATCAGGCGGTTTAACTTAATATAGAAATAGTTAATAAACCGGTAGGTACCATTAGTCCCCTTGTTGAACCGCCAGACTTCTGTAGCCATATGATGCCACTGCATAAAAATCCAGTTTAAAGGTACTGCCTCTGGTTTAACATTGTTCATACCAGCGCATTCTTGAACCGGAATCACTTATTTCTTGTAGATCTCATCATGGCCAAACAAGTATATGAGTGCAACTGCGTTCCTTCTCGCGTCACAGAAACTCAGCTGGACGATTTAGTTTTGATTGGCGCTTTAGAAAGCAAAGAGACTATCCACTGGAGGGTTCCTGGCAATGAATGTCCTCCCACACCTCAAGAGGGAGAGGTTGTGATCTTTGCGGATCACTTAGCCGGGGCTTCAAACCGCCCGGCTCTAAATTTTACCGGGATGTGTTAGCCAATTTTCAACTCCGCCCGCAAGATATTGGCCCCAATTCTGTTACCAACTTATGTCACTTCCAAGTGCTTTGTGAGGTATACCTTCAAGAGAAACCCACAGTTGAATTGTTCAGAGACTGCTTCCACTTAAACCGCCGCACCGAATTCACTGATGGTCCCAATACCGAATTGGGCGGTATGGCAATTCAGAAAAGGAAATAAATCACTTATCCTCATGCCAAACTGCACAGTCACCCCAAGGAGTGGAATGCAACATGGTTTTACTGCAAAGATACTTCCCCTGATGATGAAAATCCCTTGCCTGGCGTTCGTCCGGAGCGGCTCGGCAATACACACCCCTTCCCACAAAGGTTAAGTGCCAAGGAGAGGAGTAAATACGCTCCGCAATTATCCAAACTCCGAGCTTTCATGGCCAACGGTTTAACAGGAGTAGATCTCGCACGCTGTTGGATATCATGGAGCATACTGCCTCTCAGCCGGCGCTCCGGTTTAATGTGCAAGTATACTGGTAGCATTGATGACCCACTCCAACACACCAACATTCAGCTCTCCGGTGATGAAGTCACAGAGGCTGTGAAGAAAATGCTAAACGAACCGGAGCACCTCTGCGCTCAAACCGGCCTGGCCCCTTTCTGTGCTACCAACAAACCGCCAGCTGTAAGATTTTAATTGTACTTTTTACTGAACCTGTTTTTGCTATCTCTGTCTGACATCAATTGCTGCTTAGCCAGGGTGATAATCCGTTTTGGAGCAAGAAGCTTCCACAGGATAAATCGGAGAAAACAGAACGGCCAACCCGGCTAAAGACCAAGGTTGTCAAGAAGCCTGCTAAGAAGAGGAAAACCACTGCTTCATCTGACCCGGCTATTGATGATGATGTGGGTAACTCGGACCCTGAGGTAGAACTCGATTCACTAGGCTTACTTTTTACACGCCTTATTAATAATGATACTTGTCAGGACGACGCTGAAGCCAGTAATGCTGATGTCGCTGAGGTAACTATTCTCTCTTCCGATTCAGATCCTTTGCCTTTGCCAAAATTTCGCCAGGCAAACCGGAAAATTAAATTTTCTCATCCTCTTGCTTACTTGGATCCCAAATTTCTTATGAAGACTCAGCAACATGAAGCTCTCCGCACAACCCGGCACAGCGGCCAGGTAGTTACCTCCGCCTGTTTACCAAACAATCCGGTTCGAAAACGCCGCTCCGAGGTCTCCGACCTTTTTATTAATTTACCTCCTAAAGCGGGTTTCATCCGTCAACCTCTTAATCCGTCAGACTCCGATTATCAGGTTACTTCCCATTCTTCCTCTGGTGAATCGTCGGCCACTCAGCTGCCACCACTGAAAACGGTTCTTGGGTAAGCTAGACTGAATATATGCTTCCGGTATACCATGTTATAACTTATGCTGTTCCTTGACTCTTTGTTTCTCTTCCAGGGCTAAACCTAAACCAAGCAAGAAAGCCCGCCTGAATAAAGCGGCCGAGGAAGACACTGCCCCTGAACAGGATAAAACACCGGATCTTGAAGCATTCGTTCCTAAGGATATTCCCAATGATCCTTCTTTGCAAGATGATGCCATTATTGATAAAAGTCCTATCGATACCTCAGTCCCTGCTGATCAGCCTGCCAGCTCCGTCCGGATTGATAGATCCTGCAGCCCTTCAAAGCCTGCCGATACACCGACCGCGCCAATGCAAACCGGCGAGTCCAAGGATGATGATGTTGTAATTACCGGCGTAGGTCACTCTGAACCAGGGAATCCTGTCGCTTTAGCTAAGCATACTGTCAAAGAAGATTTCTCTGCCATGAACAAAGGCAAATGGGATGTTGATCTGGAAACATATGCTGCTCTGAGTGCCCGAGATCTTCATTCTGGTTACTTGAACCGGTTATACACTAGTGGTGACTATGAAGCTGGCATGGTAAAGATGATGAGAGATAAATTTGAGGTAACTTCCTTATGCTTCTTCTTTCTTTAATTACTGCCACTATATTAATCCTCCTAGCCCCCAAGGGCCGGTTTGTAATCTTCTTCAAACCGGGACTTGAATATAGTCCTCAATACTTTGAACTCCAGCAATGTAGCCCCCAAAGGCCGATTCAACTTAGTGTAGTTAAACCGGGACTCCAATAAAGATTCTAACATCAGAACATAATTGAGCAAATAGCCATTAGCCCCCAAGTGCCAAGTTGAATACCTGTATTGAGCTTGGGACTTTGCAATTTAGTAACAGATGAAAATTGAAGGTGCATTAACCCCCAAGTATCAAGCATATAACTTGTTATGTGGTCGGTACTTCAAATTCTTGTACCGTTTGTTGAAAGCCAAGCACTGTCTTTATGCAGGCTGAAGTGCAGATCAAAGAAAACCGGATTACTGATCTGCAGGAAATTTTGAAAACCCAGCAAGCTGAAACCGACAAGGCAAGGGAAGAATTAACCAGCGCTTTGAGTATCACAGAATAGCTGAAGGAGGGCTTCGAGAAGGAGCAGACTGATTGGGCCACTGAGAAGGCCGATTTAATAAAAAGAGCTGAAAACGCTGAAGCTGCTCTTAAACCGGTGGTAGATGAGCTGACCGCCGTAAAGCGGCAAGTACATTCCATGACCGCTGCTATCTTTGGTAAGTCCCTTTTGATTTCGTGAACAACTCTGGCCTGCTTATAATAAATCCGTTTTGTGATCTTTCTTGTATTGTTACAGGTACACGCATTGGTCACTTAGGGTCAGATGTTCGAAAGAAATTGAAGGCTGCCTACACTTTAATTGAACAGCTGTATACAGGAGCGCAACGGATCATCACCACTGCATCGCATAACAATCTGGCACCTTCCTTAATCCAAGACACTCTTAATAGGTTGTCAATGCTTCCTGCTCGGATTGAAGAACTAAAGAGATCTGCTGCTCGAACCGGAGCCATTAATGCCTTGATCCGGGCAAAAGCTTGGGTGCTGGATTTCGATCCTGTTGAAGCAGCTCAAGGCTATCCCAGCTTTAAGGAAGATGGCTCAGAGTTCAATGAAGATGATTTGAGGGCGATAAACCGTGCAGTACGCCCTCTGGCTTGTCAATTGGCTGAAGAGGCAGACTTGTCGCATTATCAAGCTCAGTACAATGATCAGATTAAACGAGTGCCTGCACCAACTCCTGAAGCGGAAAATCTGATTCCTCCAATTCGTAAGCATACTTACGCTCCTGATATTGAACCATCTTCTCTGATCCATGAAGAGGCTAAAGCAGCACGGGACGACCCACGACCATCAGACCGGTTTGATGAGCAAGCTTGAACCGGAAGCCGGTTTACATAATTGCTTTATTATGATTCACCGGAACAACAATGATCTTATTTGGGCACCGCGTTTCCTTGTAATAGGATAGTCAATACTTCTGTCTCGAAATATGCCTTCTTGCATAAGTACTGATGCTTTTGCTTGAAATCCTTAATTTTATTTCCTGCAATCAGAAAAATCTTGAACTGCGGTGGCGGTTATACCGCCAACCGGTTTATAACCTTGATATATATATATATATATATATCAATGTATTTAAAACATATAATCAAATATGTGATACAAAATACCTGCCATCGCTGGGCATGAAGTTGGCTTAGCCAGGCTTGAAACGGAGTATTTATAAACCGTTACCATCAAAGGGGAGAAAACAACTCCTTTGTAAATCGTGCTGGGTCATTATGAGCCCCCCTGCTACTTCATGACGTTAACAGGAAAGTTAAACCGGGCATACTTCTCCGGAATACAAATGAACCGATTTCCGTCAGCTGAACCGGTAAAAAAGTGTTGTTGGTTCAAAGGAAACACAACAAAAAATTGAAGAATAGTCATAAAAGAAATATGGCAGCAAAGGCAATGATAAAAACCGTTTGCAAAAACATGCTTTACCGAGCTGATCAGATGGTGTTACCATGGTCGGACAGGACCAAGCCCCCAATAGGAGTGACAATGGTTCAAGTCAACTAGGTCCCCAAATGAAACCGTGGCAATTATGCCGATCAAGAGGCGTGGCAATGGTTCGGGTTCGACCAAGCCCCCAAGTGATTTTGTGGCCTTAGGCCGATCAAGAGGCGTGACTGGTTCAGACTGGACCATGTCCCCAAGTGATCTGGTGTCTTTCACCTATCAAAAGGTGTCGCGTTGGTTCGGACACGACCAAGGCCCCAAGTGATATCACAAAACTATTTTGAAAAGCAAATTTCAAGGGGTAAACCGGAGGCCATTTTAAAACAGAACCACTCCATGTAACCACGCATGATATGAAAGGACAGAGACCCCGCTTTAGCTGAGGCTCCGGTTTTATTATTTCAATGGTAATATATACACTGCCATAATATGTACATAGAGAGAGCCGATGGCTCAAGTGTAGTAAGGCCGAAGATGAGCTATATTCCACGACCTGTTGGTCTCCTCCTCTGATGTGCGCGAGTCTTTATGCTCTCGAATATCAATCAGATAATATGACCCGTTGTGCAGATTCTTGCTGACCACGAAAGGTCCCTCCCAAGGTGGGGATAACTTGTGCATATCCGTCTGATCTTGGATGAACCGAAGCACCAAATCTCCTTCTTGAAAAGTTCTGGTTCTGACCCGGCGACTGTGATAGCGATGAAGATCTTGTTGATAAATCGCCGAGCGGGCAGCCGCTATGTCACGCTCCTCATCTAATAGGTCCAAAGCAACTTGCCGTGCTGTCTCATTGTCCGCTTCAACATAAGCCGCCACACGAGGCGAATCGTGCCGGATATCACTAGGGAGAACCGCCTCTGCTCCGTAGACCATAAAAAACGGTGTGTATCCTGTGGATCGGTTGGGTGTAGTGTTGATACTCCACAGTACAGATGGTAGTTCTTCAACCCAACATCCTGGTGTTCTTTGCAGTGGAACCATAAGTCGGGGTTTGATGCCTCGCAAGATCTCTTGATTAGCTCGTTCTGCCTGCCCATTGGACTGGGGGTGAGCGACTGATGATACGTCCAGTCTGATGTGCTCACGTTCACAGAATTCCTTCATAGCACCCTTGGATAAATTGGTACCATTGTCAGTAATGATACTGTGTGGAAAGCCAAACCTGAAAATCACTTTTTTAATGAACTGAACCGCTGTAGCTGCATCACACTGGCTGACAGGCTCCGCTTCAACCCACTTGGTAAACTTGTCAACTGCCACCAAAAGGTGGGTTTTCTTATCTTTGGACCTTTTAAAAGGTCCGACATATCCAGCCCCCAAGTCACAAACGGCCAAGTAATTGGAATCATCCTCAATTCTTGAGCCGGCACATGAGCACGTCTTGAAAATTTCTGACAGCCATTACACCATTTAACCAAGTCCTCCGCATCAGCATGAGCCGTCAACCAGTAAAACCGGTGATGAAACGCCTTAGCCACCAGAGACTTTGAACCGGCGTGGTGACCACAATAGCCACGCTAACTGCACGAGCATTGGCCGCTACATATAACAATAACGGCTCCTTGTCGACCAGAGCTGCAAGAACGGGCGGATTGGCTAATTGCCGCTTCAAGTCCTCCAACGCTTCATCAGCAGCTGGACTCCAGATGGATTGATCTGTCTTTCTCAACATCTGGTACAAAGGGATGGCCTTCTCTCCGAGGAGGCTGATAAACCGGCTCAGTGCGGCGATCCGACCCGCCAAACGCTGAACATCGTTGATACACTTCGGTTTAGCCAGGGAGGTGATAGCCGTAATCTTCTCCGGATTAGCCTCAATTCCTCTGATGGACGCAAGAAAGCCCAGCAACTTGCCTGCCGGAACACCAAAGACACATTTAGCAGGGTTAAGCATCATCTTGTAAACCCGCAAGTTGTCAAAGGTTTCCTTTAAATCATCAACCAGCGTCTCCTTCTGCCTTGACTTGACTACAATATCATCCACATAGGCGTGCACATTGCGGCCGATCTGTTTATGCAGGCAATTCTGTAGACACCGTTGATAAGTGGCTTGGGCGCTCTTGAGCCCAAAAGGCATAGATACATAGAAGAAGGCTCCAAAGGGAGTAATAAACGCCGTCTTCTCCTGGTCCTTAACCGCCATTTTGATCTGATGATACCCAGAATACGCATCCAAAAAACTCAAACGCTCACAACCCGCCGTGGCATCAATAATCTGGTCAATGCGGGGGAGGGCAAAAGGATCCACTGGACAAGCCTTGTTGAGATCCGTATAATCCACACACATACGCCAAGTGCCATTTTTCTTAAGAACCAGCACCGGATTAGCAAGCCACTATGGATGGAACACTTCAATGATAAAACCAGCTGCTAAGAGCCTAGCTACCTCCTCCCCAATAGCTTTGCGCCTCTCTTCGTTAAAAAGTCGGAGAAATTGCTTTACCGGTTTATACTTAGGATCCACATTAAGAGTGTGCTCAGCGAGTTCCCTCGGTACACCTGGCATGTCAGAAGGCTTCCATGCAAAAATCTCCCGATTCTCACGGATGAACTCGATGAGCGCGCTTTCCTATTTAGGGTCCAAGTTGGCACTGACAGTGAACTGTTTGGAAGAATCGCCAGGCACGAAATCAACAAGCTTAGTCTCAGCCGCTGATTTGAACTTCAGATCTGAATCATGCTCTGTCGTTGGCTTCTTCAAAGGGGTCATGTCCGCCGGATCAACATTGTCCTTATAATATTTTAACTCCTCCGTGGCACAAACCGACTCCGCATAGGCCGCATCACCTTCCTCACATTCCAAAGCAACCTTGCGGCTCCCATGAACCGTTATTGTCCCTTTAGGACCCGGTATCTTGATCTGCAAATAGATATAACAAGGCCATGCCATGAATTTCGCGTAAGTCGGCCGCCCAAACAAGGCGTGATACGGGCTCCGGATCTTCACCACCTCAAAGGTTAATGTCTCGGATCGGGAATCATGCTCGTCCCCAAAAGCCACCTCTAGGGCTATCTTACCAACAGGATACGCTGACTTGCCAGGCACCACACCATGGAACACCGTATTAGACGGTCTGAGATCCTTGTCGGTTAGCCCCATGCGGCGGAATGTCTCATAGTACAGGATGTTAATACTGCTCCCTCCATCCATGAGTACCTTGGTGAATTTATAACCTCCCACCTGAGGGTCTACCACTAATGC
>NC_041385.1:865676551-865682829 GCF_002162155.2 Triticum dicoccoides | reverse complement strand
CCACACGATCGGCTGCTCTGACCAGCGTAAATAACGCGGTACGGCCGGTTCAACAGAGTTTACTGCTCGCTTATGAAGTTTCCGGTCGCGCTTATCCGAGCTAGTTGTGAAAACGTGATACTGCCCATTGTTCAACTGTTTTGGCTGGCTCTGATAGCCCGACCGCTGCTGCTGCTGCTGTTGGTTGTAACCCCCTTGACCGTTCTGATTATCCTGGTCATTATTACTTCCCTGATTGAAACCTGAACCGGAAGCTCCATCGTGACCCGGCCCATGGAAACCAGATCCTGAGCCACCACCTGATGCACGGTCATACCAGAAGGCATTAGAGTTTTTAAATTCCTGCATAATGAAACAATTCTTCCAAAGGTGGTTAGCCGGCGCCTCCTTTGTCCCGTGTTTTGGGCAAGGCTGATTCAGCAAATAGTTTAAACGATCCGGGTTAGGATTTGGAGCCCCATTACGATTCGCCGCTTTACCTCTGCGCCGCTGACCCTTGTCCTGCGCATTAGTGTTAGCCACAAAGTCCAGGCTGCCATCCGCCTTACGTTTGCCTCTGTTTCCATGGCCCACCGGTTTGTATTGATGCCCCTTAGAGTTGTCATTCTTCTTTCCCTTCCCTGCTTCGTCATCGTCGGTATCAGGATCCGTGGTACTATCAGAATCAGCATACTTCATTAAAGCGGCCATGAGAGTTCCCATGTCATTACAAAATCGCTTCATACGCCCTTACTTTTGTTTTAGAGGCTTAAACCGGCAATTGCCCTCCAGGGTTAAGATCACAGAGTCAGCATTGATCCTGTCAGACGAGTGCATGACTTCAGAAACGCGGCGTACCCAACGGGTTGTTGACTCTCCATCCTCCTGAACACAAGCCGCCAAGTCTACTATGGATTTAGGCTGCTTACACGTATCTTTGAAATTCTGGATAAACCGGGTCCGCAACTGGGCCCATGAACTGATAGAATTAGGCGGCAGGCCCTTCAACCAAGTACGGGTTGTGCCTTCAAGCATCATGGTGAAGTACTTTGCACACGCGGTCTCATCCACATCCAGCATCTCCATTTCCATCTCATAACTCTCTACCCATGCTTCGGGAGATAAATCAGCGGTGTAATTCGGTACCTTGCGCGGGCCCTTGAAGTCCTTGGGCAGGCGTACATTGCGTAAAGCGGGGACTAAACAGGGTACTCCCAAGCTAGATGCAACCCCTGGCCCAACAGAGGTGGTTGGACGAACCGGTGTAAGCTGACCCGCCTCGTTTTGTGCTGCTAACTCGGCCCCCCTTCGTGGCAGTGCGCCTTTACCACAGGAACATGTCATCACTAAGGTGTTCCAACTAACCTGCACTTAGTTTTCAATTATCTCCTGCCAATAATTTTGTTATTGATTGAACCCTTATACTAGTCAAATATTGGAAAGCTATCTTATCATCAAGTTCAAACTTTGTGAAATATTAACCTTTAATTAGAAACTATAACCTGATTTGGTTCGTATATACCATCCTAGTAATCTTAACCTATAACCTGCCAGTATTTATCCAGCTTTTTATCAATGATGCCGATGACACCTTCTCCTATTAAATTGCAGAATGCCCATGCTGAAAATAATCTTCTCGTGCAGCAAGGTGGTCCTGAACCAAGTTTACGACTTCAAGTCGCTAAGCAGGTAAACATATGATACATATGTAAATGACAATGATTGTACAAAAGGTTGTCTAATTTTGTATTTAAGTGCAAGTTAAATGACATTATTATGAAATACCAATCCCATTTTGATAAGCTCGTTTCAAATACTATCGTGACAATACTAGCAGATCATAAGTCAGTTTTAACCAAGTATTAAAATTTGAATTGCATACAAGAGTAACATGATTTGGCCCGATGGAACCAAAAGTTAGCCACACGGATATCATTGTTGCTCCAACAGATCTCCTATTCAAATAAACTAATTAATCACTTCTGAAATAATACATGAGTACTAATAAAATACCAATCTTTCATACATGTTCTTTTTGGGGGAAACCCTGCATATATGTTGAGGAACACTTGGCCTTGAATATTAGGTGAATTCTATTTTATGTGTATAAATTTACATGACATCAACTTCATTTGTTTGCATACTGAATTCATGCTTAATTTTCATAATAAGTAATTTTGTAATAGGACCTTAATCTAATTTGATAGCTAAATGTGCAGACAAAAAGTACGTGTAGAATAAGGCTCCTTGGTGCATGTATCGGAACTCTTCAAAACTATCATTCTTAATTGTAGTTGATCATGTGTATTCCTATTTAATTGCAGAATGATCATGCTCAAAATAGCAATGCAACCAAGCCATGTGGTCATTACGAAGTCACTAAGCAGGTACATATAGGTTACATATCCAAATGACAATGATTGTATAACAGATAATTGGTCTAATTATTTGTGAAAATTTTCTTATTTGTGTAAAATAAATTTTCTCAAGTTCATCAATAACAAATGTTTCATTTCTTAAAAAATTGGATAAAGTTGAAGTTTTGTTGTATTCGATGAAGTCGAGAAACAAAGACAAACTCGTGGCCAAAGGAACATTAGTGAGTAAAGAGAAAATATGTGGTTGGAGGAAACATGCTCGGAATACAATACGTTGCAGTTCTTGTTCGCGGCTGTACATATCTTGGAGATGAGAAACTAGAATGAATCCCTGTGAAGAGAGAAATTCGTATGTTCATGTACACATTATGCATTTGTATGAACACAGATACGTTAGTTTGCATCCTTAAGTTTTGCAGTTATCCTGGCCATTCGCATTGGATATTTCACTTTGTTTGATTTAGACTGACAGTGTTGTACCCTGAATGGAAGTATATTGAAACGCTTCTATGTTGATTTTTTTTGAGAGAACGCTTCTACGTTGATTAACAGTAATAGTTCTGTGATTGTTAAAATGCTAATACACACTGTGCAAGCATTGGTATATTGGTATAGATTGTCTCATATTTCCTTGGTAGGCTATGTAGTATTGTAGTTATACATGCATTGTCCATTCTAAGATTTTCAACTGATGCTAGCAACATGGACTACTTTATTGCATTAGTGCATACGTTTCGTGTTGCATGTGCATTGACCATAGCAGTGTAGATGTGAACATGTAGTTATGGCTCGCTTGATGGGAATCTATAATGCATCATCATAAGATGTCGGGGGCGGAAACATGGCCGCCCGAGGCGATCGGACATTTGTGGTTGGCAAGCCACCCCCTCGCCGGGTGGCTTAGAGACCAGGCCCCCGCTGATCCGCGCGTCCTCTCCAAGTGATCCGGTGGTGGCGTCGCCGGGAGGAAAGGAGGGGAAGGCGAGATCGAGGGGTGATGACCGCCGTATCACGGCAGATGGAAAGATAAGGCAGGAGAAGACTAGATCGGGGTGCTACCTCTTGAGCATGTGTTGGTTTTCCCTTTAAGAGGAAAGGGTGATGCAGCACAGTAGCGTAAGTATTTTCCTCAGTTTTGAAAACCAAGGTATCAATCCAGTAGGAGACAATGCACAAGTCACGTAGTACCTGCACAAACAATCAAGAACCTTGCAACCAACGCGCTAAAGGGGTTATCAATCCCTTCACGGTTACTCGCAAAAGTGAGATATAATGAAGATAGTAAAGTAAATATTTTTTGGTATTTTTGTTGTATAGATTGGAAAGTAAAGATTGCAAAATAGTAAACGAGATGCGATGTAAATAAAAGAGATGCAATATAATAAGAAAGAGGCCCGGGGGCCATAGGTTTCGCTAGGGGCTTCCCTCAAGATAGCATGTATTACGGTGGGTGAACAAATTACTGCCGAGCAGTTGATAGAAAAGCACATAGTTATGAAGATATCTAAGGTAATGATCATGAATATAGGCATCACGTCCGTGTCAAGTAGATCAAAACGATTCTGCATCTACTACTATTACTCCACACATCGACCGCTATCCAGCATGCATCTAGAGTATTAAGTTCATAAGAACAGAGTAACGCATTAAGCAAGATGACATGATGTAGAGGGATAAACTCAAGCAATATGATATAAAGACCATATTTTTATCCTCGATGGCAACAATACAATACGTGCCTTGCTGCCCCTACTGTCACTGGGAAATGACACCGCAAGATTGAACCCAAAGTTAAGCACTTCTCCCATTGCAAGAAAGATCAATCCATTAGGCCAAACCAAACCGATAATTCAAAGAGAGTTGCAAAAATATCGAATCATGCATATAAGAATTCAGAGAAGAACCAAATAATATTCATAGATAATCTTGTTCATAAATCCACATTTCATCAGATCTTGGCAAACACACCGCAAAGAGTATTACATCAAATAGATCTCCAAGAACTTCGAGGAGAACTTTGTATTGAGAATCAAAGAGAGAGAAGAAGCCATCTACATAATAACTATGGACCCAAAGGTCTGTGGTAAACTACTCACGCTTCATCGGAGAGGCAATGGATTTGATGTAAAAGCCCTCCGTGATCGATTCCCCCTCTGGCAGATCACCGGAAAAGG
Organism: Triticum dicoccoides; assembly: GCF_002162155.2. Taxonomy (NCBI): domain Eukaryota; kingdom Viridiplantae; phylum Streptophyta; class Magnoliopsida; order Poales; family Poaceae; genus Triticum; species Triticum dicoccoides. Next base: position 865,678,298 of record NC_041385.1, on the reverse strand, counting down.
CCCCAAGATGGAATCTCACGGGTACAGAAGGTTGTGGCAGTGGAACAGTGGTTTTTTGGCTCTCTCTGATCGATGTAGGATATAAGAGTATATATAGGCGAAAGAAGTACGTCGGTGGAGCTACAAGGGGCCCACGACGGTGGGGGCGTGCCTAGCCCCCTGGGCGCGCCCTCCTGCCTCGTGGCCGCCTCGTGGAGTTCCGGACTTCAACTCCAAGTCTTATGGATTGCTTTCGGTTCAAGAAAGATCATCGCGAAGGTTTGATTCCGTTTGGACCATTTTAGTATTCCTTTTCGGCAAAACTCTAAAATAGGCAAAAAAACAGAAATTGGCATGGGCCTCCGGTTTAGTCCCAAAAATAATATAAAAAGCATATTAAAGCCCATTAAACATTCAAAAATGATAATATAATAGCATGGAACAATAAAAAATTATAGATACGTTGGAGACATATCACGGGGCAGTGGCAGGTTCAGTTCTCCGCCAGAACGGATCCCGGCAAATGGATCGAAGGCCGTCTCCGTTTTACTGCAAAGTCGTGCTGGATTGTTCTCATTGATTTGGAGAACGATGTGCTAGCCGGCGATTATCTTCCAAACGACGACGTGATCGGGTAGGGCTCCATTTCATGATTGATGACTATGATGTGGTTGTTGGTGATTGTGTGTAGGTTGATCGGGGTTCCAAAGGCAGTGGATCTGGTTGATTTGACGGAGACAATAGAACGTGTAAGACCGGGAGGGGGTTTTTGGGCTCTCATCGAGAGTGATGATGAAGAACTGGTTGAGCAACGGGCCTCGACGAATATGCTTGAGGTTTCAAAGGATACGGGACAGATGAAGTCGCCGGAGCTCAAATCGGTAACCGATCGTCCTCGATCCAAGGTTCAACGACCCAAGCCGACCGTGAAACCCTGGATTGGCCCAATCCCTAAGGTAATTCGTGAACCCGTTACTTTGTTAGAATTTATCCCGGAATCATAGACTCTAGTTACTCGGAAGAAGAAGGGAAAGAAAGGTCGAGCACCGGTGGCGAGATCAGCGAGCGCAATTCGAGCAGCCAGAAGGGCACGCTTGAATTTGCAGTTGGGCCACGGGAATGAAACGCAAGAGGTGATGGTCATGGGCTGGCTAGGCTCAGGCGAGGCCCAGTCAGAAGCTCAAGCCACGTCAGACTCACATCCTACGTGCATGCATGTACCGATGCGTGAGGCCTCCGTGGTCGCGGCTAGGGTTTTGCGCACATCAGGTTTTCCGTCTCTTGGCGGCCGACCAGCGGCCAGGATCCAGTGCGCCGGCGTAATGGCAGGACACGGACCACCACCTGCAAGGCATGGGCCGCCGCCTGCCGCTTGGGCCGGTGGTGCCGGCCGAGGCTTTCTGCCCCCAGTCAGGCAAGGACAGCCACCTGCTGCCACGTGGTAGCAGGCAGGAACCGGCGGAGCTGGCTGATACGTCTACAATGTATCTATAATTTTTGATTGTTCTATGCTATTAAATTATCCATCTAGGATGTTTTATATGCATTTATATGCTATTTTATATGATTTTTCGCACTAACCTATTAACCCAGAGCCCAGTGCCAGTTTCTGTTTTTTTCCTTGTTTTTGAGTATCGCAAAAAAGGAAAACCAAACGGAGTCCAATTGACCTAAAATTTGAAGGAGATTATTTTTGGACCAGAAGAAGCCCACGGAGCATCGGCGATGGACCAGAAGAGTCCTGGGCTGACCACGAGGGTAGGGGGCG